>NC_143134.1:22840833-23143863 GCF_059928025.1 Delphinapterus leucas
AGCCCAGCGGGCCCGGAGCCCCCACTCTCCTCCACGCTCTCGCACACATCAAAGCTGGCTGCCCGAAGCAGGAAGTCCCGGCCGTGGTGGTGGTGGTGATGGTGGTGGTGTTGATCAGGGTGACCCCGGTGGTCCTCCGGGCAGGGGCCCCCTGACCCTGAGGGGCCCCCCAGATCCCCCTCACTCAGGTCCATGAGGAACAGGTCGTAGAACTTGGAGGAGGAAGTGGAGAGGTAGATCTTGTGGGCAAAGATGCGCACACGCTCCTGCAGCACCAGGATGACGTCTGCGCACAGCGGGTCCTCCAGGAGGTGGGCGGGGCACTCCTCGCTGCTGGAGGGGGGGTCGGGCACCACAATGATGGGGGGAGGCGGCTTGGGGGGTAGGAAGGGTGCCTGCAGCAGAGGCCGCTGCACATTGCGGAGGTGGGACTTCCAGAACTGCAGGTGCCGGCGGGAGATGAGCGCTGCACGGATGGCGTTGTCAAAGACGTCCTTGATGCCGAACTGGGCCACCACGCTGGTCTCGTAGTAGGGGATGCCCAGCTCCTTGGCCACCTCCCGACCCTTCTCCGGGGGAAGGATCTCATTGGGCTTGATGGGCCTGGCAGGTTCAAGAAGGGAAGCCAAATTCATGTTGGTGGTAAAGAGTGGGGGGCAGGGAGAGGTAGCTCTCCAGAGCCTGTCTGTTCTTCACCAGGCTGGAGGGTCTCTGCTCAGGATCTGTGTCCTAAGACCCATTCCTGCCCTGCTCATTTCCACTCCCTTTCTCCTCTGTCTCGCTAAATCCTACTAGTCCTTCAAGGCTCACTTCCAATCGCCTCTTCTTCCAGGAAGCCCTCCATATCTATGCCAGGCCCTGGTGATCTCCCCAGCTCAAAACAGTGGTAGCGATAACCACCTGTCTGGCAATTAACATGCAACATTCCACGTTGGTTTTTAACATGTTCACCTATCAAGTTCACCTCCCAGCAAGATTATGAGCTCCTTTCATGCAAAGACTCCCTCTCCTTCTCTCCTCACAATGCTTAGCCCAGCATTGGCCCACTCAGTGTAACAGATGGATAGCGGGATGGATAGATGGATGGGTGGATGGACGGATGAATGAAAGAATGAGAGCTCTTGCTGTCTCCCTACATGAGCTCGCTTCAAATGGAGGGAGAGATGTGAGGCTTAGTGGATTCCCTCAGGACTAAGCAGGAAGCCTGGAGACACGCCCGGCACCCCATCTGCCGCCTTCCCCTCCCTAGGCACCAGCACCCCCTACCTAGCCAAGGGTCTCCTGGCCCTATTGACAGCCTCCAGGTCGGCGTAGCGCAGGTCCAGCTGGCAGCCCACCAAGATGACAGGTGCTCGGGGGCAGAAGTGTTTGATTTCTGGGTACCACATGGTCTTGACATGGTGGAGGGAGTTGGGGTTGGCAATGGAGAAGCACAGAACCACCACATCGGATCTGGCGGTGGGAGAGTGAGGTTACAGGCAAAGAAAGCTAGTCGTAGGTTACCTGCCCCTGGAACGAGGGAGAACACACATACCCACCTGCACCCCCTACACTACAGTCCCACGTCTGTCATATGGATCTGCTCACACGATCTTACCCAAAACGTATAATAACAGAACCTCTAGTTTATGCACCCCTAACTTAGCATTTTAGAGCTTCCAAAGACTCTTGTTTTGACCTCATAGCTCTCTTGTGAGTTAGGAATGACCACTTTTTACCATCTCATCTGCGAAAACTCATCTCAGAACAGCTCTCCTAATTGCTCAGAGTCCCAGAGCCACTGCTTAACAGGGTAGGACTCAAACCAGGCGCCCTGATCGCAAGCCACCCAGGCTGCCGCCCCCTCACGGGTCTGCCCGTGCTGCTTTCTCCACTCCTTCCTGCCAGGCTCAGTGTCACAGAGGCGCTTCATACCTCGGGGAAAGCAGGGAAAAGCCATCCACTTGGCTCCCCGCAGGCAGCCGGGGGCCTTCCCTACCTCCCATAAGCAAAGCGACGGTCTTTGTGGTGATCTCCAAAGGTGTCCCAGAGGCGGAGGGACACGCTGACATCATCTACCACGTCTCGGGAACGTTCCAGCACCTGTGGGGGCAGGGAGGGGGACAGGAATCTAGGGCAACGGTTCTTGGAGGCCCTGCGTGCCTGCTCACTCCTGAGGGTCCTGCAACATGGGGGCTGGAGGGACAGCCAGTGCCTCCCAACGTGTACCTTAAAACACCTTCATCCAGGTGCCATCTCTGCAGACTCACTAACAAGAGCTGGCCAGGAGGTGAGAGACTCTCAGAGGGCAGACCGTTATGGCAGTGGACGGGATCTCGCAGGGAGCCTGCCCTTGTTCCCAACTGTACCTGCCAACTGGACACTTCCAAGCCTCTGATCTTTTGGTATCATTAGCTGGCAGCTTCTTCCCTACCGCCAGCTCTCATCTCTCCAAAGCACCACCCCTTTCCCCCTTCAGGGCTCCCCATTACTGGGGGCTATGATTACCCAAGATGCTACGCCCCAGGCACCAGCTCAGCCGTGCAAAACACAAAGGGCCAAGGACCCCTCCCCTGGAGGGGGGCACTCCTCTCAGGCCTCCCTCCCAGGGCTCCTTGCTCTTCAGCTGCCTCCACCCGACCCCTAAGGGGCTTCCATGAGCTAGGCACAGGCCCCGTTTGGAGTGATCCCTGGGGAAGAAGCCCAGATGTGCGGCACCGGACGCCCAGCCTTACCTCCTGACACACCCGGTACTGGTCGATGGCCCAAACTGTGGGCACATGGGTGGCTAGCAGCTGGTACTGGGTGAGGGTGGCATTGCAGGCCCGGGCACAGATGAGCCTGGTCTTGCCCACAGCGTTGTCCCCCACTACCACGCACTTGATGGTCTCTACGTTTGGCCTTTCATAATCCATGTCAGAATCCATTAATTGGGACCTGAGGGAGAGGAGAGAAGCGGTGAAGACAGCTATGCATGCCAGCCCCTGGAGGGCCGGGGCTCTCCTCAGCCAGGGCTGACCCCTCCCCAAGCATCTGAGCGGAGAGGAGGAGGAAGGAGCGGGCGGCTTTCTGGCCAAGAGCTCTGCAGGGGCCGAGGAGACGGGAGCCCCTTCAGGCTGAGAGGCGCAGCTCCACCAGGTGAACCTCTGGTCTCCCTCCTGTTGCCGCCATCCTCCGGTGGGGCTTCGGGATGGGGGGGATGCCTGAGAGAGATGCCAAGGCGGAGTCTGCCCAGGGCCAGTCCCCACCCTCCCGGGAAGAGAAGTGTCTGCCTAGGAAGCTCAGTCATCACCCGCTCTCCTTCTCCAGCCAGCAGGGCTGTGGCAGCAGAACAACAAACAGCTGAGAGAAGCGGAGTCATGGCCAGGTCCCCACCCCTTCCCAGCATGCCCGAGGGCAGGGCCGCTTTAAAATTTAATGGACTTGTCAAAGCTGGGCAGCAGCTCTCCTGGCCTCCACCTTTGTCCCTCTCCCTCTCTGGTTGTGGATTTCCAAGCCCCAGCCTGCCCATGGCTATCCTTCAACCCCGGCCCCCTTTATGGAGATGCCGGAGTTCTTCAGCCCAGGCTCTTTGGGCTGAAGGGGCTTCTGCATGCACCTGAGCAGTCCACAGGCCTCCCCTCTCCTCCTCTGGGTCTGTCCCGTTGCCTACGTGGCTCACTCAGCAGCAGGCCCTGTTTTGAGATGGCAATGGGGGTAACTACGGGCCTGGGATGATACACCCCACGGCTAAGAGACCAATGGGCCTACCCATCCCCTACCCAGGCCTACCCTCCAAGCATCCTGCATCCAGTTTCAGGGGAAGTGAGATACACTCCTTTCCACACTTCTCCTTCCTGGGGAGGAGGATTCTCAGGCTGGAAGCCCCCAGACACTGGCAACCCTGGAAGGATGCTCGCTAACTTGACTGCATGGGTAATGGGGAAGCAGAGGGTCAGAAACTTGGGCCTGAATTTCTGGGCAAATATTTGCCTTAGTTTCCTTCTGTGTTGGGTAGAGAGGAAGTGGCTTGCCCACCCACAGAGAGGGATTGCTCAGATTAACAAACAGAAGTCCCTTCGGTAGTCAAAATGTCATGTCAGTGTTTAAAAAGCTGTCACTAGGAGGGGGCCCTCGGCTTGAAGGGGCTCTTGCTGGCAGCCTCCCAGGTGGCATCCACCTCCTGGAAGAGTGGAAGAGAGAGGGTAGGGGTAGATGCGGGCGTTATTCGGAAGCGTGGTTTTGCCAGGGTCATTGGCCTGCCCCTGCTCACATTCCCTGTGCACCTGAAGTCAGCTGGGGGTTGGAGCAATTTGGAGGAATCCTTCCTAGGCCAAGGAAGGCTGAGCTCAGAGGAGTCCTGGAGGCTGCCCAGGCACCCTCACTGCTGAGCCATCCAGCCCAGGAGTCAGGCCACCATGCTGGGCTGTAACTGGATGCCAGCAGGCAGGAATGCAGACCTGAAATATCCAAGTAACGATGGCAACTAGGATTTGCTCGAGTAGATGCATCTCAGCCACCTAAGCAAAAAGTACAGCAAGGACTTTTCAATGAGACAAGCGCCTCCCCCTTGGAATTTTACAGGATCTAAACAACAAGGGGTCTCCGTGCAGGCTCCCCCCCACCCCCCGCCAGTCTCCAGCACAACTGTCTGCCTCATTCCTTCTCCTTCCTCTGCCCCTGCTCGCCCTCCCCAGCAAGCAACCACCATTCTACCGACCATCTTGCCTCCCCGCTGCTCTCTCTCCTGAACTGAGGACCGGGAACCCCATGTTGACAGGTCCTGGTCTCAAGTCAGGCAGCGGGGAGGATGTGTTGGCGCTAGGAGGAATCTTCTGGGTTGTGGTTTCTGTTTTATCGACAGAAGAACAAAACAGATAGAATCCCAAATACAAATACCTGCAGCTGTAGGAGAAAGAGAACCACCTGCTAGCCCACAGAACTTCTTTCTCAAATTCAGATTCCAGCAGCATGGAGGTGTGTAGGCAGAAGGGGGGATGAGGAGGTACGGAGCAGGCACATCGGTTCTTACATCCAGGAGCAGCTGGATGGCGAGGAGGATGTCAGAACACCAGCAGAGCAGTTCAGTGCTGGTCCAAGATCATCGAGTCTATGACTCAAACACTCAGGCACACCTTATGCACCTCTATGGTTAAGTAGGGGACAGCTAAGCAACAAGCAGGAGAGCGA
This sequence comes from Delphinapterus leucas, assembly GCF_059928025.1. Lineage (NCBI taxonomy): Eukaryota > Metazoa > Chordata > Mammalia > Artiodactyla > Monodontidae > Delphinapterus > Delphinapterus leucas. Next base: position 22,845,982 of record NC_143134.1, read on the forward strand.
CACTGTGCTGTGAGTTTAGCCAGCAGACCTGCTGGGTGCAGCTCCAGCTGAGCAGCCACTCCCCATTCGTTCCCCAGCTGCCCCTGAGGCCTTCCCCTGCATGTCCTTTGACCTCCTCCTGATTTTTATCATTCTCACCCACTCCACCCCTGTGCCGGCTGCCTGACTGGCAAACTTCATTGTCAGATCTGGGAAAGGGCAAATCACTTCACTTGTCTGGGCCGCAATCTGCCCTTCTGGAAAATGGGTATGAGGGCTCCCGGAGAAAGTCTCCTGAATCTTGGTAAATCCATGCCAAGAGATCCTGGGCCGAAAGGAGGTATTTGCCTTCTTATGTAATGTGGTATTATATAATGCTGGATTACATATCTATATGTGTAATTATATCTCTCTTTAAGATACACACTGGCCCAATTAAGCCAGCAGAACTCTTAGTCTAATCAGGCCTGTCTTTAAAAGGACCTGTACTGGAGATATGGTGCCATTGCCAACAGTAATGTAATTTTTGCTCAAGAATATTGCTACTTTACTGTATCACTGCTTATGTACAACGGCACAACCCACTCAGTAAGCTTCTCAACTTCCCCTTTCTTTCTAGCACTCTCTCCTTCAATGACTCTAGACTTTTCTGCACAATTGCCTCATCCCCATTCCTTCTGAGCCTCCTGGCCAACCTCCGTACGCTACGGCTTCCTCGCCACCCTGCCCTGGCTGTCACGACCCCAGGCCACTCCTCTCCCTCAATGATTCCAGCGTCACGTAGGTGCTCCCTTCCCACCCCAACCCACAAGCCCTGTTCCCTTCTCCAAAAACGGCCTCCTGCCCACTGCTCTCCCAGCTCTTTGAACTCAGGACAGGCCAAAATGAAAGGTGTGTTCAGATTAGCTGCAACACTCACGGGCTCCCAGTCCCACACCCACACACCTACACACACTCTTTGCAGAGCCCAGAAAAGCCCCTCTTTCCCTCCCACAGCTGATAGGAGGCTTGTTCATCTGTAGCTGCCCTAGTCTGGTTGTCAAGGAAACAACAGAATCTCCCTGGGAGCCTGCTTTGTCTCCTAGCAACCAATATCCCACATCCTGCATCTTACACAAAATACAAAATATCTTAAAAATGAAGGTAAAAATCAAGGAGGATGTATACGATCAGGAAGAGAAAAGCAGAGAGGGTGGCCTTCCAATTAAAAGAGGCCACTGACATTGTAACATGGGGGAAGGCAAAGAGATGAATCCCTCCACAGGCCCGATGGGCAGCGGGGCCCAAAGGGATCCTGAATGGTCATATTAACAAAAAATGCAAGCCTAAACACAGAATAAGCCTCTTCAAACATCAACAAACAGCCCTAAGGATTTCTCCCAGTAGTTTGCCAGAACTCAGACGCACAGACTGCAATGGAGTGTGTTGAAAGAAACATCTCCAGAACAGCGAGCAAAATACATTCCATTGGTTTTTAACGGAAACATTTCCACCACCCTGGACCTTTTTTCCTGCACGCTGCTCTACACATACATACAAAATAAAAATTTTTTTAAATTGTAAATGGGGAAGGGGGAAGGCCACGACACGCCACGGCAATCAAGTCATCTTCCCTTCCCTAGATAAACCAAGAAAATGTTAGTCCCTCGCCCGCTAAGACCCCAGCAGCCGAAGCTATAGCCCAGGCCAGAGCGGAAGCCCAAGGGAAGTCAGGAGGGGCGCAGACAGGGCCCGGGAGGACGCAGAGCGGGGAAGCGGCGCGTTTCCAGAGGCTGCTTGCAACCCAGCCATAACAGAAATTAATCATTTACTTACACCGCTACATGTGACGGGGTAATTTCTAGTGTAAGGAACACATCTCTTCCTGCTAAGCACGCTCATTTTAGTGAAATGGCTGGGGTCACGCCGCGCGTGCAAGTTAGGACGATGCCGGCGCCGTCGCGCTGCTGCCGCTCAGGTTCCGTACCCGGTTCGCGTTAGATCAAAAACTCTGACACAGAAGCCCGGGCCGGACGGCGGGCAGGGAGCGGCCACGCGCACGGCACTGCAGCCATTGCCTCTTCCGGATCAGCATCTCCCCGCGCCCCCGGCGCCCCGTGTCATGGAGGCGCGCCGGAGCCGGGCAGCTGGCCGGCCGCTCCGACCTCCGCGACTGGGCCGCGCCGCCGCCAACGGTCCTCTGGCTGCGGAGGCTGGAGGCGGCGAGCAGCAGTGGGCTAGAGTGGCGAGGCCGCCACTGCTACGCGCCCGGGCCCGCTCCGAAGGCGCGGCCACGAAGACGCCTAGCGCCGCAGTCCCAGGGATCGCTTGCGACCTCCTTTTTTCATTCACAAAAAAGGGAAAGGGAAAAAAAAAAAGAAAGCAAGAAGGCAGGAAAAAAAGGTGGGGCAAAATCGTACCCAGGACGCCAGCCGTGACAGGTGCCGCCCATCTCGGCGCTCCGTTGGCGGAAAGGGGGCGGTGGGCGGGGAATGGGCGGAGAAATAAGGGGATTGGGCGTCTCGGAGGCCCCGCCCCCTGCCCCGCCTCGCGGCGCCGCTTGCTCCTTCTACTCTCCCCCCCACCTCCCCCGACTCCGGGAGGGAAGCGGCGTAGGGGGTCTCGGCTCGCCACCCGTGCTGGGGCAGCGTCCCTCTACCTGGCGAGGATCAAAACCGCACTGGACTCCCACGGGGTTCCCCCCTTTCCTCCGGGAGGCTGAGAAAGAACTCCTAGAGCATCCTAGTCCGCCCTGAAAGGGGTGCGAGTTAGGGAAGGGGAACTCGACATTTTTGCCTTGACCCTTACTTAGCCCCAGGCATCCACGGCTTCCCATGGGAAAAGGAAGACAGCGTTTCCTCTGCCGGCAGGGGCGTCCTTCTGGCATTTGAGGACCTTCCTCCCTCCATCATCACCCCTGCAGCTACAGCCTATGTCTCCAATTTCCACGCCCCTTAATGAGTTTCAGGGTGGGGCCCTGTACCATCTGCACCTGTTTCCCATCTAAGCCTTCCCCGCCCCCCCCCCCCCCCCCCGTCCCTCTTCTCCAGCAGGCTCCACTTCCATCCCACATTCATCCTATTGCCACCTGGCGTTCACCAGTATCTTCTGCCCTCTGAAAGAAATGCCAGGAAGACACTAGCCCTGGAGACATTACCTAAGGCACCTTTGGGCTCTCTGTCTCAAAATTCTGTAAAATAGATTACAAGGGATGACATCTGTAACGTGAGTGGTCCTCAAAGGAAGTTTCCATGTTCAAGACTAGTTTGATTATGAGGATCTTGACTGCTAGTAATTACAGTAGTCAGCTCAGTCTGGTTTTATCCATCTTGTCGATTACCTCTGGACAATTTTTAAAGCCCAGATTGACATGCCTCCCCCTTAACCCCCTCCGTCACACCTCCAACTTGCGCTCTGAGAATGCAAATCCACTTTAATACTAGTTTCTGCAACATATAATTGCCAAAAAATAAAGCCAAATAAAAAATGAATTTTGTATTGTCTGAAGCATGCTTCCCATCTATGAATGCATATAGCTGGATGTTGCCCACCAAGGTGTTCATGCTTTCCGGCCTGGTCCACATTCAGTAAGTGCGTGATCGGTGAGGGATGCTTCCCCCACCTCCTTCTGAATCTACCTAGAGCTGGAAAAGAGATTAAGCATGATCGAGGGTGCTTCTAGTTAGGATCCCCTCTTCATAAAACAGAGTAATGGTTTGAACACAAGCTTAGGAAAGAAACTCAACTGTGTACAGGTGTGCTCCTCCCACAGGTTTGGTGTTGAAGAGCCTCACCCCATCCTCTACGCCAAGAGCACAGCATGAGATCTCTGCATGGGCACCATTGGGGGGCCAGGGTGTCTGACATCCTGATCCCTCCACCCACTCCAGAGCGCCAGCCTGTTGGCTTCATGTTTCACACATCCCAGCAACAGGCAGAGCCCCAATGCAGCACAGAGCGGGAAAAGAGAACTGACCTCTCCCCAAAGTCATGGGGCAACAGGGCTTGCAGCTATGCGCCCTTTCTCTTTATGGAGAAAGAGGCACCAGATCCCAGCCTTTTCTCCTCATCAGGGCAACTGAAGATTCTCAACTCGAGAGGCAGATCACTACCAAGACCCAGCCCTCAGCCTCTGCCCCAACTATGGCCAATGCCAGGCCTTCTTCCCACCCAACCCTGGCCCTCAATTCACGCCTCCCAGCTACTCAAGACAGCCTCAAGATCTTGGCTCCCAGGCCAAGGATCTGGCTACCATGTTTGCTTCATCTTTGCCAGCCCTCCAATGGAAAACAGGGCCATTCCCTGAGGCTGGGTCCCTCGCCAGCAACCAAGGAGTTGTCAGTGGCCCGCTCTGAGCCCTCTGTCCCAGGCCCCAGCTCCCAGCCCTCAGCAGCCTCTCATAGTGCAGGCGGCCTGCCCCCCTCCCCCTCACCTTGCACCCGACCCACCCCAGCCCCGGGGCATCCATTTTCCTCCCTTCAGATTACAGTCATTCCTTGGTATCTGCTAGGGATTGGTTTCAGGAACCCTCCAGGAATAACAAAATCCTCAAATGCTCAAGTCCCTTATATAAAATGGCAAAGTACAATGAACATAGTTGGTGTTCCCTATTCTCAGGTTTCCATGCGGATGCAGAAACCTGTGAATACGAAGCACCAACTGTATACATATTTATTGGAAAAAAATCTGCCTGTAAGTGGACCCGCGCGGTGGAAACCCTTGTTGTTCAAGGGTCAACTGTATGTCTCAAGTCAGGCCTGGGTGGGAAGTTTTTCTAGAAAGGCTCCTGGCCTTTCCTCTCTGCCTCCTGCTTTCTTCTGTTACACACACACACACACACACACACACACCAGCCCCCTCTTCCCAGTTTCTGCAGCTTGGAACCATTGTGTGTTTCTTCGGAGCACTTCAGGATGGGCTGTTGACTCCCCCATATCACTGGCTGGCTGGGTGTCCACACTGCCTTTCTGCTGGTAGCCCAGGCAAGGACCTTCCTCGCCAGGCTTACTTGCCCTGAGGCGACAGTACCTGGCTGCAGCCTGAGGGGTTCTTTCCCTTCTAGTTTCCCGCCTCCCCAAAAATCTCTTCCCTTACCACAGTCCTCTTGTGACTCCTCCTGCCCAATGACATAAACCCCTTGAACTTGTCCCCCAAAGTCACCCCCTCCATCTATCCCCATAACCGCCCTCCTCCAGGACATCAAGCGCTACCGTTTTCCTGAAGCCCGTGGGCAGGAGGCTGGTCTGGGGAAAGAACTCTCCATCGGGTTCTCAGGAATGCACCCATGCAGCAGGCTCTCAGCCAGTGCCACCAAGCCCTCCTCTCCCGGTGGCTCTGAAGGTCCCTCCCTGGTACCAGCCCAAGCTATGCAGACCCCTCCCACTGTGCCTTCCTCCAACCTGCATGCTCCATTTGCTTCCCAAGCAGCTTCAGCCCTTCAACTATTTGTGGGCTGCTAGCCTGTCTTCTCTTCGCCCCTCTCCTGGAACACTCGAGCCTCTGTGAAGCCCACCCCACAGGCCTTCTGACGTGGGCTGACCCTATCTCCAGCAATGCGTAGAGTCAGAGACTTCTCAAGATGCAGAGCCCCTGCAGGGTGAAGGAGCCGAATCTGGAAGCCTGGAGTCTCTCAGCCTCCTTGCCCAGGGCTTGTGGGGAATTTCAGGTCTCTGCGAGGAGACAGGGATCTTCTGGGCCTTTGCTCAAGTGACTCCCTCAGCCTGAACACCCTTCCTCTTTCCACCCCCTTCACTTGGATAATGCTTACTCATCCTTCAAATCTCAGCCTAGATGTCACTTCCTCCAGGAAGTCTTCCATGAGTATCCCCTGCAAAGTCTAGGTTCCCTGCCCTTCCTCTACACTCCCCTAAGAATATCAGTCACCCTGCTGTATCATTGGGTCTCTCTGTCCCTCACAGTACTGAGGACGCTTTAGGGAAGGGACTATGCTTATTCAAAAGAGTACCATTCGTGCTGGTCTAGCGCCTGGCAACAGACACTCAAGGGGGACTCAATAAATCCTGGACGCGTGGATGAATGTTTGGGGTACAGAACTTGATGCGGAAGGAGTTGACATCACACAGTGGCTACTCACATGCTGTCCAGAGAGGGCTTCCACAGGTTGTACTGGCCTTTTCTTCGGGCTGCCATTGCTCTGTGCTCCCTCCAGGCTCCCGGTTGGGCTGGATGGAAGGGAAGGGGGCAGGGCAGGGGAAGAGAGTGGGAGAAGGAATGAGCACACTGTGAGTAATGCAAAGAGGCACCACCAGGTCGATCAGCCCGAACAGAGGGTCCTACTCAAGGTAAGAGCATGGCTTCTGCTGTCCAGGCCCGATGGGCTGAGACACTCAGCCCCGGGGCCAAGAGAGAGGCCATCAAAGGGAGACAAGGGGCTCCTTGAGGGGCAAGAACTGGGGTCATGGGCCATCCCATGCTGCAGGCGTCTGCACATTCTGAACTGGTTTGGTAATTTGGAAAGATCGGTCCACCGTCCATCAGGAGGCCTGGATTCCGTCCTCACGCAACTGTGTGACGTTGGACAATTCCCAGACCTCTCTGGGCCTCAGCTTTCTTATGTACAAGGGTTGGGTCAGGTGACCTTTGAGGCTCATTCCAGCACTGACATCTGATACGAGTTCCTAACATGGAAGGCCTATGTCTAATTGGCTCTCCTTTTCACTGAAGCAGCTCCTGACCCAAATTGGGACTCTAAAATGTCAGCTGATGGCTGCCAAGGCTGAGCACAGAAGGAAGCATTTTGGGCTGGAGGGTGGAGGGATTAGACACATGGTAAGAGGCAGAGAGAGAACCTCATTCTGCCATCGTCCCCACTTTCAGCTTCCTTAAGTGGTCAGTCACAATTTGGGGACCAATTCAGCCACAGAACATTTTAGAACTTCTGGAGAAATAGGGAATGATGAAGAAAGGGCTTGGAGAGGCCAGCCATAGACCTCTGGAAACAGATGGCACTGTGTCATTTCAAGGTAATGGAAGGGTATCTCTGTGACAACCCCCTAGGGGCAGGGTGGTGACAAGACAGAAGGAAGCCAAGGGAAGAGGAGGCACCCCCAAGCCCAGTGAGGGCAGAGATGCGGACCACAGCAGCCCCAAGAGCCCAGAGTGAAGGAAACCAAAACAGAGGAGGAGCCGATCTCAGTTCTAGTAGCCGCTCCATCAGGAACTGGCTCTGTGACTTTGGTCAAGGAACTTCATCTCTCTGGTCTCCCACTGAGGATAACAGTATTCCTTGCCCGAAGTCAGAGGGTGGCTAGATGATTTTCTCATCTTCCCGGGCTGAGATCAGAGATTGTGTGATCCCTTAAACTCTTCCTCCACTTCCGCCTTCTCTCCATCACAGACCTACGCTGGAACGGAGGACCAGTGCCATGTGTTCCTGTGCACCCCAGGGCTGCCTATGGAAAGCAGACAGCACAGAGGGCATTGGGGCGAGGATCGGTGGGGGGGTGGGGTGGGGGGTGGGGGGGGTGGAATTCTGACAGTCTGACCTACCAGGGTTGGAAAATTTCAGGCCCACCTTGGCCCAGCGCCTGGGGGGTAGCGGGGATGGGGGGGGCAGTCCTGAGAAAATGAACAAACCAGGTGAGGCAGTGAATTCTGCTTGAGATCCTCCAAGCCCAGCTGGTCCTTGCAGCCTTCCTACCGCCACACTGTGGGGCTGCTGGCAGGGCTGCTTCCAGCAGGAACTGAAGAATCCATTCCCATTCAGGTCTGGCCAGGCTACCACCAGCCCTTGCTAGCAGAGTTCTGAGCATGTAGACCCCTCTGCCCACCCACCCAAGCCCCTCTACCCTGGCTCTGCACAGCTGGCTGAGGCCTCCATGAAACAGATATTACAGCTTTGAAACAGCGCTTCATTCAGTAGAGAAATTGGAGCACTTGTTGGCTTATGTCTTTAAAGAGCTGCAAGTACCATCACCACGAATGCCATGGGGGAAAGACGTGATCCACTCCGAGTCTCCCGGGATGTTCATTTCTCAGGACAGTGCACCGGAAGCCACAGTGAGGCCAGCTGGAAGCAGAAAGAAGCTAGATGGTGTTTCTCCTGCCCTGCTTTCTAGGCAGGAAAATGACAAGAGGGGGAAAAAATGCATCCCCTAGCCAGTGCATCTGGGCCCGGGATCCTGAACTTCAGGCAGGCTGCAGAACTTCTGAGAGAGGGCAGGCCCATTCCCGGAGCCTGCAGAGCTGCAAGTGAGAAGCTCTGAGGAGGCCGATCACCCCAAAATAGACTTGTTTTTTTTCACAACATTTTCATGAGGCATTGGCATCACTTGCAGCATGAAAAAAAAATAGCCTGAACTGTTAACAAATAAAATTATAAAAAGCCCCAACTGTTCCCCACAGGTTTCCATGTGGTTGCAGTGTTCGAGAGGGGGCAGGGAGGGGTCTAGGAGAGAGGGGCAGGGGAGGTGTGTGTCCAGGAGCCCCCAACCTCCTCTCTTCTGACCCGATTTTCTCCCTCGATAGCTGGTTGTGCTAGAGCTCACAGAGATAATAATTAGTGTCAGGGATGGGAAAGTTTTCTGTTGTCCCTCAGAAGTGGTCCACTGTGAGCATGTATTACTGTTTCCTGCTTCCAGATAAAGGAATGGAGCATCTTAAAAACATAATCCCATGGCAATGAGGCTGGGTTAAATTTGGCTGCCCTACTCAGAGGACAGGGTTTGTTTAGTAAACACGTACAGGGCTGTGTTCTTGTCAAGGTCAGCTTAGCCTGAACAGACACGCCCTTGGGCATTGCTGCATGTCAGTAGTCAGACCTGAGTTTGGGGTTGGAGCTGCTCTTGACCCAGGTTAAAGGATTGTGTGGGGCTATCCAGGAAAGGACCTGGTCCTCCTCTGCACCCTGAGTTCCCTGAAGACCCACTCTGTACCCTTTGCCCTGGCCCTGGCGTCTTCCTTGTGCTTGGATTCCAACAACACAAGAAAGAGAACGGTGTGAAAGGCACTGGGGGTCAAAGCTGGATTCCCATGCCCTTGGGGTTCTCAGTAAAATCGGGTGTTGACCTGGAAGATCAACTCTGACCCTGCCTTTTTGTAACCAGAGACAGAGAATTCCCCAGCTCCCCGGAGCTCTGTCCCCACAAAGTCTGGGATCTGTCAAGGACCCACTCCATCCACATTTACAGACCACTTCTTTTCTGCTTCTCTCCCCTTCTCTCTCCTTCCGCCTCTCCTTTGTCTCCCCATCTGCTCCCCTCCCTCCCCACACCTCTTGGCAGAGATTTCTACAAGAATACACACACATGGCTCTGGCTTGGTCAAAGAGGAGGAGGGCAACTGGCCAGTGGACCACCAGGTATTACTGGACATTATTAAAGTGCCATATGGGCATTATTCAACCCTGCACGGTCCTCTAGGGTGGGCGGCCAGGGAATGCTGACCAGAAGTTTCCTGAGGTGGTGGCAGAGGTGAGGGACCAACCAGGCAATTGCATTGTCTCTGGGCTTCTCTGGACCCAAAAGCCCTCTCTTAGGCTCCAACCAGTCAGGGTTAGCAGCCAGCTACCCCGGGAAGTTGCAGCCCCTCCCAAGATCATGGTTGAGAACAGGCTCAATGGCTAAGAAGGGGGAAGGTGGGCGTGGAGAGTCCAATGTGACTTGTCCCAGCCAGAGCATTGCTCTGCAGGGCAGGGTCATTCCCGCGTACTGGACCCCCAGGGCAAGACATGGAGCGAGTTGGGGAGAAGGGTGGCAGACCAGGGCACAGTGGGGCTGACAGGAGGACACAGAGGGTAAAGGACCGTGGTGCTCAGAGTTGGAGGCTTCCCAGAGAACAGGTGACACAGGCCCCTGGGCAGAGTGGCAGGGATGGTGGTTGCTGCTATGTGGCCACTTGGAACCACAGTCCAGGCACTTCAGAGGCCACTGAACACGTGCCTCAGCTTAGTCTGGGGCTTACCAGTTTCTCTGGAACGTTCAGCCCTGGTCACCCTACCTTTCTGCCAACCCATCCCTCTTCTTCCTCTTAGGGGAGGCCCACAGAAAGCTCTTGGGGAGCTGGAGCTCTGGGTAGAATCCTAGCCCCAAAAGAAGACCCTGCACCGCCATCTCCACGCTCTGACAGGGAACACCTGGGGAGGCAGGGTGGCTTCAGCGGACCTCACTTACATCCTCCCCGTCCGCCATTTGATACACACAGCACCGAGGGCTGGGGAGCCCTGGTGCTGGGGGGCATCAGTCAGAGCCCAGACCGCACTCTGCCTCTGCAGGGCCCGTGTGGTGGCCGTTTGGCAGGCAGAGGCCACGTGGGTCACTAACGGCCCTGCCAGGCTGAAGGCACAGGACCTGCCGTGCAACCCAAGTCCCATCACGTATCCTGGGTGTCTGGAAAAAAATGAGACCTGTTTGCTCATTCGTTCATGTAGCCTTCCTTTCACGCATGTTATAAGTGCCTGTTAGGGCCAGACCCTGCTGGAGGTTGTGAGAATTATAAAATGATAGTGATGCCATCCAGGGATTTAAGTTTAATTATAATGCTAATAATAATTTTTATTAATTAATTTATTTTTAAAATTTTATTTATTTATTTACTGGCTGCACCACGTGGCATGTGGGATCTTAGTTCCCCGACCAGGGATTGAACCTGTGCCCCCTGCAGTGGAAGCTCAGAGTCTTAACCACTGGACCACCAGGGAAATCCCAATAATAATTTATTGAGAGTTTATTACATGCCCACTATTGAGCTACAGGTACTACTTTATTTAAACTTCAAAACCATCCTGTAAGGAGGTACTATTAGTATCTCCACTGGGGAGATGAGGAAATTGAAGCTTCAGGAAGTGATGTGACTTGTCAGGGCAGTGCAGAGCGAGGATTCCAGTCTGGCAGCTGGCTCGGAGCCTCTGAGAGGAGACCGTACAGCCCCTGAGCCCGTTCCAACCTCATGCCCTGATTTTAGAGCATTAACATGTTCTTAATTCATTTAAAAATAACCCTCTTCCTCTTACAGATGAGAAAACTGAGGCCCAGAGCAGAAAACGGCCTGGGAAAGTCACCTAGGGAGTTTGTGGCCCCGCCAGGCTATTAGCCCCTGCACCATGCTTTCATCTCTGGGCTTCAGTTTCCTCCTGCGGGAGACCAGACAAGGCTGTTAGGTGATGTTCCCCCAGTTTTGAAATTCTGACTGTGTGATGTTATCATATGATGTTTTTAGGGAAACAGAAAGCACAGAAGCAGGAATGGACCAGCTGAAACTTGCCTCAAAGTCCCCCTCCAGCCCACACTTACCCCAGCTTGCCCCACAGGGAGTCAAGAATGTGGAAATGTTTTCGTGCCTCAAGGCATGGGTTTTTAACTCAGCTGATGGGATGTGTGTGTGCGTGTGTGTATATAATGTATATATATTAAATATAATCTCCGGCAGTGGAACTGACAGGTCTTAACAGCTAGAAATGAGGAAATATGCCCTAGTGTCCTAGGGGTCTGATGACAAAGAGAAGACCTAAAATTACTGGACCTTAGAGCTTGGGGCAAAGGTTAACTGTAAACATGATAAGCTGGATCCTTAAATGGTGACCTCACATGGCCCCTCTCAGCCAAGCTGTGCTCACCTCCACTTTTGCCAAGGCCCATGGCCGCCCACCTGTGAGCTCCACACACCCTCGAGTCCCAAGAAGCCTTGGTCTCAGCCTGGTTCCTAAAACAAAAGGACTCCCTCACTCTGCTGCTCAAAGCTTTGCAAGGAAGTAACAACAGGCTGGCCTGGCATCTTGGCTGCCCTGGAAGGAATTCCTAGAGCAAGCCTGAGATTTCTTGGCCAGGTGTGACTAGAAAAAAAAGAACGAAATTGGGTGAGCCGGGAGTATGAGAGGGTGAAAAGTTGGGTTAGGGATGCGCTCAGTTTCTTTTTGGAGAAATGGATCCCACTGCCTGAAAAATCAGGGAGCTCCCAGAGTGGGGAGGGGGTCATTAAGGGGCCACAAGGGCCTGGGGGGTAGGACTGAAGGAAAGGCCAGGCTCAGGGTAACTGGCAGAGTGGAGGCATCCCTGGTATGGGCAGCGGCTCTTCAGACTGCAGAAGGGCAGAAGATAGAGTAAGCCTGAGGGCCAGGGTGGCCCCAGAATCACAGGCTGTTACTGGGCTCCATCCTGGCCAGTGGCCGCTTTGATTGGTCAGGATGAAACAGGTTATTGCAGGAGCTTTCTTCCCCCACCTCCCCTTCCCTCCTGGCTAGGTTCACAGGGAGAAAGTGGGATCCAGGCCAGGTGCTTGCGCAGGGCACCTGTGGACACTCCTTCCGCCCCGCCCCACCCCCCACCCCGCTTCCTGCCCTGAGTCTGGCTGCCTCTGGTTGCTGGGCCACCGTCAGGGGGCTGCTGCACCTTGATGGGGAAGACACCTGATTCCTAACCGACCTGCCCCTCTTGCTGCCTTCACGCCTCCCTCCTTCCGAGAGATCACATTCTGAGAACCCCGCGTTGTACTGCGTGCTAGGAGTAACCAGGTGAGGACAGGTGAGCACAGGTGGGGACATGTGGGGCAGCCAGGGCTCGCTGCAGCTCCTGTCTTTTCCCCAGGCACAGAGAAAGGGCCCAGGGTGGTCTCGGGACAGGTGGGACGTGAGTGATGGACTTACCTGCCGTCTCTCCTCTGGGGCCCGGCTGGCCTGTCACCATTCCCTGTCCGGAAGCAGTGTCCTGGGCCAGGTCAGTGGGAGGGAATGCATGAAGAAACAACCACAGGGATTTTTAGGGGCTGGGATCCAAAGACCAGCCTATGGGGAGCCAGGTGAAGGGCATGGTTACTGTATCCAGGGGTGGAACCAGCAGGCAGGCCTCCTGGTCAGTTCCTGCCCCACCCAGGGCTGTGCAGAGCTCAGAGATGAGCTACCGGTGTAGGAGTCCTATAACCCATCTTTGGGCAGGTGAGCATTCCTGCTGCCTCGCCCAGCCCCTGACCCCCAGGGCCCTGCTTTGCTCTGCCCTCAGGCTCTCATTGTGACTTCTGTCCTGGTCTCGCTTCCTCCCCAGTGACTCAAATTGCTTTGGAATTTCACCCACCAGCTTTTTTCTGACGCACATCCTGGGAGCCTGGATTGGAGCCAAGGAACAACGCTGTTGCTCCAACCCCACCAGTGATTAATTTTGGCTCCCTGAGCTAAAGGCTATATAGAGTTGTGGTAAAGGAAGCCAGGCTGGAGAAGCAAGGGGGGGACGCAGGGGGGGACCCGGGGTTTGGGGTGGGGCTGGACAGGAAGGCTTTCTTCCTGCTTCTGCTCACCTGCACGAAGGTGGAAAACAAAGAGCAGAAAAGCTATTGGCTTGTCGTGATTAGACATACCTGGCTGGCCAGCCAGGGAACTCAAGAAGATGCAGCAAGGAAGTTCAAAAACCTAGGCCGGCCTCTGTGCTTCTTGGATTTCTGGGTCTCGGTTTACCCTGTTGTGAGTCTTAAAGATTTGACAGCCCCTAATTTTAAATGCTAAGAACAACAGCCTGGTTACTTCTTTGATGAACCATCCATATCACTCCCAACGGCTTGAACTCCGTTACCTCCCCATTTTGAATATTATGTAAGGGACCGCCCGTGGGTGGGATTGTGGAGAAGAAAAGGGAGTGTTGTCATGACAGTGCCCTGGGCTGGGAATTGAAGAGCTGGATTCATTTCCAGGTCAGCCATCACCCCGTTAAGTGTCTCATCGGGGGGAAAAGGGAGAGGATTCCCACGGTCCTGACAGCACTCACCTCCTGGGGTCTCTGATGTATGCCACAGTGGCTGCTTGGCTTAGGGTGTCTCCCTTACCTCCCCCTCCTCCAGAAGGCAATTGCTTTTCCCATCCCCTCACCAGACTGCCCCTGACCTCTGATCTCCCCCAGCTGCCCAGGACTCACAGTCCCACCCTGTCCCCACCAGCAGCTCTGTTGAGAAAGAAAGGATTCTGTGGTCTAGCCCCCAAAATGAATTCAGGTCAAGAGGGTTGGCCTGTCAGTGAAGGTGATGCCCAGAGGTCTGGCCAGTACGCTGTTCTCTGGTAGGGTAGGTCTCATGTGCAGGGGGCCCTAGGGAAGCGTGCTGTCAGCCTTCATCCCACCTCCTCCCTCTTAGGTACCCTCGAGGGGCCATGATCATTTGGGAAGATGTTGAGAAGTAAAGAGTGGGGATAAGGGAATGGGTCTATGCCTCCATACCCATACCAATGATTATAATCAGGAAATATTTTCAAATTAAATCACCTTTCATAAGGCAACAATATATCATGACCAGATAGGTTTAAGAGTTTGGAATCCCGAGTCAAGACTGAGTTCATATCAAAGGAGTTCCACTTACAGGCTTTGGACATGCTGCATGTTCCCTTCTGTAGTTGTTACATTTCTAAGTGATGTGATATATGAAATATTAAAGTGTTACACATATCCAAGCTATAAAACACAAGGACCCAAACAACTGTGAACCCCTTACTCAATTTAAAAAGTATAACACAACCAATACACTGCATGGTTGAAGCTACAAATGTGTAATTCCCCTTTCCCACTGCCCGCCTCTCCAACAGAGGGACCCCTGATCTCCATTTTGTATTTGTCATTTCCTTGATGACTTAAAAGTGTTTATGTCATATTGTGTGGGCATCCCTAAATAATATACTGTTTAGGTTTGCTTGTTTCAAAGTTTTGAGAAGTGTTGTTGTACTGTATGTACATCATCTTGTTGGACTTGTGTTTTTCTCAGCCTTATGTTACTAAGATACAGCCACACTGATGTGTGCAGCTGGGTTCCATCATTTTCACTGCAGTGTCATTTCCAGGGCTATAGCATATTATTCTGCTGTCCAGTTTTTTGCTACTATGAAAAGCGCTTCTTTGAATCTTCTTGAACTTGTTTTCAGGTGCACACATTCAAGCATTTCTCACCGGGTAGATATGTAGAACTGGGATTGCTGGGTTACAGTGTACACACACGCTGAACTTGACAAGATCACACCAAAGTGTTTTCCTAGGTGGCTGTAACACCAGCAGTGTAGGAGAGTTCTAGTTGCTCACATTCTCATCACCACTTGCCTTTTCAGACCTCAGCTTTGCCTCTTCTCTGTTGCATGCATGATGGTATCTCTGTGTTTCTCTGATTACTTACAAGGCTGAGTGGTTAGCTTCATACATTTTGGTACATTTGTGTTTCTTCTTCTATGAGGTGCCCATTCATGTCCTTTGCCCATTCTTTGGACACCATCACGTTGTTATCATGAGTGATTTGTATGAGTTATTTATATATTCTGGAACTAATATTTTTTAGTAATATAAACGTTATCATAAAACATTATATATTTTAATATAGAAAAAATATTTCTAACTTTTTCAGCTGTGTGTGTGACAAATGTTTTCTCCAGGAATATGTCTTGTGCTATGACTCTCTCTCTTCTTTTAAAATTAATTTATTTATTTTTGGCTGCGTTGGGTCTTTGTTGCTGCGCGCGGGCTTTCTCTGGTTGCGGCGAGCGGGGGCTACTCTTCGTTGCGGTACGCGGGCTTCTCATTGCAGTGGCTTCTCTCGTTGCAGAGCAGAGGCTCTAGGCACGCGGGCTTCAGTAGTTGTGGCTCGCAGGCTCTAGAGCGCAGGCTCAGTAGTTGTGGTGCAATGGCTTAGCTGCTCCGCGGCATGTGGCATCTCCCCGGACCAGGGCTCGAACCCGTGTCCCCTGCACTGGCAGGCGGATTCTTAACCACTGCGCCACCAGGGAAACCCTGTGACTCCCTTTATGGTGGCTTTTGATAAACATGCATTCTTAATTACATTGCAGTTGAAATGATCAAGTTTTATTTCCTGGCTAGTGTATGTTATGCCTTGATTAAGAAACCCTTTTCCTATCCTAAGGTAATAAATATAGTTTTCTGTATTTTTTTCTCAAACACGTTAAGCTTCCTTTCCTGTTAAGATCTCTATCTGAGTTCATTTTTATCAATTAGGTTTTCTGCTTGTTTTCATTAAGAAAAAAATGAGTGTTTTATTTCTAAAATATTACTCTGGTTCTATAATTAACAAGTGCTCATTAATAAATATTAATAATTGCAGAAAATGCGGAAAATATGGAAAATTAAAAGCCACTAAAATTTTCACTACCAATAGATATAGCTGTAAAAAATACATAGTATAACTCCAGGTATATAACATTACATTCCTTTTTATATCTTATTTTTTCTGATTATACAGGCTCATTTAGAAAGTAGAGAATAAAGGAAAATAGTGTGTATTTATGCTACCTTGAAAGTATTCAATGTGCCTCTCAACATTCCAGCTGGTTATTCAGAAGCAGAGTTCTCCACTGCTGAGAAAATTCCAGATCATGGTCATTACCCCTTGGTCAGCAAGAGACTCATGTGCACCCCATGGAATAAGCATATTGTGAGGGGGACCCTCAGCAACCCAACATAATTTGAAACGGACCCAAGCAAATCCCACAAAAACAAATTGGATTACTGAATACTTTATGGAACCATCCAAAGTACATGAAATCAGTTATTTATTTACTTACTTACTTATTTATTTATTTTTTAAATGCGGTATGCGGGCCTCTCACTGTTGTGGCCTCTCCCGTTGCGGAGCACAGGCTCCGGACGCGCAGGCCCAGCGGCCGTGGCTCACGGGCCCAGCCGCTCCGCGGCATGTGGGATCTTCCTGGACTGGGGCACGAACCCGTGTCCCCTGCATCGGCAGGTGGACTCCCAGCCACTGCGCCACCAGGGAAGCCCCTTACTTATTTTTAATCTGTAATTTTTTTACCATCTTTATTGGAGTATAATTGCTTTACAATGTGGTGTTAGTTTCTGCTGTATAACAGAAATCAGTTATTTAAATGATAACTAAGTCCTACCTCTACCAAAAACATTTTTTTTTCCTTAAGGTAGAAAATAAAAACGTGGGTTATGATCATCATCACCAAAACCAAATACTTTCCCCCCACATTTTACTCATGCTTTGCTATGGCCAAGCTGTGAACCACAGACTTTCAGCCCTTTTTGGCGAAACTCTTTGAGCTCTATTTCACTGGATTGATGTAAAAGTAGGGTCCATATTGGTGCAAACATGCTACATGTCACCTTTATTCCCACTTAGGCATGTGGCCGGCAGAGCTAATCAACCAGATACCCACTATGAGGCTGGAAGCTACCTCACAATCCCCAAGAAAGACTGTCTGTAACAATGAGCTGGACTTGGCCCAAAAATCTGAAGTCTGGTTTGCTAGGTAGTTCCACCTTGCTACACTAGAAAGGCTTGAGAATGAGAGAGCAGAAAGAGGAAGCAGCAGACAGCTGGGAGGACAGCCGAGCCCTCCCTGGCAGGTGGAAAGGCCAGGGCACTGGGGGAGGAGTTCCGAACAGACATTGCCATCTCGCCTAGACACTGCCCTGGGCCTGCGTGATGGAAACAGTGGTGATGGCCTCAGGCCAGTAGCCTCTGAGTTTTCCTGCACGTGGGCTGGGTGGAATGGTGAGAGGACAGAGCTGGGAGCAGTGCAAGGCTTCTCTCTTCTAGTTCTGCTGCAGAAATGCCTGGGCAGGTCCTGATGCTTTAGCCTCTCCAGTGACAGACATCACCGTATATAGATTGGGGCCTTTGAGATCCCGGCGGGGAGGCCAGGGGTTGGGGGCATGGGGGGTGGGGTGCCAGCTGCACTGGAGTGTGAAGTGGTCCAGCTAGTGGGCTGCCGGGGCTGAGCAGCGTGGTGCTGCGGCAGCTAGAGCTCAGCTGACTGGGCTTGGGGCCAAGCCTGGGCCCTACACTCCCCTGCAGAAGCCAGCACTGCGCCGTAAGAACAGTCCAGCTAGAGTGGGCCCACTGCTCATTCTGCACCCCCTGGAGAGCAGGTGGGGTTGCTCCAGGGGCAGGTAGGAGGAGGAAGG
The DNA here is from genome assembly GCF_059928025.1 of Delphinapterus leucas. Classification (NCBI taxonomy): domain Eukaryota; kingdom Metazoa; phylum Chordata; class Mammalia; order Artiodactyla; family Monodontidae; genus Delphinapterus; species Delphinapterus leucas. The sequence continues at coordinate 22,863,795 of NC_143134.1, forward strand.
GGCTGCAGACGGTACAGATGGTACCTCACTTCTGTCCCCTTTCACCCTTGACATCCCCTCCACACACCCCCACCCCGCTCCCACCCCAACGCGGCAGGAAGAACCTGTACCAGCTGGAGCTGTGAATTCCTGGCAGGGATGTGGCGGCTTATTCACGTGAATCTGGTTGGCAGAATGCTCTGCTCTCGAAACCAGCCTACTTGGAACCATCTCGAGGGGGCTGCCCTAGTGAGGAGAGCATCTCACGGCTCCAATGAAGCAAAGAAGAGTGAGGCTGGGGGAAGGGTGGCCACCACAGCTCGGGAGGCTGCCACGGCTGGGAATGAGCTGGGGGCAACTCCACCAGACTTGCCCCAAGCTCCCTATCTTTCTGTCAGTGACATAATTCAGCATAGGTTTGAAAATCATTGTCACCACAAGCAGAGTTACAGAGCCGTTTCACTTTTACCAGCGGTTGAATCAACTCCAGTCGACATAATCATTTATGGAACTGGTTACTTACGGCAGACACTTTGCCAAGCACTGACAACTTGCTTTTGTGATAGAAAATGAGACTGTAAGGAAAAAATATATTCTGACAAGCAGACCTTTTGTATATACTGCAGTAGAATTCTGGAAAATACATTTATAAATCTCAGAGGAAAATCAGTAGGTGGTTTAGAACTGGAAAAATTGTGACCAAATTCTTTTGCTTTCATCTCGACAAACATAATGGATCACACTTGAAAGGAGCAGCTTAGAGCGATGCAGTGTTTTCTTTTGATTGGCTACGACTAAAAAAGAAAGTTAAATATAGGAAATTTGAGCAAATTAAAAAACATTGTTTTGGGGTCAGAGCTATGGAGTGAACTGAACTTAATGCAATCAAGTTGAAACACAAATTTGTAATTTGGAATTGCTGAAGTATTTGGGACATCACACAAAGCTGTTAGAAAATTCGCTTCCATGGAATTTGGAGCACTAATTTTAAATATCCACAGAGCTTGTTTTTTAAAAAAACTTGGTGTTGGACTTTAGTCCAGACTTTCACTTTGAAGATGGCTAGGATAACAATCAAAATTGTCCTGATTAAATGAACTGACCCTTCTGTTTTTCAAAATTATTAAGGAATTTGACGATTAAATGAATTCTTATTTCTCTTCACACTGGTAAGATAAATACACATTTTTCAGCCTGTCCTCATGAATATTCTAGTGTACCAATCTGAAGGATTTTAATTTACTAGTAAATCCTTTTAGCAAATAAAAATAGGTAAAGAGCATACAAATATAATTCATTTCAAAAGGAAATAAATATGGAAGCAAACATTTTTTTCAAAGGCTTATCCTCAGTTAGTTTTAAAAATTGAAAATTAGATCAATTTTAATTTATCAAATCAGTAAGGATTTTTTTTTAAATGATAATACTCAACTCCATTTGCTTGGTGAAAGCATAAATTAGTAAAACAATCCTGGAAAATAATGAGATAATACATGTGAGGACCCACTCAAAGTCCAGGAGTTGGTATAAAGATTATTTTAAGCTGAAGGACATTTAAGATGCAACAGATGCAGAAAGCAGCCTCTTAGAGCTTCCCTTATCTGACTAAAAGGAGAAATTTCTAGGAACTAAGTCTGCCATAAATTACTTCTTCAGGGTGGACCTATTCCTCAAATAGATCAAATAAAACTTACCCCACATCCCTTTTCTGGGGAATTTGTATGAACCTGAAGGAAACAGAAATACATCTAATGAAATAAAATTTAGACTTTAAGGCAGGACGAGAAAAATTAAACATAAAATTCTCTTTCTGCGTCTGTTTGGGCCTCCTCCTTCCCCGATACGCCCTGTGCATCTGCTTTACACGTTAACCAGAGCTCCTCAAAGATGGGAGTGCCTGCTCAACCCTAATGATCTTTTTTTTTTTCTTTCTTCTGATGCTATCAATGTAACTTCTTAAAATGTAACTTTCCCAGCCCCGAAGCGGGTCATGATGACTTGCTGCTCGCTTGCTTTGTGCTTTGTACATGTTTACCTGGACTATGTATCCTTGGCCACCTTTATGTAAAATACCAGTATATCATTTTGATGTATGATCCTTTGTCTCAAAAATGTGTATGCCTGTACCTTCGACTTCCAACAGGCAGAACAGTTCTTAGAGCTTTCTGCGAATCTGCTTCCTGGGTTCTAATCCTCAGTTTGGCTCTAATAAAATTCCCTTTTTATTCTTCTTGATAGTTAATTGATTTTTCATTGACACGCCTCATACCTGTATGGACAATATCATCACAAACTTCACCTCTTGTTTGTTCTGAAAATCCATTTATCTTACCCAAAGAAACCTATTTATTCTTCCCAGAGAAGCATTTTACACCCCCCACCCTTTCCCCTACTAAGTAAGGTACATAAGCCTTTAACTCTAACCGTTTAATGAGCCAGCTACTTCATTTGTTGGCTGTCATGTGTACCCAAATAAACATTTTCCCCCGTTAATCTGTCTTGTTGATTTAATTCACAGGACTCAGTTACTAAACTTAAGAAGGTAGAGGAAAAGCTATATTTTTCCTCTCCTACATATATACTAAGAGAAAAGAATTCATATACTTCGATCCAAGAAAATTCTAAGCACAAAAGAAGTGAGGAAAAGATGTACATATAGGATGTTCACAATACTAGAAATGGGGGAAAAATGAAGAAAAAAATAAACTATCTTAGTCCATTCAGGCTGCTATAACAGATCATAAACTGGATGGCTTTTAAACAACAGAAAAATATTTCTCACAGTTCTGGAGGCTGGGACATCAAGGTGCTGGCATATTTAGTACCTGGTGACAGCCCATATCCTGGTTTATAGACAGCTGTCTTCTCCTTGTGTCTTCATGTGGTGAAAGGGGAAAGGGAGAGCTCTGGGGTCTCTTTTATAAGGCCACTAATCCCATTCATGGGGGCTTTACCCTCATGACCTAGTCACTGCCCAAAGGCCCCAACTTCACATACCATCACATTGGGGATTAGGTTTCAACATGAATTTGGGGGGAAGACAAACATTCAGTCTATTGCACTAAGTGCCCTACAATAGTGGAAGGTTTAAATAAATGATGCTGTATCCATAAGATGGAATGTGTGTAGCATGCTCTCTCTCTCTCTCTCACATACACACACACACACAAGATACATGATTGTTTATCAGTATGATCTCAGTTAAGAGAAACTCATGCATGAGAAAAAGGATTGAAAGAAATATCACAAAATGTAAGCTGTTTTTTTCTAGATGTTCAAATGAAGGGTCTTAAAATTTTCTTTCTGTACATTTTGATACCTTCCAGATTTTTAAAGTAAGTCTGTAATATCTTCTGATGGGGGATGGGGGGGAAGAGAAGCGCAAAAGGTAATTATTTACCAAAATAGTAAACAAATTAATTTGCAAGGAAGAAAGGAAGGAAAGAAAGAAGGAAATGTTTTGCCAGGTCTTTTCTTTCACTTATAAAATGTCACTAAAGCAATAAATTTGGGTGGATTATTTTCTTAAGGTATAATCAGTATTTTAAATTTTTTATTGCATCCCATAGGTCAGTGATAAAAGAAAATGTAATGTAACTCAAGGTGAAACATAAAGTTTCAACTTGGTATGTTAAATAACTTGGTATAAAAGACTCATAAAGATATAAACATATATTTATATACCATGACAATATACAAAAGATATAAGAAGTTAGGCAGTGAATTGCTTATTATAAATAGCTTTTAAACTTGCTTTTCAAAGATAAGAAAACATACAGGAAGTTAAGGAAAAGATATCTTCCGTGACTTCAACATCAGATTGGCAATTCTTTTCAGTTCTTCTACCTCCATGTTATACATTTTTATATATTTTTTGTTTTTAATTTATCAATCATGAAAAATTTTACATTTTCTTATCTTTCTTCTAGCCTCATGTTGTAAGGTGTCCTTCATGTTTATAAACTTTTCAATTATAAATATTTGAAAACATACAGAAAAATTGGGAAAAAAAAGTGCAATGAATACTCATATTCCCATTACCTAGACTTAACAATTGTTAATAGTTTTCCTTTGTGCTTCTTTTTTTTTTTTTTTTTTTTGGCTAAAACTTTTCAAAATAACTTGTAGGTGTCTTAACAAAAGTTTCCTAATATCATCTACTACCCAGTTGATATTCGTGTTTCCCAAATTGTCCCCAATACCTTTTTTTAAAATTTATTTATTTTATTATTTTATTTTTTGTCTGTGTTGGGTCTTCGTTGCTGTGCGCGGACTTTTCTCTAGTTGCGGTGAGCGCAGGCTACTCTTGTGTGGTGGCTTCTCTTTATGCAGAGCACGGGCTCTAGGCGCGCAGGCTTCAGTAGTTGTGGCACACTGGCTCAGTAGTTGTGGCTCGCGGGCTCCAGAGCGCAGGCTCAGTTGTTGTGGCACACGGGCTTAGTTGCTCCACGGCATGTGGGATCTTCCCGGACCAGGGTTCGAACCCGTGTCCCCTGCATTGGCAGGCGGATTCTTAACCACTGCACCACCAGGGAAGCCCCACTCCCCAATATCTTTTATAGTTATTTTCTTACTCAGACCTTTTGAACAGCTGCCTAATATTACCATCACTAGATGAAATTAACCAATTCTTCTAAAGTTGACCTGCAATTATCAAGGAGCTTCTTTTTTTGCAAATTTGTTCTTTAAATGAGTGTTTATTGAGCACCTACCATGTTCCAGCAAAGTGCTGAGTGCTGGAATGACGGGGTGAAAGTCATTTTCCTGCCTTTGTGTAGCATATGGTCAGTGGACAAGGAGCCTTTTTTTCATCGGAACATTTCTAAACTAGTAGAAAGGGGGGATACTGAGTCAAATAGTGGGAGCTTGCATCTGGATATGTATATTGTTATTCCCTTCCCCCCACAAATGTGTTCTACCCATCATGCTGTATCAACAGAAACAATGCTTTTGACATTTACCAACTGAAAATGACAATATCCCCTCTTTTGGAATTTCTCCCTTTTTAAAAAAATTGTTTTCCTTTTTGGTATTTCCCTGAGCAGAAAATGACATGGACTTTTCTTTATTCCTTGATGATCAAAGCAGATTATTCTTCCCAAATCCCTCCTGGCTCTGCTTCCACCGTCCTTCCCTTTGATCCTTTGGTCCCAGTGTTCCCACCTCCAGAGCATTGCTGCCCCCAGGGCAGAGATGGCCTTTCGCCTCTTGCTGGCTGCCTGCGACCGGCTAGGTTGTCTGCAGCCTGGCCTGCACTGTCTCAATCTCATCCTGCAGAAAGTGTTTTACAGCTTCCATACCCCCCCACCCCAGGAGTCCCCTCAGGGTGAGGGGCAGCCAGGACTTGTTACACTGCAGGGAGTGGGAAGGACAGGAAACAAGGAAAGGAAAGGGGCCACCAAACTGGAAGGATCTCCTTAAGCTGGTTCCATCTTTTTCTGCTAACCCACTCTTCACCATATTCTCAAGAGCATCCCACATAGTACAGAGTGATGGCCGTACTTTGCTTTGCCCCGCTCTGCTCCTTCTCAGGGCTGTGTCCCTGCCTAGAATGCACTACCCATCCTCTCTTCCAACCAGCCCTCAAAGCCACTCCTCAAGGCCAAACTCAAGCTTTTAAAATCAGCTCTCACTTCTGCTCTTCGCTCACACTCAGCTCTCTCCATCCCTCCGACTCCTCAGTAACTTGCGCATCAACTCTCCCAGGGGAGCCCCCTCCCACTTCCCCAGGTGCTTCCAGCCAGCTCTGAGTCAGGTGTGAAGGCCAAACCCAATGTCTTGAGGGGAGCCCTCCACTAACTCAATTACAAGGGGTTGGAGCAGAAACCCTGCTGTCTGCTTCACACTACAAAGCCAGGACTCCTTTCCAGCAGTTTTGAGGGGATGCAACATTAGCATCTCCCAGCTGGCTGGACGTGCCCCCGTCAGGTCAGTGTCCATTGTGTCCTTCTAAGGTAGAAGCAGCATGCAGCACGTGGCAAGGTGGACCAGGCAGCATCCCAGGGGCGGGGCTGATTTGGATGTGGGGGAGGCGTGAGGTTTTGCTTTGAGATTTTTGATTGTGACGTCTCAGTGGGACAATTGTTTGGAGATATTGGCTTGACTCCCAGGAGGCAGGAAGCACAGAGCTGTAGGTTTGGGGGTCAGCAACTTGGGGCCCAGTTTTAGACCCTGGAATCAGACCTCTACTCCCAGGGAGAGAATGAGAAGGGGCTCAAGGGAGAAAACGGTGATCCAAGAAATACCCCCGTTGAAAAGGGGCAAATGGGGTGCTTAGTGGGTGAATCACTTCTCTTGTCATTTTGTCCATGGGCCCTCAAAGTGGTGGGAACTCCGAGTAATACTTGTTTGTGCTCAGTACCTGGGCCAGTGGCTCCCAGCAACCCTTTCTCTCCCCCTGCTGGTCATGTGATTTAATCATTAACTCAGGAAAGAGAATTCCCCATGGAGGCACTTGATGGCCAATGAAAACTCTACTAACTGCATTTCACAGGCCCAGGCCGGGACTCATCCTGGCCCGGCCTGGTAGTTCTAGGCCTGTAGGGAACCTAAATTCCTCCCTGACCAGTGCTGAGGTGACTCAGGTATTCTCTGTCAGCAGGGCCTCAGGGGGAGGCAAATCAGAATTGTGAAGTGGGATGGCGGCTTTGGCCTGCACTAGTTACAGGTAGGCTGTCCGAGTCTAGAGCTTTCTGTAGCTTGCTGCCCTGGGGAGGCCCATGAGCCACTTGAGTCTCAGCTCCCAAACTATGGGCATCAGCTTGTCTGCTTCCCTCACCCGTGACACTAAAAAAGCACAAAGAGCAAGCAGGCCACCCTGCACCCCGCGACTTGCCTCTGCCTTGTGACTGTGCTTAATATAGGTCAAATGGAAACAGCTCCCAAAATAGACCTTCTCTGAGAAGCAGCTGCACTTGTGAAATGCTCCACAGAAAGGGAAAGGTGTGGGTGACAGGGGAGCGTAGCTCTCCGCAGGTCTTATGTAACCTGGGCTTGAAAATTGGGGCCAAATATCTATGGAGAAAAAGCAGTCTGCCCCTGCCCCTGCCTCCCCTCCCTCCCACGCCCTCAGGCCCAGAAAGCAGCCCAGCTGTGCATCCGCAAACTCGACAGGGGCTCTCCTGGACGGCAAGGTCACCCCGCAAAGCATCACTCTGGGGAGCTTGTCACGCATACCAAAGCGATCACAAGACTCCCACCAGGGGTGGGGAGGTGACTCCCCTGGGCGAGCTGGTGCAAGATGTGGGTCTCATCTGGCCCAAGCGGAGAGGTTTGGGAGGGACAGAGAGAGGTGGGGGGCTGCAGGGGCTGAGGAGAGCAGGACAAGAGTACTAGCCCAAGGGGGCACGTGCTGTCATAGGCTTGGAGCCAGAGGAAGTGCCCCTCGTCCTGCAGACGCAGCCTCTTCCCCTTTGTCTCCAGGAGCTGCCAGTGGGCCCAGCTCACCCCATCAGGGCCTCTTCTTTTGCCATTTGGCCTCAGCCAGGAGGAGGGGTCTCTATGAGTAGAGAGCTCTCTAATTGTCTCCCCCATTGTTCATTTCCCCACTCACTCTGATGGCTTAGTGAGGGCTGCCTGTGACAGCAGGCGGGGAGAGGGTCAAGACTTCCTGAAGAAGTGACTTGAGAAGAGACAGGGGAACCACTAGGTGGCATCTCGGGGGGCTCCAAGGCGCTCCGGTCCTTTATGGCTCAGCAAGGAAAGAATTCAGAGAGAGGCAAAGTGATAGATAAGAAGTGATTTATTAATGGGAGGGAGATGCAAGAGGGAGGAGATATGGGGATATATGTATACATATAGCTGATTCACTTTGTTACACAGCAGAAACGAACACACCATTGTAAAGCAATTGTACTCCAATAAAGACGTTTATTAAAAAAACCCAAAATAACCAAATTGGGCCACATGTTATAAGGTATTAGGTTCACCTGCTGGGCTAAGCCGCAAAAAGAGAACTTATAAAAACAACAAATTCAACAAATTGTACCTTTAGTCCAAAAAAAAAAGTGATGTATTGGAATAGGATGCTCGTGAGGCTTACAAATGGGTGGGCGAGAGGGTGCTGTGCCCCTTGAACTTAGTGGGCTAGAGTTTTATAATCAGAGGAAGAGTGGGGAGGGGGAAAAGACCACCTTCCTCCTCATTCTTGAGTAGACGTCATGCTTCCATCATCAACTCATCCTCCAGATTGGGCAGGGGAGTTTTCTTGTCCCTACGTGGTCAAGCCACGACTGTCATGGCACTATGGAAAAACCATTTTAGGTTTCAGTACAATGAGGGTCTTTCACTTTGAGATGTCACCTTTCCATAAATTATTGTTTTTTATGTGTGCAGAGAGCATGTCCTAGGGGTCATTAACTTACTGAGCTCACTGCGCAGGATGTGAATCTCATGCCACCATTGTTTTATTGTTTGGGGCATATCTCACGCTTCTGCTGCATGGGTTTTGTTGCTAAGCAAGCCTGCTTGGCTCTGTGGTTAAGCGAACCTGCTTTCTTGAGTGATAATTAACTTACTGGGGTCTCCCATCCTTTTTCTTTGCTTACAATTCCCTAATGGGATTAACTATTTAATTACCTACTTTGTCCCTTTACTGTCCCTATCAATAAGAAATTGAAAAGGGGCTACCCAGGCAGGGGAAAGACTTGAGGAGTGTCAAGGTGCAAATAAAATATGTGCAAAGGCCCAGAGGCAAGAGGAGAGCCTATCTCCATGAGAAACCACAACTACTGCAGAGTCACAGGAAGGCAAATTCAGAAACGCATGAGGGGGGACTTCCCTGGTGGTCCAATGGTTAAGACTCTGCACTTCCACTGCAGGGGGCTCAGGTTCGATCCCTCGTCAGGGAGCTAAGATCCTGCAAGTTGCACAGTGAGGCCAAAAGAAAAACAAAAACCCCAGAAACACACAAAGGGAGACAAGGCTAATGGGGAAACAGAGGCCACACTGTGAAGGGCCCTGGGAGGAAGCTTGGACTTCGTCCTGACAGAATAGGGGACTGTGAAAGCAGGGGTTCTCTAACGTGGGAGCAAATTAGGAAAGTGGCTTGTTGGGTCTTGCCTCAGATCTACAAAATCAGGAACTCAGAGCTGGAGGTCTGCGATCTGTTGTTTAACAAGCCCTCCACATGATTCTGAGTCATGCTGAAGTTTGAGAACAGCGGAGCAAAAGCTGTGCAAGTTGATTTGTGCAAGTGGAGACAATGAGGAGAGGTTGCTCTTTCAGGAAGTTTGGCTGTGAAGGAAAGGAGAGCAATGGATGAGGGTTAGTGGGGCTTAGAGAGTGTCTTAAGTCAGTTCCCTGGAAAACAGACGATGAGATGGAGGTTTGCAGGCAGGAAGTTTCTTGGGGAGTACTCCAGAGGGTGGGGGCTGAGTGAGGGAGCAGAGGGAGTGTTGAACTGTGATGCAGCGATCCAGGTATTGGCAGAGCCCTCTGGGAGCTGTGGAGCTAGGATGGCCCTTCCTAGATGTCCCAGAATCAAGTTAAGGGGGCTTGGCATTTTACCCCATGTATTAATCATGTCATTTTATTTTCTGTATTTTCTGTTGTTTTGACATCTGGAGGCTTGCTGATTCTGGAGAGACTGCCCCTCCCGGGACTAGCTAATTCTAGAGATAGAAAATGACTCCTCTGTGCGCATGACTTTCCTATGCAAATCAGCCAATCCAGGGTCCATACCCCCCCAACCATCTCCTTTATCGAGATCTTACACCTGGGCCTCTATCCACCTGCCCTAATCATCTCAGGATCAGACACCAGAGCCATCCATATACCCTAGAGCCCATGAAAGTATCCAAACTGACCAATCCTAAACCTGCTTACACTGTCTCACCTTGCCTTCCTAATGGAAACCATAATAAAGGTTCTCACATTTTCCCCTATTTTCCCCTCTCTCCCTCTGCCTCCTGACCAACTCTGGTGCTTCCCCATGTGGCCCTGCATGGTGTGCCATGTCTCCTGTTTCTAGGGATCTATGAGTATAAACCTATTCCTTCATGACAGTCATCTCCATGCCTGCATGTCTTACTATACCTGCTGAAAACAAATCCCAAGTACCCTTAAAATGCCCCAGCACCTACCAGCCATAGGCTGTGGCCTGCCCTGGAGAATGGGTGTCACCTTGGGCAAGGCAGCTCCCTGTGGCAATTCCCGGAGGGGCCTTGAGCTGCAAGCTGTCAGCAGCCAACACTCCTGGCAGCTGGAAGAATGAATGTCTCTGTGCAGAAAGGGGCATCTGGATTATGTATCACAGCATCCACTACAGAGGGATTTTTTAAAGATGGAAGAGGGGCTTCCCTGGTGGTACAATGGTTGAGAATCTACCTGCCAATGCAGGGAACATGGTTTAGATCCCTGATCCGGGAAGATCCCTCATGCCACGGAGAAACTAAGCCCGTGCACCACAACTACTGAGCCTGCACTCTAGAGCCCGCGTGCAACTACTGAGCCCGTGTGCTGCAACTACTGAAACCTGCGTGCCTAGAGCCTGTGCTCTGCAACAGGAGAGGCCACCGCAATGAGAAGCCCACGCACCACGATGAAGGGTAACCCCCACTCGCCGCAACTAGAGAGAGCCCCCGTGCAGCAATGCAGACCCAACACAGCCAAAAATAAATAAATAAATAAAAATAAATTTATAAAAACAAAAAAGATGGAATAGGCATAAGTATACTTAAGTGCTGGTAGGAAGAATCAAGTTGAAGGAGAGGGATTAAAGATACAGGAAAGGAACAACTGACGGGCTGAGTGAGGAGGAAGGGGAGAGGATTAAAATATAGTAAGAGGGATAAGTCTTTGACCTAGGGAGGCACACCTTTCCCATTGTGTTGGGAGGAAAGTAGAGGAATTCAGGTAGTCCTTGTCTCATAGCTTCTGTTTTTGTTTTTTGGGGTTTTGTTTGCTTGTTTTCCTGTAAAATCAGTCTATGGGACTGACGAGTTTCATGAGGTTGAGAAACAGTTTTAGTGGGAGTGAAACAGGAGGGAAGGGGGCAGGGCACAACCTTTAAAACAATGACATAGCCCAAGGATACAACATAAAGTGATTAGAACCAAATAAGTACAAGATGGCGGACAAGTCAGACAAGCCGACTTCCACTAGACCTTGAGCCTCAGTATAGCTCACTGTAACACATCAGCAAGCTAAATGACACGCCCACAGGCTCCATGATGGTTCCAAGGCTGACCCTAAAGGTCAAAAAGTGGGCAATGGCTCAATTCTTGGAAATCTCCCCCCTTTCCCAAAATAGCTGGAATGTTCCTCCTACTGATTAGCCTATGAAATTGCCCACCCTTAGAAAAACTGACAACCTGAAGCCCTGGTGCCTTTCTCACCTTCTGAGATGGCCCACACTCTGTCTGTGGAGTGTGTTTCTAAATAAATCCACTTCTTACCTATCACTTTGTCTCTCACTGAATTCTTTCTGTGACAAGACATCAAGAACCTGAGCTTCATTAAGTCCTGAGACCAGGTGTGTGATCTCAGTTAAAAGACCTTGGGTTCAAGTCCCAATCTGAGTTGCACAGTTTCAGGAGGAGGTCAATGAATGAGAGAGCTGGAAGGATGGGGCTGAAAAGGAATGTGAGATTTCAGATAGCAGAAGTGGAGCAGTGTGCCCTGGGGAGAGGGTGGCAAAGACACAATGGATGCAAAGCTCTTAGGAGGTGAGGTAGTAAGGAACTAAGAAGCCATCATGTTGCATCACTCAGACTTGGGATGCTGAACTAACTGACTTAGAGGATGTTAAGACCTGAGTAGAGAAGACAGTCAGCTGGGTTTCAGAGTCTTTGGGGAATGAAGAATTGTGATTAGGAGGTCAGCACATGGCCTCCATAGGGAAGCAGAGAGGGCGGTATGTCTTGGAAGCTGGAACAGAACCCTTAGAAGTCAGTCGTGATGCCCTGCAGAGAACTGACTTTCCCAACTCCTCCTGCATGTCTGTACTTTACTTATTTAAGCCATACTTTTGTCTGTCTTGCCTTGTTACTGAGGTCAGTTTTGCCTGCTCACTGCTCGAAAGCCAATACTCGAGAGACAAGTGTTGGTTGGAAAGGAGAGGTTGTTTTATTCAGGAGGTGGCAACCTGGGGAGAAGGTGGACTTGTGTCCAAAAACCAACTCCTGGGAATTCCCTGGCGGTCCAGCCATTAGGACTCCATGCTTCTACTGCAGGGGGCATGGGTTAGATCCCTGGTGGGGGAACTAAGATCCTGCAAGCACAGCCCAAACAAACAACTCCTAAGATTCTGCTCAACCATGCAAGTTTTTAAAGGGAGAATCATTTGGGGAGGGGATAAAAGTCTTCATTATCTTCCACTTTGTGCAGACTTTCTCTGATTGGTTCAAGGTGAGGTGACAGGGCAGTGTTCAGGAATCTTGGGCTCAGCCTGAAGTTACCATCCTCTACCTGGGTGGGGGCCTTAGTTCCTGCAAAAGACTTAACGGTATTGTTACGTATATTCCTTGAGGAGGAACCAGGACCCTGCTTTATCTCTGCACTATTGTTCCTTGAGTGCTTCTTTTTTGTTTCTGCATTCCTTCGCTTCCCTGATTAGCAACTGCTTGAATCTGCCCTTTGGCACCTAGGGAAGGTCTCAGAGGTGAATGAAGCCAATTTTCTGCAAACAGGAAACAGGGAAGCTGAAAAAAAAATGTTAAAAAAAAAAAAAGAAACAGGGAATGTGGAACGGATTTGTACCTGGGAGGGCCCCACAGGGTCCTGCTCAGTTTCATTTTCATGACTATTACTGCAGGTTATGAGGTCTGTTAGATAAGAATTGTGTTTCTTCTTTAAAGGGAATTTTAGAGAAAAGGATCTTGTGGAATCGTAATGTGATTTTACACATTTGAATAAAATCTTCAGATATACATATTTGGGCTGAGAATGTCAACCCCCATGAAGGACAGTGTGACCATTTAGGAAGATTCTTATTATCTCTTCTCTCTCTTCTCTCCAACATATACCTATCTATTCTCCTCTCTCCCAAACTACTTACTGAATATCTTCTGGATTTATCACAGTAAAACATATGTTCACTTTATAACATTTTGAAGGAAAGAAAAATTAAGATGCAAACACACAAAACTACAACACTTGGGCTTCCCTAGTGGCACAGTGGTTAAGAATCCGCCTGCCAGTGCAGAGGACATGGGTTCGAGCCCTGGTCCGGGAAGATCCCGCATGCTGCAGAGCAACTAAGCCCGTGCGCCACAACTACTGAGGCTGCGCTCTAGAGCCCATGAGCCACAACTACTGAGCCCAAGTGCCACAACTATTGCAGCCCGCATGCCTAGAGCCCATGCTCTGCAACAAGAGAAGCCACCACAGTGAGAAGCCTGCGCACAGCAACGAAGAGCAGCCCCCACTCGCCACAGCTAGAGAAAGCCCGCGCACAGCAACAAAGACCCAACACAGCCAAAATAAATAAAATAAAATAAAATAAAATTTAAAAACTACAACACTTGCCCCTAGCAATAACCACTTTTTAACTCTATAAACATACACATTCATAACCCAAAAGCAACCCCTGTAAATATTTTAACTTTTTTTTTTTTCCCATCCAAGCTTTTTACTTTGTCTTAAAGCCATAACTAACCTGAGAACATGGTATATCTCTCCATCTGTTTGTGTCATATTTGATGTCTTTAATCAGCGTTTTATACTTTTCTGAAGACAGGTCTTTTACCTCCTTAGGTAGGCTTATTTCTAAGTACTTTATTCTTTTTGTTGCAATGGTAAATGGTATTGTTTCCTTAATTTCTCTTTCTGATCTTTTGTTGTTAGTGTATAGGAATGCAAGACAGTTCTGTGCATTAATTTTGTATCCTGCAGCTTTACCAAATTCATTAATTAGCTCTAGTAGTTTTCTGGTGGCATCTTTAGGATTTCCTACGTATAGTATCATGTCATCTGCAAACAGTGACAGTTTTACTTCTTCTGTTCCAATTTGGATTCCTTTCATTTCTTTTTCTTCTCTGATTGCCATGGCTGGGACTTCCGAAACTATGTTGAATAATAGTGGTGAGAGTGGACATCCTTGTCTTGTTCCTGATCTTAGAGGAAATGCTTTCAGATTTTCACCATTGAGAATGATGTTTGCTGTGGGTTAGTCGTATATGGACTTTATTATGTTAAGGTAGGTTCTCTCCATACCCACTTTCTGGAGGGTTTTTATCATAAATGGTGTTGAATTTTGTCAAAAGCTTTTTCTGCACCTATTGAGATGTTCATATGGTTTTTATTCTTCAGTTTGTTAATATGGTGTGTCACACTGATTGATTTGCGTATATTGAAGAATCCTTGCATCCCTGGGATAAAGCCCACTTGGTGATGGTGTATGATCCTTTTAATGTGTTGTTGGATTTTGTTTGCTAATATTTTGTTGAGGATTTTTGCATCTATATTCATCAGTGATATTGGTCTGTAATTTTCTTTTTTTGTAGTATCTTTGTCTGGTTTTGGTATCAGGGTGATGGTGGCCTCATAGAATGAGTTTGGGAGTGTTCTTTCCTTTGCAATTTTTGGAAGAGTTTGAGAAGGATGGGTGTTAGCTCTTCTCTAAATGTTTGATAGAATTAACCTGTGAAGCCATCTGGTCCTGGACTTTTGTTTGTTGGAAGATTTTTTTAAAATAAATTCATTTATGTATTTATTTTATTTTTGGCTGCATTGGGTCTTCATTGCTGCATGCAGGCTTTCTTTAGTTGGGTCAAGCGCGGACTACTCTCCATTGAGGTGCGCGGGCTTCTCATGGCGGTGGCTTCTCTTGTTGCGGAGCACGGGCTCTAGGCACACGGGCTTCAGTAGTTGTGGCACGCAGGTTCAGCAGTTGTGTCTCACGGGCCTTAGAGTGCAGGCTCAGTAGTTGTGGCACATGGGCTTAGTTGCTCCGCAGCATGTGGGATCTTCCCAGACCAGGGCTCGAACCCGTGTCCCCTCATTGGCAGGCAAGTTCTTAACTACTGCGCCACCAGGGAAGCCCTGTTGGAAGATTTTTAATCACAGTTTCAATTTCATTACTTGTGACTGGTCTGTTCATATTTTCTATTTCTTCCTGGTTCAGCCTCGGAAGGTTATACCTTTCTAAGAATTTGTCCATTGCTTCCAAGTTGTCCATTTTATTGGCATAGAGTTGCTTGTAGTAGTCTCTTAGGATGCTTTGTATTTCTGCGGTGTCCATTGTAACTTCTCCTTTTTCTTTTCTAATTTTGTTGATTTGAGTCCTCTCCCTGTTTTTCTTGACGAGTCTGGCTAATGGTTTATCAATTTGGTTTATCTTCTCAAAGAACCCGCTTTTAGTTTTATTGATCTTTGCTATTGTTTTCTTTGTTTCTATTTCATTTATTTCTGCTCTAATCTTTATGATTTCTTTCCTTCTGCTAACTTTGGGTTTCATTTGTTCTTCTTTCTCTAGTTCCTTTAGGTGTAACGTTAGACTGTTTATTTGAGATTTTTCTTTTTTCTTGAGGTAGGCTTGTATTGCTATAAACTTCCCCCTTAGAACTGCTTTTGCTGCGTCCCACAGGTTTTGGATCATCGTGTTTTTGTTGTAATTTGTCTCTAGGTATTTTGTGGTTTCCTCTTTGATTTCTTTGGTGATCTCTTGGTTATCTAGTAACATATTATTTAGCTTCCATGTGTTTGTGTTTTTTACAGGTTTTTTCCTTGTAATTGATTTCTAATCTCATAGAGTTGTGGTCAGAAAAGATGCTTTGATACGATTTCAATTTTCTTAAATTTACTGAGGCTTGATTTGTGACCCAAGATGTGATCTATCCTAGAGAATGTTCCATGTGCACTTGAGAAGAAAGTGTAATCTGCTGTTTTTGGATGGAATGTCCTATAAATATCAATTAAATCTATCTGGTCTATTGTGTCACTTAAAGCTTGTGTTTCCTTATTAATTTTCTTTTGGATGATCTGTCCATTGGTGTAAGTGAGGTGTTAACGTCCCCCACTATTATTGGGTTACTGTTGATTTCTCCTTTCATGGTTGTTAGCATTTGCCTTATGTATTGGGGTGCTCCTACGTTGGGTGCATAAACATTTATAACTGTTATATCTTCTTCTTGGATTGATCCTTTGATCATTATGTAGTGCCTTCCTTATCTCTTGTAACAGTCTTTATTTTAAAGTCTATTTTATCTGATATGAGTATTGCTACTCCAGCTTTCTTTTTATTTCCATTTACATGGAATATCTTTTTCCATTCCTTCACTTTCAGTCTGTATGTGTCCCTAGGTCTGAAGTGGGTCTCTTGTAGACAACATATATATAGGTCTTGTTTTTGTATCCATTCAGCGAGCCTGTGTCTTTTGGTTAGAGCATTTAACCCATTCCCATTTAAGGTAATTATCGATATGTATGTTCCTATCACCATTTTCCTAATTGTTATGGGTTTGTTTTTGTAGGTCCTTTTCTTCTCTTGTGTTTCCCACTTAGAGAAGTTCCTTTAGCATTTGTAGAGCTGGTTTGGTGGTGCTGAATTCTCTTAGCTTTTGCCTGTCTGCAAAGCTTTTGATTTCTCCGTCAAATCTGAATGAGATCCTTGCTTGGTAGAGTAATCTTGGTTGTAGGTTCTTCCCTTTCATTGCTTTAAATATATCATGCCACTCCCTCTGGCTTGTAGAGTTTCTGCTGAGAAATCAGCTGTTAATCTTATGGGGGTTCCCTTGTATGGTATTTGTCATATTTCCCTTGTTGCTTTCAATAATTTTTCTTTGTCTTTAATTTT
Organism: Delphinapterus leucas; assembly: GCF_059928025.1. Taxonomy (NCBI): domain Eukaryota; kingdom Metazoa; phylum Chordata; class Mammalia; order Artiodactyla; family Monodontidae; genus Delphinapterus; species Delphinapterus leucas. The sequence continues at coordinate 22,880,509 of NC_143134.1, forward strand.
TGTCAATTTGATTACTATGTATCTTGGCGTGTTTCTCCTTAGGTTTATCCTGGCTGGGACTCTGCGCTTCCTGGACTTCGGTGGCTATTTCCTTTCCCATGTTAGGGAAGTTTTCGACTATAATCTCTTCAAATATTTTCTTGGGTCCTTTCTCTCTCTCTTCTCCTTCTGGGCCCCCTATAATGTGAATGTTTTTGCATTTAATGTTGTTCCAGAGGTCTCTTATCCTGTCTTCATTTCTTTTCATTGTTTTTTCTTTATTCTGTTCCATGGCAGTGAATTCCACCCTTCTGTCTTCCAGGTCACTTATCTGTTCTTCTGCCTCAGTTATTCTGCTATTGATTCCTTCAAGTGTATTTTTCATTTCAGTCATTGTATTGTTCATCTCTGTTTGTTTGTTCTTTAATTCTTCTAGGTCTTTTTTAAACATTTCTTGCATCTTCTCGATCTTTGCCTCCATTCTTTTTCCAAGGTCCTAGATCATCTTCACTATCATTATTCTGCATTCTTTTTCTCACAGGTTGCCTATCTCCACTTCATTTAGTTGTTTTTCTGGGGTTTTATCTTGTTCCTTCATCTGGTACAAAGTCCTCTGCCTTTTCATTTTGTCTATCTTTCTGTGAATGTGGTTTTCCTTCCACAGGCTGCAGAATTGTAGTTCATCTTTCTTCTCGAAAATTTCTATTTTAATATTTCATTTTTTAATCCATCTGAAATTTGTTCTGGGTAAATTGTGGTGTTAAAATCCAATTTTATTTTTACATATGGAAATTCAGTTATCCTGTCAGCACTTATTGGATGGTCTGCTCTTTCTCCATTGACTTCAAATGTCACTTCTGTCATGTAAGGAAGTTTGAATAAGCAAATAATATTACTGAATGTCTGCCATGGAAAACTGCTTAGAGCACACTCTTGTAGGTTTTCTGAGATTCTGCCCCTTTCATGACTTGAGCTATTTTAAAACTCCATAAACTGTAGATAATGATGTAGATAACTAAAAGCAATGCTGAATAATTCTTGTCTATAAACATGTAAGTAAATTCTGTGTGATGGAGGTTCATTTGATTTCCCTTGCCCATTGCATGTTCATTTCAATATTCCTGATCAATCAATGTGTCTATTCTTCAGCTTGCCCTTGAACTGGTTATAAGGCCTTAACAATTCCCTCATTAATAATGATTTAAATAAAAATTTTAACATATGTTTGTATCTGTGTGGGAGTGATGATTTTCCCTTTTTTGAAAATTATCCTTTAGCAGTCATATATCTAGGACATCTAGCTTTAAGAAAACCCAAAGATAAATGATTGTTAGGTAGCAATTATTCACTTATATAAGCTCTTCCCACATGAGCAGTTACAATATGATCCAATTCACAAGTGTTTAGGCTCTTTCTTTAGGGGCACAGACCTGAGTGCAGAGGCATGTTTTTTGCTTATAACAGTGTTCTGGGTGGCCAAGGGGAAAAAAACCAACCAGGATACATATTCTGATATGTCTCATCAGTATTATAAGGAAACTTTCCAACATTGAGATGGTGGTAGAATCAACACTGAGCATCTGGAATGAAGGTGCCTGACTCAACAAGGCAGAAGATATGAGCTTTCTAGAAGTTTCCATCCACCCATGCATTCCTCAACAAATATTCACTGAGTGCCCACAAGTGCTGTGCTCAGTGCTACATGCAATGAAGCAAGAAGTAAAAAAAGTCTCTTCAGTCTGGTTGAAATGTATTTCCTAACTCCAAAGGTGGAACTCACCCCTCGGTCCCTACAAAGAAAGATGTGATGGGATCAGATATGAGAGATGTGACTTGGATCTGAGTACGTCAAAGAGCAAGTTGTAGTGCTGCCTCCCGTCCCAGCCCCAGGAGGGGCTGTACTGAGAACTTCCATCTCTCCCGCTGCAGGCAGGGGCACATGGTCCCAGCTGGTAGAGTAGGGCTGGTGTCCTTCTTGCCACCCCGTGCTCTCGAGGCCATCATCTGTGAGGGCTCCAGGGGATGTGGCCAACTGGCAGTCCTACCAAGGAAAACCTACTTCCAGGGCCCCTGTGGGAAGCCGTGGTGTCATCTGTTTACAGTCTAAGGACCACAGGCTCTACTAATTTAGGAAAAAATCTGGCGACCAAAGAAAGTCTCATTACTGAGTGGCATTTCCCTGGGGAACCCAAGCCCCTCAAAAGGTAGTTTTCCCAAGACCCCTGCCAATGCAAAGACATAGTAGCTCAAGGAATATGAACCCTACTTGAGAAGGCAGACATGTACAGATGAAAGTCAAACAGACATGTCAGCTTAAGCGATGTAGGTCTGGAGGAGCACTCAAGGAAAACTTGCAGCAGGAAACAGCCATGAGGTGGGCATTAAAGAGAGGTCAGATTTGAGAAGAGGGTAAAGGAGGACATTCCCAGGGCAGAAGAGAGTCCCCAGAACAGGTGGGGAGTAAGCCAGAGGAGTCCCAGAGGCAGGCGGTCGTGGGGAACCTGATTGTTGGGGGATGTTATTTCTCACACACGAGCGTAGGGCCTGGAGCGAGTCTTCCCCTCCTGAGAAGGGGAGGTTGGAGTTGGCCCCCTGGAGCAGAGCTCCTTTCTTGGCCAACCAGGATATCCCCCGAAAGCCCCTCATTTCAGAAGCATGTCCCTCTCACATGTGTCAAAAAATACCCAGGCTGTGTGTGTGGATGGGCTGGGCCCCCATCCAGCCTTTCAGGAAGGTGCCTTTCCTCCCATCAGACTGCTTTCCTCTCCTACAGGATAGACCAGGGAGGCCCCTGGAAGCCTGGAGGGGACGTTGAAAGTGGAACACAAAGTTTGGCAGAGGGATGAAGTCAGTGAAATCAAACACGGCCTTACTCACATGCTGTCTGGGGTCATCTGACAAACAGACAGAAACACCAAATCCCAGTTCTCAGGGTTGGAAAGGGTGGGTTAAGAGCATGTTGAGGGAAAGAGCAGAGGCCTAGAGTCAGCATGGCTGGCTTCAAATCCAGCCCACCATTTACCAGCTGTGTACCCTGGGCAAGGTTCTCATGCTATCTGTGCCTCAGTTTCCTTGTCTGAAAAATGGGGCTATCACTCCATACCTCATGAAGTCCCTGTGAGGATAAAAGGGGATAACACACAGAGAAAATGTAGAACAGCTGGCAAAGGCTCAGCAGAGGTAAGTTAATATTAATCCAGTGTGTTCTTGAATATTTGCAATCAGAATCATTTTTCTAAAGATATATATATTTTTTCAATATATTATCCAACTATATTATGTATCAAATATATACTTACAATTTCCAGGAGAAAGGGGCATACCATACCACCTGGGGAAGCACCAAGGTTGATGGGGAAGCAGAACGTATAAGGGGAATGCATGGTCCAGAGCCTTTATTGTGCTTTCCATGGGAAGGAAGGGGTAAGGCAGGTTAAACAGCTGAACAAGCTTAGATTAGGTCGTTGGAATAACGTCGGCAGACTCTGTGGATGAGGTGGTCTCTTGTTGTCTGGTACCTGGCCCTGGGGTGATTTAGGGCAGGGAAAATACTGGCTTGGTGGGTGAGAGCTGGATAGAGGAGGTGGTTGGGGGTATAGATTGGAGGTTGGTCAGTTTGTATGTGAAAGATGTGCTTCAACGCGAGTTATTCACTCTCTCTAGGAATCAGCTCACTCTGGGAGGGGCATCCCTCCCCAAGACCCCCAAGGTGTCAAACCATCACAAAATGCCTAAAACAAAACACGTGATTAACATCTTCCTCTTTAACCTAGTCATGTTTCTATGGCCGAACTCAGCACACTGTTGTCAATTTTGTTGTTGCTGTTTGTTTTGATGTTTATTATCCTCCTTGCTCAGCTGTGAGTTCATGAAGATCAGGGTCTGAATCTTGTGCATCTTTGTACCTTCGGCATCTGTCAAGTGCCTGCCACCAGTCCATACAGCGATTCTTTGACCTGGCTGGTCACTAGAATCCCATGAGTAGCATCGATAAAAATATCGATGCCTACGCCTTACCCTCAGAGATTCAAACTTAATTCATCTGGGGTGTATAAGTTTCCACTGACTCCTTGAATTTCCTGGGAGGAGTTTTCCAGAAAGAAACCCTGGCTGTGGACCCAGATGTGGTCATTTAAAACACAGCGGGAAGCCCAGGTCCTTCAAGCCAGGGAATTGCCTGGATGTAGTTGCCCCTTACAGAAGCGTCCACTGCCCATTTTGGTAGAACATTACCTGCCAGACACTGAGTTGGCAGGCCTGGCAGACCATGGCCTTGAACCAGTGTTGTTGTTCTGCGGTTCCAGGCTGCACTCACTGTGGAAGGGGCCCTTGCTCCACCCCAAGCAAGGGTCCCAATCCCACCTCTCTGCTGTCCGTGTCCCTGAGCCTTTGGCTCTAAGCAGTCAGATGCTGTTTGTCTCTCTCAGGGACTCTGGTCTCTATGGTTTCCTTCCATCCCTCTGCACCTTTCTCTTTGTGTATCCCTAGTGCATCCCTAGTGCCTCTTCTGCCAGCTTTACAGTGTATCTTGAAAGGTAAGAGAATCATCTCTGTGATTTCCACTGTTTTCTGTAGAGTCCTTGGAATGAGGAATGCCAGAAAGCCCACCCAGTCTTCTTTTCCTATTCTCTCCCACCCTACATATTAGCTCCTCCCTGGAACTCCCTGGAACTTTCTCCAACTGCCTCCCCAACGACCAACCACTGCCTCTTCTGCTGGCTACTCCAGGAGCCTTCCCTATACTCCCAATCCCTGAACACCGCCAGACCCTGCTCGCCTTAAGGGCCCATACTCTAGGGCATCCTGGAGGGAGCTTGCTCCCCACATTCTCCAGCCCAGAAACCTGCCAGGATTGCTCGCTTCCCTGCAGCCATCACCACCCAACAGCTCTGGCACTGCTCTAAGTAGGTGACAGTGCTCTTCTCCCCTATGTGGGGTATGAGGTGTGAGGTAGGGACTTTCCATAAGGACCTTCTAGAGCGACAGAGAGACAGAGAGAAGGGAGAGGCCTCAAGGATGAGAACTGTGGCCTGGAGAACTTAAGGGAATGCATGTTTAGGGTGGTATTTCTGTATGATTTGAAGCTGTTATTCAAGGAGTTTCTATGCTTGTCTCTGATCATCCAACATTTATCTAACTTTCCTAGAAAGGACTCTTTGGTACATTTCTCACTCCTGGAGTTCTGGACTGGGAACTAGCATTACTAATGGGATTAGCATTACTGATTTAGTTCATTCAGGCCTTACTGAGGAAGTAAGTAACAGACTCAGAAAGTTTCCTTCCTTTGTGGGGTCCTGATTTCCTCTTCCATGGGAAGAAGGATCCCCATTTCCTCCCATCTTCAAACGTGGGAAGAATTGGAGATTGGAACTATTTGCGAAAGGAGGGGGCCAGGTAAATACGCAGCTCTGGTGGGCTCTAAGCTCACTTCTCACCTCCATGAGGAGAAACAAAATTTTCAACCTTCCAAGGGTACCATGGCAGCAAACGAACCTGAAAGATGACACCATTTCATAGCACATCTGGGACCTTCCATTCTGTGGATGAAGTGATTCATTAATATGTACTCTGTGTGGCTAAAGAAATGGGCTTATTAGGTCAATGGTTGGTTGCTAAGACCAGCAGCCTGGGGCTCTTGGAAAGGAGAACTTGTGTCCCTGGAATGAAGTGGGCCAGGCCCCTAGCTTCCAGCCAGAGGTCTAGCAGGCCCTTGGCTAAGAGGAGTGGTTGGGGCAGAGCCAGGTCTGGGTTTTTCTCACGGACACTCCATTAGTCCCCTCACTCTTGGGAAATGTAACTGCTAGAAAATACAGCTCTGGAGCTCTCCCTGCCACTGCCCCCAGGCCCTGCCCTCTGTCACCACCACCAACTCCTATATCTTCAGCTTGATAAGTTAAAGATCTCTAATACAAAATGTGATGGAAGGAAAGCAGGCATTCTTAAAATAACAAGAAAAAGATATACATTTTGACACTTTTGTTTGTTTGTTTTACCTGCCTTGGGTCTTTGTTGCTGCGCACAGGATTTTCTCTAGTTGCAGCGAGCAGGGGCTACTCTTCATTGCAGTGTGTAGGCTTCTCATTGGGTGGCTTCTCTTGTTGCAGAGCAGGGGCTCTAGGCGCGCGGGCTTCAGCAGTCGTGGCACTCGGGCTCAGTAGTTGTGGCTCGTGGGCTCTAGAGCACAGACTCAGTAGTGGTGGCGCACGGGCTTAGTTGCTCCGCGGCGTGTGGGATCTTCCCTGAGCAGGGCTCGAATCCATGTCTCCTGCATTGGCAGGCAGATTCTTAACCACTGCACCACCAGAGAAGCCCACATTTTGATACTTTTACGTTCCAAGACAATTTCCAAATTGGTCATCTGAAGTGAAAGGCGCATGAACAACAGCAACAGATAGTAGCTGATAACTAAAAGATGGTCCAAGTGCATTTTGAGAGACTGTGGGGTTCTTTCCTGTTCTCCTAATATGAAGGACAGCAAAAGGTCAGAATAGTCTGTTTACAATGTATTGTTTTTAACTGTGTGTGCTTGTTTATTTCCAGCATCTACTATGTTCAAAGTACTGTGGGGAACGCAGAGATAATTGGGGCCCTCACAGGATGAAATATATGCACAGAGAGCTAGAGTAGAAGGAAGATAGTGATGACTGCTATCAAGAAAGGAACAGGGCTTCCCTGGTGGCGCAGTGGTTGAGAGTCTGCCTGCCGATGCAGGGGACACGGGTTCGTGCCCCAGTCCAGGAAGATCCCACATGCCGCGGAGCGGCTGGCCCCGTGAGCCATGGCCGCTGAGCCTGCGCGTCCGGAGCCTGTGCTCCTCAATGGGAGAAGCCACAGCGGTGGGAGGCCCGCGTACTGCAAAAAAAAAAAAAAAAAAAAGAGAGAGAAACAAACTGCCCTGGTGCACAAGTGAGACCCAGATTAATAGAGGTGGAGGTGGGGCCTTCAGGAAGTCTATATCCACCCCGCCCTCCCTTATTCTCTTCCTTCTTTAAGTGGTAATTGAGCATCTGCTGTTTCCCAGGCACCGTGCTAGGTGCTAGACACGGCAATTCACAGGATACATATGGTCCCTCCCCCGTAAAATAACAGACCAACACGTAAATGGCAAATAAAAATGGTCTGATAGTACCATCATGGTGGAAGTATTGCAGATACCGGATGTAGATATGAGAGGATACCCAAGAAGTTTCCCCGAAGGAAGCAATGTTTAAATAACACCTGAAGGGTGAGCAAAAGTTAGCCATATGGATCATGGGGCAGGAGAGAATGGCACTCCTTGCAAAGAGAATAGCTTCTGCAAAGGCCTTAGGGTGGGGAGAGCATAGCTGACTGGGAGGATGGACAGCAGTCTACACAGGCTGATTACGTTGTCCATACAGTGAGGAAAATGGATTAGGTCAGTGTTTCAAAAGTGGGCTCTAGAGAACACTAGGTCCTTGGATTTGTGTTTATGTGCACAGGCATGTGTGTGCACACACTTGTGTTAAAATATACGTAACATACAATTTACCATTTTAAACATTTGAAGTGTACAATTCAGTGGCATTAATTAAATTTACAATGTTGTGCAACCATCACCACTATGTATTTCTAAAACATTTATTACAGAAAAGAAAATTTGTAACCATTAAGCAATAACTCCCCATTCTCATAGCCCCTGGAAATTATCATTTTGCTATGAATTTGATAACTCCAGGTACTTAGGATCGGTGGAATCCCACAGTATTTGTCTTTTTTGTCACTGGCTTATTCCACTTGGCAAAATGTCTTCAGGGTTCAACCATACTGTATCATATGTCAGAGTCTCCTTCCTTTTATGGCTGAATAATATTTCATTATATGTATACACCACATTTTGTTTATCTATTAACCTGTTGATTGATGCATGGATTGTTTTCACTTTTTGACTGCAATGTACACTGGCATACAAGTATCTGTTTCAGTCCCTGCTTTAAATTCCTGTGTGTATATGTCCAGGAGTAGAACTGCTGGATCATAAGGTAGTTCTATGTTTAGCTTTTTAAGGAACGACTAAACTGTTTTCCACAGTGACTACACCATTTCCCATTCCTACCAGCAATGTGCAAGGGTTCCAATTTCTTCACATGCTCTCTAACACTTGTTATTTTCTCTGTGTGTTCGTGTATCTGTGTCTGTATGTGTTTAGCAATAGCCATCCTAATGGGTATGAAGTGGTATCTCATTGTGGTTTTGATTTGCATTTCCCTAATGACTAGAGATGTTGAGCATTTTCTCATGTGTTTATTGGCCATTTGTATATCTTCTTTGGAGAAATATCTAATCAGGCATTTTGCACAATTTTTAATTGTTTATTTTGCTGTTTTTGAGTTGTAGGAGTTCTTTCTATATTCTGGTATTAAGCCTTATCAGACCTATGATTTGCAAATATTTTCTCTCATTCTGCAGTTGTCTTTTCACTGTCTTGATAGAATTCTTTGATGCTAGAAGTTTTTAATTTTGATGAAGTCCAATGTACTTATTTTTTACTATGTTGTCTGTGTTTTCGGTGCCATATCCAAGAAATTATTGACAAATCCAATATTATAAAGCTTTCCCCTATGTTTTCTTCTAACAGTTTCATAGTGTTAGCTCTTACATTTAGGTCTTCAATCCTTTTTGAGTTAATGTGTGTGTATAGTGGATGGTAAGGGTTCAACATCATTCTTTTGCATGTGGCTATCCAGTTGTTTCAGCACCATTTACTGAAAAGACTGTCCTTTCCCCATGGTCTTGGCACCCTTGTTGAAAATCATCTCACCACATATGCAAGGGTTTATTTCTGGGCTCTCTGTTCTATTCCACTGGTCTATATATCTATCTTTATGCCAGTTCCATTTTGTTTTGATTACCCCAGTTTTGTACTAACATTTGAAATCAGGAGCTGTGAATCCTCCAACTTTATTCTTCTTTTCAGTATCATTTTGGTTATTCAGCGTCCCTTGGGATTCCATATGCATTTTAGGATGGATTTTTCTATTTCTGTGAAAAATGTCATTGGTATTTTGACAGGGATTGCACTGAATCTACAGATCACTTTGGATAGTATGGACATCCTAACAACATTAAAGCTTCCAATCCATGAACACAGAATTTATTTCCATTAATTTGTGTCTTCTTTAATTTCTTTCAGTAACATTTTGTAATTTTCAGTGTACAAGTCTTTCTCCTCCTTGGTTAGGTTAATTCCTCAGTATTTCATCTTTCTGATGGTATTCTAAATGGATTTTTTCCCCTAATTTCTGTTTTGATTGTTTAATGTATAGAAATGAAACTGATTTTTGTGTGTTGAGCTCATATCCTGCAACTTTGCCGAATTCACTCTGAATCATTACAGTTTTCTACATATAAAATTATGTCATCTGACCATAGAGATAATTTTCCTTCTTCCTTTTCAATTTTCCTTTTATTTCTTTTTTTTTCATTTAATTGTTCTGGCTAGAACTTCCAAGAGTATGTTGAATAGTAGTGGTAAAAGTGAGCATCCTATCGTCATGGTCTGAAATGTGTTTTCCAAAAATTCATATATCAAAGCCCTAACCATATTCAGTACCTCAGAATGTGACTATATTTTGAGATAGAGTCTTTAAAGAAGCGATTAAGATAAAATAAGACCATTAGGATAGGCCCTAATCCAATATGACTAACATGCTGTAAGAAGAGGAAATTTGAACACACAAAGCAACACAAGGGTTGCACACACACAGAGAAAAAACCATGTGAAGACACAGTGAGAAAGATAAATATTTGCAAGCCAAGAGGTCTCAGGAGAAACCACCTTTGCTGACGCCTTGATCTTAAACTTCCAACCCCCAGAACTATAACAAAATAAATTTCTATTTTTTAAGCGACCCAGTCTGTGATATTTTGCTATGGCATCCCTGGCAAGATAATACATTTGTTTTTGTTTGTTTAATATTTATATCTTTTTTGGCTGCGTTGGATCTTTGTTGCTGCACATGGGCTTTCTCTAGTTGTGGCGAGCGGGGGCTACTCTTCGTTGCAGTGTGTGGGCTTCTCATTGCGGTGGCTTCTCTTGTTGCGGAGCACAGGATCTAGGCAATCGGGCTTCAGTAGTTGTGGCACACGGGCTCAGTAGTTGTGGCTCACGGCTTAGTTGCTCCACGGCATGTGGGATCTTCCCGGACCAGGGCTCAAACCTGTGTCCCCTGCATTGGCAGGCAGATTCTTAACCACTGCGCCATCAGGGAAGCCCAATATATTTGTTTTGTTCCTGATCTTCAGGGAAAATTTTTCAGTCTTTCACCATTGAGTATGATGTTAGCTATGGGTATTTCATATATGGCCTTTATCATATTGAATGAGGATGTTTCCTTCTCTTCCTAGTTTGTTGAGTGTTTTTATCAAAAAAAGGTGTTGAATTTTATCAAATCCTTTTTCTGCATCAATTGAGATAATCATGTGGCTTTTCCCTTTATTCTGTTAATGTGATATTAACAGAATAAACACAATTACATTGACTGATTGTGGTAGTACATTGATTGATGTTTGTATGTTGAACCATTCTTGCATTCCAGAAATAAATCTCACTTGTTTATGTTGTATAATGCTTTTAATATGCTTCTGAATGCAATTTGCTAGGATTTTTACATCAGTATTCATAAAGAATATTGGTCCATAGTTCTCCTTTCTTAAAGTGTCTTTGGTTTTGGTATCAGGATAATGCTGGCCTCATAGAATGACTTAGGAAGTGCTCCCTCCACCTTAATTTTTTGGAAGAGTTTGTAGTGACATGTTTTTATTTCCTTCTCATTTCCTTTCGTGTATATCCTATAGATATATTTTGTGGTTACCATGGGAATTATATATAATGTCCTAAAGTTATAACAATCTAATTTGAATGAATACCAAATTAACTTCAATCACATACAAAAACTCTACTCCTGGGTAACTATACCCCCCACTTTGCGTTATTGATGTCACTAATTACATCTTTATATGCCTGTTCACTAACATATATCTATAATTACTTTTGTGTATTTGTCTTTTAAATCCTATACTTTTAAAAAGTGGAATTACAAACAAAAATTATAATAATACTGGCTTTTATGTTTGCCCATGTATTTACCACTACTTGAGATCTTTATATCTTCGTCTTCTGTCTATTGTCCTTTCATTTCAACCTGAAGGACTCTTGTTAACCACTTCTTGCAGGGAAACTCTAGAGGTAATGGATTTCCTCGGTTTTTGTTTATCTAAGAATGTCTTAATTTCTCTCTCATTTTAAAGGACAGTTTTGCTGGATATAGAAATCTCAGTTGACAGTTTTTTCTTTAAATATCTTAAATATATCATCCCAATGCCTTCTGGCCTCCAAGGTTTCTGCTGAGAAATCAGTTGATAATCTTATTGAGGATCGCTTGTGCATGACAAGTCCCTTCTCTTTTGCCGCTTTCAAAATCCTATTTTTGTCTTTCAACAGTTTGGTTATGCGTCTTGGTATGGGTCTCTCTTAGTTTATCCTGCTTGAAGTTTTTTGAGCTTCTTGTATTTGTAGATTCATGGACTTCATTGAATTTAGGAAGTTTTTGGCCATTATTTCTTCAAACAATCTCTCTGGCCCTTCTCTCTCTTTCTCCTGGGACTCTCATCATGCATACATTCGTCTGTTTGATAGTGTCCCACAGTTCTTATGCTCTGTTTACATTTCTTCATTCTTTTTTCTTCCTGCTATTCAGACTCAATAATTTCTATTTTCCTATTTTCAAATTCACTGATTTTTTTCTCTCTGCTCAAAAATGCTACCAAACCCCTCTAGTAAATTGATCATTTCAGTTATTTTTCAGCTCCAGAATTTGTTTTGTTCCAGTTTATAATTTTTTATATTTTTGCTGATATTTTGATTTTGTTCATATATTATTGTCCTGATTTTCTGTAATTCTTTGTCCATATTTTCCTTTAGCTCTTTGAGTGTATTTAAGACAGTTATTTTAAACTCTTTGTCTAATATGTCTGATGTATGACCTTCCTCAGCAACAGTTTGTGTCAACCTACTTTATTCCTTTGAATGGGCTTTGTTTTCCTGTACCTTGTGATTTCTTTTGTTGTTGTTGTTGAAAACCGGGCATTTAAATGAAACAAGCACCTCTCCCAGTCTTTTAAGAGTGCCTATGTGCCAGAGAAGTCCTCACTGATTAGCTGGGTATGCTCTAGGTCTAGGGATCAGCCCAAGATGAAAACTTAAGGTCTTCTCAGGTCTTTTCTGAGCATGTGTCTTGCCTGGACCTGCATGTGGCTTTTTCAATTCCCCCACATATACAGCTGTTTTTGAATGTCTTAATTTCCCCAAGAGTCTCATCCTAGCTTCTGCTTGGGGCCTTAGATTGCCTTTTATGTGTATTCACCCATAATCTCTTGCCCCAGGTGTCTGTGGATCTGTAGTTTCCCTGCAGCTTTTGTGAACAATGCCCACTCCTTATCCCCTCTGAGATCTGAGTTAGGCAAAACAGAAACTAGTCCTTCAGACAATTCCTTGATAGGTTAGAACACTGCAATAAGGTCTGCTCTGCTCCCTCTGATTTGAGGGAGAAAACTGGTAACTGGGTTGCAGTCTCCTCCAAAGCAAGACTGAACTATGCCAAAGAGGGGGTGGGGCAAAGGCAAGTGAACACGTCATGAAATTTTCTACTATTTTGAAAGTAGCTTTTTCTTTTCTTTCTTTCTTTTTTTTTTTTTTTCCAAACTACTAATTTATCCCCCTCCATCCCCTTTGGTAACCATAAGTTTGTTTTCTATGTCTGTGAGTCTATTTCTGTTTTATAAATAAATTCATTTGTATCATTTTTTTAGATTCCACATATAGGTGATATCATATGATATTTGTCTTTATCTGGCTTACTTCACTTAGTATGTTAATCTCTAGGTCCATCCATGTTGCTGTAAATGGCATTATTTCATTCTTTTTTATGGCTAAGTAATATTCCATTGTGTATATATACCACATCTTCTTTATCCATTCATCTGTTGATGGACACTTAGGTTGCTTCCACATCTTGGCAATTGTTAATAGTGCCGCAATGAACATTGGGGTGCATGTATATTTTCAAATTATGTTTTTCTCCAGATATATGTTCAGGAGTGGGATTGTGGGATCATATGGTAGCTCTATTTTTAGTTTTTTAAGGAACCTCCATACTATTCTCCATAGTGGCTGTACCAATTTACATTCCCACCAAGAGTGTAGGAGGGTTCCTTTTTCTACACACCCTCCCTAGCATTTATTATTTGTAGATATTTTGATGATGGCCATTTGACCAGTGTGAGGTAATACCTCATTGTAGTTTTGATTTGCATTCCTCTAATAATTAGCAATGTTGAGCACCTTTTCATATGTTTTGTGTCCAACTGTATGTCTTCATTGGAGAAATGTCTGTTTAGATCTTCTGCCCATTTTTTGATTGGGTTGTTTGCTTTTTTTGATATTGAACTGTATGAGCTGTTTGTATATTTTGGAGATTAATCCCCTGTCAGTCGCATCATTTGCAAATATTTTCTCTCTTTCTGTAGGTTATCTCTTTGCTTTGTTTATGGTTTCCTTTGCTGTGCAAAAGCTTTTAATTTTAATTAAGCCCCATTTTTTAATTTTTGTTTTTATTTCCATTACTCTAGGAGACAGATCCAAAAAGATATTGCTGTGATTTATGTCAGAGTGTTTTCCCTATGCTTTCCTCTAGGAGTTTTACAGTATCTGGTTTTATTTTTAGGTCTTTAATCCATTTTGAGTTTATTTTTGTGTATGGTGTTAGAGAATTCTAATTTCATTCTTTTACATATAGCTGTCCAGTTTTCCCAGCACCACTTATTGAAGAGACTGTCTTTTCTCCATTATATATTCTTGCCTCCTTTGTTGTAGATTAATTGACCATAGGTGCATGGGTTTACTTCTGGGCTTTCTATCCTGTTCCACTGACCTATATTTCTGTTTTTGTGCCAGCACCATACTGTTTTGATGACTGTAGCTTTGTAATATAGTCTGAGGTCAGGGAGCCTAATTCCTCCAGCCCCGTTTTTCTTTCTCAAGATTGCTTTGGCTATTCAGGGTATTTGGTGTTTCCATACAAATTTAAAAGTTTTTTTATTCCAGTTCTGTGAAAAATGCCATTGGTAATTTGATAGGAATTGCATTGAATCTGTAGATTGCTTGGAGTAGTATAGTTATTTTCACAATATTGATTCTTCCAATCTAGGAACATGGTATATCTCTCCATCTGTTTATATCGTCTTTAATTTCTTTCATCAGTGTCTTATAGTTTCTGCATACAAGTCTTTTGTCTCCCTAGGTAGGTTTATTCCTAGGTATTTTATTCTTTTTGTTGCAGTTGTAAATGGGAGTGGTTCCTTAATTTCTCCTTCAGATTTTTCGTCATTAGTGTGTAGGAATGCAAGAGATTTCTGTGCATTAATTTTGTATCCTGCAACTTTACCAAATTCATTGATTAGCTCTAGTGGTTTTCGGGTAGCATCTTTAGGATTCTCTCTATATAGTATCATGTCATCTGCACACAGTGACAGCTTTACTTCCTAGTCCATCATTTTGCATATGTTACCTGGATTGTTTTTATTTAGTTAGGTTTTTATTTGTTTGTTTATTTTGGCTGCTCCAGGTCTTAGTTGTGGCATGCAGGATCTTCGTTGAGACATGCAGAATCTTTAGTTGCAGCACGCAGACTTCTTCGTTGTGGCCTTCGTACTTCTTAGTTGCAGCATGCATGCAGGATCTAGTTTCCTGACCAGAGATCAAACCCAGGCCCCCTGCATTGCAAGTGTGGAGTCTTATCCACTGGACCACCAGGAAAGTCCCTGAATTTTTCTTTTTAAAGATTTATTTATTTATTAATTTATTTATTTACTATTTTATTTTTGGTTGCGCTGGGTCTTAGTTGTGGTACGCGGGATCTTCATTGAGGCATGTAGGATCTTTCTTTGTGGCACGCGGGCTTCTCTCTAGTTGCGGCGTGCAGGTTTTCTCTTCTCTAGTTGTGGCACGCAGGCTCCAGGGCATGTGGGCTCTGTAGTTGTGGCACACAGGGTGAGAGCAAGTGGACTCTGTAGTTTGTGACACGTGGGCTCTCTCACTGAGGTGCGTGAGCTCAGTAGTTTTGGCATGTGGGCTTAGTTGCCCCACGGCATGTGGGACCTTAGTTCCCTGACAAGGGATCGAACCCACATCCCCAGCATTGTAAGGTGGATTCTTTACCACTGGACCCCCAGGGAAGTCCCCCTTGGATTGTTTTTTAAACAGCTTTATTGAGACATGTTACACATACTACACAATTCACCAAATTGTATGTATGTATAAGTTAAATGTGTATAATTTAATGGTTTTTAAAGTGTATAATTCAACAGTTTTTAGTGTATTTACAGATGTGTGCAACCATCACCACAGTCCACTTTAGAACACTTTCATCACCTCCAAAAGACACTTCATACCTTTTAGCTATCACCCCTATCTTCCCCATTAACCCACCCACCCACCCCCAGATTTAAGCTAATCAACTTTCTCTCCCTATATATTTCCCTACTCTGGATATTTCATATAAATGGAATCATGCAACATGTAGTCTTTTGTGACTGGCTTCTTTCACTTAGCACAGTGTTTTTCCTCATCCCTTTGCACCAGGCTCTATAGAAGGTGTAAGGTACCAAGAAGATAAGTGGGAGTGGGGAGCAGCAAGGGTGCACAGTGGAGCAGGAGGACCCTTGGACTGGTCCAAAATTGGAGTTACACTCAACAGCCACAACGTGAGGGTAAGGAGGTAGCAATATAGATGTTGGCAAGTGAGTAGTAGAAATGAACGTTCCCAGGGCCCAGGCACAAACATAGATAAGGAGAAAGGAGAGTGGTTAAAAGATTGAAGTTCGGAATGAGATGGAAGACTAGATGCAGTGGGAGTAACAAAATGAGTGACTAGGAAGGAGAAGAGCTTGTCATCAGAATGGCTGCTTGAATTTAAGATTTTCGGCATGGAACGGTTTCAGTGATGACAGTGTCTAAGAAGTCGCCATGGGAAGAGAGTCTGGAGGTGTTGGAAGAGGTGACCCATAGATATAGATGTCACCCAGGGTCGATAGCAAGACTTGGAGCAAGAAACAAAGTCCCCATGCCAAGTAGCAATGTCTTCAGTGAACAAAGAGTGGTAGGAAGGCAGATGACACTGATTAGAAGTATTTCAGATGGAATAAGCCCCATGAAGTTTAGATTTTGACAAGAAGGCTGAGAGATCATGATCTAGAAGCACCAAAGGGGAGTGGGGGTGCTCATTGACCTTACCTCCCAAACCTGAGATACATGGAGAAGCAGCTTCTCAAGGGGACAGGGAGGCTCTGGTTATGGCAGGAGGTGGAGGTAAAGGGGTTTCAATGGGGAAAGCAAAGTCCTTTTGGCAAACGGTGTTGGAACAACTGGATAGCTACATGCAAAAGAATGAAATTGGAACTTTACCTAACACCAGATGCAAAAAATAAGTCAATGGATCAACGATGTAAATGTAAGAGCCAAGACTGTAAAACTCCTAGAAGAAAACATAGGAGTTAAGTTTCATAACACTGGCTTTGGCAACGATTTGTTGCATATGACCCCAAAAGCATAGAGAACAAAAGAAAAAATAGATAAGTTGGACTTCATCAAATTTAAAAACTTTGTGTATCAAAGTACACTATAAAGAAAAGAAAAAGACAACCCACAGAATGGGAGAAAATATTTACAAATCAAATATCCAATGAGGGTCCACAGTTCTGACACCAGTTCTAATGTGTGAATTTTTCCCCCACACCAAGCAATTCTCTGACACCATCTGGGTATCCTACAGTTCAACTCAATTCTGACACTACTTACCTGAAGATAGCATCAGCTCTCACAGGTTAAAGGCTCAGTTCTACAAGACTTCGCCCCAACTTCTGGTGCCAATCAAAATCCAGGTTGTCACCTGAGCTTCTGACCTACAGGGTATAGGTTAGAGGTTCCAACGACCCCTTCTTGGGTTTAATTAATTTGCTAGGGCGGCTCACAAAACTCAGAGAAACATTTTACTTACTAGATTACAAGTTTATCACAAAAGGATATAACTCAGGAACAGCCTCAGATACAAGAGATGTGTAGTGTGAGGTATGCAGGAAGGGGCGTGGAGGTTCCATGCTCTCTGAGTGTGCCACTTTCCCCAAATCTCCACAAGTTTACCAACCTAGAAGCTCTCTGAATCCCATCCTTTTGGGTTTTCATGGAAGTTTCATAATATAGATATGATCGATTAAATTATTGGCCACTGGTGATTGATTCAATCTCCAGCCCCCCTCTCCTCCGTGGAGGTGAGGGGGTGGGAGGAACTGAAAGTTCTAACCCTCCAATCACGTGTTTGGTTCCCCTGGCAACCAGCTTAGGTGCTTTCCAAAAGTCGCCTCATTAACATAAACTCAGGGGCGGTTAAAAGGTGTTTGCTATAAATATCAAAACACTTTTATCAGTGTCTAACATCCAGAATATATAAAGAACCCATATTACACAATAAGAAGACAATCAATTTTTTAAATGGGCAAAGGATTTGAATGGACATTTCTCTAAAGAAGATATACAAATAGCCAAAAGTTCATGAAAAGATGTTCCACATCATTAATCATTATTAAAATGCAAATCAAAATGACATAAAATACCACTTCATGCTCACTCGGCTAGCTATAATTAAAAAAGAAACAATAAGCACTACTGAGGATGTGGAGAAATTAGAACCCTCACTGCTGGTAGGAATGTAAAATGTAACCACCACTTTGGAAAACAGACTGGCAGTTCCTCAAACTGTTAAACATGGAATTATCATATGACCCAACAATTCTACTCCTAGGCATAACCCAAGAGAATTGAAAATATAGGTTCACAAGCAAAACAAAGCAAAATGTACACAAATGTTTTTAAAGGCATTACTAGTAATAGCCAAAAAGTGGAAACAACCCAAATGTCTATCAACTGAGTGGATAAATAAAATGTGGTATATCCATACAGTGGAAGATTATTCAGCCATAAAAAGGAATGAAGTACTGATACATGATACAACATGATGGACCTTAAAAACACTATGCTAAAGTGAAAGAAGCCAGTCACAAAAGAACACATATAGTATAATTCCATCTATATGAAATGTCCAGAATAAGCACACCTACAAAGATAGAAAGATTTAGTGGTTCCCAGGCTCTGGGGGAGGAAGGAATGGGCAGCAACTGCTAATGAGTTATTTGGGCTCCTTTGGGGTGATGAAAATGTTCTGGAATTAGTGTTGATGGTTGCACATCCTTTAGTAATTTTTATACTAAAACCCACTGAATTGTACACGTTAAAGGAGTGAATTTTATGGTATGTGAATTATATTTCAATTTTTTTTTAATGAGGATTGAAAGAAAAGAATGAGGGGGAATTTGGTCCCTGCAGTACAGCGATTCCTGAAGGCATAAATGGAAAGGTTGAGGAGAGAGGGAAAGCATGAGAGTCTGCATCTGGGTAGAGAAAGGAGGTGACACTTGGGCAGTGATGGGGGGGTGTCAGGCACAGGAGGCCTGGAGGGATGGGATGGGGGTAGAGTGTTCCAGGAGCACTGGTCCAGTAGATCCAGGTGTCTGGAAGGACCAGGACATCTCAGGAAGCCAACCGATTTGGCCTTATTGATGGTGTTGGGAGGTGGTCTCAGCCCAGGTGCCTGAAGGCAGAGAAGGCAGCTTCAGGGATGGGCACCGAGGGTCGGGAGATGGTGCCTCTAGAGTGAAGCAATTGAGCAAAACAGGCTGGTGATGGAAATGGGGAGCTGTGCTCCCCAGGCTTGAATGTGGCTCTCCAATCTTGGACTCTGAGTTCAAAGCCAAGTCCTGTAACTCCCCAAGGAAAGGATCAGATTCAAAAACACCAAGAACCGCTGCATTCTGTCAGATCTCTCCGTACAAAAACAAGCCAAAGAAAGTTAGATAAATAAGCAAAAGGGATCCAGGGCCCGAGGCCAACCTGAGTGGTTAGCTTCCTTCTGATATTTATAGAGTTAGGAGCTATTAAGTGAAATAAGGACGATCAGAAACAGAAGTGGCAAGTTTGTCAGGCATTCAAACAAGAATTTATTTAGCATCTAGGCCCACCAGGGAAAGCTAGACACAGACTAGTACTGCCTCTGAGAAGCTTGTAGGCTGGGGGATGGGGAGACTATAAGCAAATCACTAAGTAAATAACTACAAAACTATTTTACAAACATATAAGAACAATAAGAAAAGGAGTAAATTGCTCTGATTCTGCATAACGGGAATCTAACGGAGTCTCGGTGTCAGAGCAAGTTTCTCTGAAGAAATGACCCTTCGGGATCCCCCAGGATGGACTGGGAAGTGAGGGCGGAGCATAGGAAGGCCCTGGGGCAGGAAATAGTTTGAGGACAGGCGGAGAGTAGAAAGACGTGGCTAGAGAGGCAGGAAGAGCCAGATCTTGCAGGGCATTGTGGGACACCTGGAGGATTCGGGGCTTTATTCCAAGAACAAAGGGCATAGAGGGGGAGTAAGTGGAGGCACAGTGGAGCTGCAAGAGGGGGCAGTAGAGCAAAATGGTTAAGGAGCATGGAGTCAGCCAGCGAGGGTTCAAATCCCAGGTCGGCCAGTTACTACCCATGTGACCCAGGTCAGCTAACCTCTCTGTGCCTCAGTCTTCCCCTCTGTAAAATGGGATCATAATAGTACCTACCTCAGAAAATCATCATCATGAGGATTCAGTACTAAAAGCCTGGTGCTCACTGAGTAGGGAGGAATTGCTGACGTGAGTGGGCTCCACAGGAACAAGCCTGCACCGTGGACTGGCCCCCACCTCCCAACAGCCATTCGTCACTGGGGCTAAGAGCTGTTGGCACCCACGAAAGTTCTGGCATCTCTAGTGGCTGCCACTTTGAAGACAGGAGTCTCTTGGCCTTGGATGACCATTCTGGCACCATCATCCTCTGGCTCCGGCTGTCCTGTGAGCTCCATGAGGACAGGGACCATGGTCAGCCCATGCCCAGGGACCAGCACAGGGCTCAGCACATAGGAGGTGCTCCTACCTGCTGGTGAGATGGATTGTGTGGGAATGAATGAAGGGATGGATGGATCTGTGGAAGAATATTTACACTATCCTTTAATTATTGAGCATTCTCTATGTGCCAGGCACCTTACTAAGTGCCTTACATAATTCATTTCATTTTATTTTCACAACCGTCTTGTGGGGAGGCTGCTAGGAGACACTCTCCAGTAGGGGAGATCTTGGGAAGGATCTATGGGGGAGCCCTAGTCATACTTCAGGGAGTCTGATTATTGAGAAATGTGTTTCATTTGTAACCTCAAGGAAAGGCTTTTTGCTGGAAGTTGGGACCCTGGAAGCAGGAATTCAAGCGGAAAGCAAACTCAGCTGAAAACGGTTTCTATAAAGATCTATCTGCATAGGCTGCAGAGCTACGATCTCATCTTCCTTAGCCAAGCACAAGGGCAACGGGATCACTTGTTTTTGAAGGATGAATGTGGTGTGTTCTAGAGAGGCATGGGGCCCTCCAGCCCTGTGGAGGAGCTCAGAGCAGAACCCAGGAGTCCTCGGTCCCCCCCAATCCATCCCCCCAAGGTGGGAGAACTGTCTTTGATCTCCCCCCATCGCGCCCACTCCCACCCGCTCTGGATCCAGTCAGAGCTCCACACACTCCTGCCTCCTGCTGGCCTGTTCCCTAGGGAACGCAGGCCGCCCTGCGGTCCCAGCCAACTGGTTCGGGGTGCACCCCCTCCTCCCAGCACGGTGCTGTGCACGCGGTCCCCTTCCCGAGCAGCCCTGCTGGCCTTCTTCTCCAGGGACTATTATTTCGGGAGAGCGCTGAGTTCAGCACCGCGGCAAGCTGCAGCGGGATGCGCCCTTCTGTCCTCAGCTGGCCCTCCGGAGCTGGCCCGGGGCCCGGCGGCCCTACCCCTCGTGCAGCAGCCCTTCCTACACAGGGTCACCGCGTCCAACCACGGCCACCGCCCGACAGTCCCAAGGTTGTCAAGACAGGTGGCAGAGGAGCTGTGGGCGGGAGAAGCAGAGCTGTGCAAGGGGCACAGCCCAGTCTCACTCCTGCTCCTAGAAAACCCAGCAAGTTGGGGTCCTCATCAGCACCCCCAGAAGCCGAAGCCGGGGGTCACCAGCCTCCCAGGGTTTGCCTTAAAGCCAAAGGAGCGGGCTGGCCCTCAGCCAACTGACCGCGCACGGGGCAACTTGGCTGTGTGTGTGTGTGCAGGACGAGGGCCTCGCAGGAGGCTTGTATAAACCCTCCTGCTCTGCAGCCTGCTCTGTGCCCTGGCAGCAGGACACAGTGACGGCACGGCCCTGCTCTCATGGAGGCGGGGCCTCGGCCACGACTGTCAGTTGAGTCCAGCTGGGAGGAGGCCCAGGGCCGCCCAAGGTACTTGTGTCTGGTGGCGGATTAGCTGCCGGAGCCCAGGCTGCGCCCACCTTTCTCCCTGCTGAGCAGAGGGCTCTCTCCCACCAGGTGGGTCCCCGGGGTTGGGGGCTGCAGGGTGGGAAGGGCGCCCCCTGCAGAGGGCCAGCAGCACTACGGGCTCCTTCCATTCCAGGTGCTCAAGAGCTGGACCATGAGGCTGGCCGTGGCAGCCCTGCTCCTGGGCCTCACGATGGTGGCCACCGGTGACGAGGGGGACAAGGACCCGTGCGTGTACGAGGCCCTGCCTGACAACGACACTGTCCTCTGCAAGTAAGGCTGGGAGGCCCCCCTACCCCAGAGGGCAGAGGGAGGAGGGCTCCGGGAACCGAGGGCCACTGCCTCACAAGGCAGCCTCTGTGGACAGGCAGAGCATGAGTCAGCTCTGGGGCCACCTGGCTGGAGGACAACACCCAGGGAAGGACTTTGAGACAGGCCCGGGCCGTCCGTCCAGACGGCGGTTCTTCCAGGATCGGGAGGGCACACGGACCTGGCCGGCTCCCCCTGGGGCCTCCACACCGGAGGGGCCCTGTGGGGCTGGCCTCACCCTCCCTGCTGCGAGCCCAAGAGAGACCATCCCTGCCTACAGCCTTGAAGGCTCCTTCCCCCTAACAAAGTGGCATTTTAAAGAAAAGTGGCATTTGACACACGGTGTGTGATGGTATCCTCCCTGTGAGAGGTAGTTGTTTGCTTTTCTCTAACAAGGCCCCAGGAATGTCAGGACAGGCAGGAGTGTGGCCACTGGACGTCGTTCAAAGAAGAGGCTGGGCGTGGGAGGCTGGCTGTGTCCCTTCCAACGGTGCAAGCTTCTCCCCCTCTGCATCAGAGGTCAGCTCTCTCCTCACCCACTGTGGGTCAGAAAAGCCAGTCTTCATTGTCCTGGAGTCATGGGCCATCCTGAGGGCTGCCCAGGCCACGTTGCTGCCAACACCCTCTGCCAGCCTGGTGGCCGAGGACACTGGCATCCCACTGAGGCCATCAGAGGTCAGAGCGGGTCAAGGACTCTCACTTCTTACTCTGTCTCCTTGAGTACATTTGAATTCTTACAGACATGACTTTTAGAAAGAAAAACTTTTTAAGTTTATCTAACTTAAAAAGTTAGACAGGGCTTCCCTGGTGGCGCAGTGGTTGAGAGTCCGCCTGCCGATGCAGGGGACACGGGTTCATGCCCCGGTCCGGGAAGATCCCACATGCCGCGGAGCGGCTGGGCCCGTGAGCCATGGCCGCTGAGCCTGCGCGTCCAGAGCCTGTGCTCCGCAACGGGAGAGGGCACGACAGTGAGAGGCCCGCGTACCGCAAAGAAAAAAAAAAACGTTAGATAGTTGAATTCCCCCCCCAAAAAAAAATCGACACTGATTTTGTTCCTATCAATACATTTTTTAACTCTGGTGAAACAGTCCTGGGTGCAGTTTTGTGTGGGGCAGGAGGGAACGGCTGCCCCTGCTATGTGGGCACCAATGCTCTGGGTGCTCTGCTGAGTGGGACCTTCCCGGGGGCGGACAGGCCTTTCCCTCTGGCAGGCAAGTCAAGCCCCGCAAGCTGGGGATGACAGCAGGCCCAGGGCAAGGCCAGGCCGGGCTATGATCACAGCCCCATACAGAGCGCCTCTGTATGTTCACTGTGGAACACGTAGAACGTGATCACATGTGTACGGTCACTGGAGGAGACCAGCTTGCACCCCAGCTGCCCCAGGCTCGGCCCTGCAGACATCCACACACTCGCACCCTGGTGGCCTGTGTACTGTGGCACATGCGGGAGCTCTGGGGCACCTGCTACATGCCAGGAGTTCTGCTGGTGATTTTAAATCTTTGACTTATTTCACTGTTAACATAACCCACCAAGTATGTGTTATCATCTCCATTTTGAAGATGAGGAATCCCCAGAGATTCAATAACTTGCCCACAGTGCTCACACACCTGACAAGTGGCAGAGCTAGGATTCAACCCCCCTCGTCTGGCTACACTCATGCTCTTTCCCCACCCACCTTTAGCTGCTGACCTTCATCCAGGGCCCAGATCATCTCAAGTAAAGGGGAGCTCTCTCAGTCTATCTGGGCTGCTATAACACAATGCCACAGACTGGGTGGCTTATAAAGAACAAAAAATTATTTCCCAGCACTCTGGAGGTTGAGAAGTCCAAGATCGAGTTACCAGCAGATTCTGTGTCTGGTGAGAACCTACTTCCTGACTCATAGATGGCCATCTTCTTGCTGTTTCCCACAGAGTGGAAGGGGTGAGAGAGCTCTCTGGGGACTCTTTTATAAGGGTGCTAATCCCATTCATGAGGGTTCCACCCTCATGACCTAAGCACCTCCCAATGGCCCCACTTCCTAATTCCATCTCACTGGGGGCTGGGATTTCAACATAACGATTTTTCAGTCCATTGCAGGAGTCATTCTCAGGACTTCTTAGAAGACACCAGCAGATCCCCAGTTTGAGAAACATGGACTTACAGCACTAAGCCTGCATGCTAGGACGATGGCTTTTGATTGTAAATCATCATTGCACAAGGGAAGCTTTTGTTTGTAAAAGATCACCACTGAATGAAAACACATCAAGGACATATCAGACCCCAGAGGAGAGATCAGTATGCTGGAGCCCCCTCCCCAAGAGCCCTGCTCAGCTCAGGCTTCTGACTCCACCAAGAGACTGCCCCCAGAAAAGCACCTCCTCTCACGGGTATTGTTAGAGTCTAATAGGGAATTCTTGAAGTTAGGACTCAATACCTAAAGATATTAATCTATAAGGGAGGAATTTTTTGTGCTGTGACAAGCAGTGGGGAAACATTGTTAAGAGAAAAGTTCTCCCAGAATAATACCTTACCCACTCCTGAGAAAACCAGACTAGACTGACAAAAACTCGGAGAGTCAGAACCCTAGGCTCGGTCTCAGAAGTGAAAGAACCATAGTCGTCCAACCCGGACCCAATGGGTGAATCTACTCAACACCTCTCTCCCTGCTGCCTCCGCACTGGTGGCCTCAGTGGACTCTCCCAGGGACCAGGACCTGCCTCCCAAAGCCCTCTCTTCTGTGCTGAAAAGCTTCCACCTCAGAGGGAACACCTTTATGTCAAGGCGGGGGCTGCCTTTCTTTCACTTCACCCCATTCTTCCTAGTTTTGCCCCCAGGCACTGCATAGAACAAATCTACTCTCTGTTCCTCTGGAGGGTCCTTCAGCTGTTTGGACACAGATGTCATGCCCCCCGCCTTCACCCGCTGCTCTTTCTTCTCTGGGCATCCACCTCCCATCCTTCAGTTCCTCCTTAGGGGCTTTGTTCTGGGCCCCCGCTTTCGAGAAGAGTCAGTTGGAGACAGACCCACACTGAGAACCATGCAGCAGAGGGTGGGGTGCCCCCCGAGCCCCCAGGCGCCTCTGTGAAGGCTGCCTTCCCTCCATGGGCCTTTTGGTCTCCCTCGCTTTGGGGCAGGTGGGATTCAGAGCTTTTTTCATACCTGATCTGGTTCTTACAATGCTGAAGGGACTTCTGTGACCATCCAGTCCCAGGGAAGTGCAGACAAGACTATGCAGCCCTTCTCTATTGCCTACAGCACAATACCCCGAACCTAGCAGCAGCACACGTTTATCGCCTCGGTTTCTCTGCGCGTGGCCCAGCTGGGCACCTCTGGCCCAGGCTCTCAGGAGGCTGCAGTCCAGCTGTTGGCTGGGGCTACAGTCTCATCTGAAGGATGTGACTTGCAGGCAACATGTGGGCTTCCATCCCTGGGCAGGCAGCGCTCCGTGGGTATGACGGGGACCTGGGGGGGGACAGACCTCACTTCTGGTCCCCTGGCATGTACCCTATGAAGGCACTCTCTGGGGCTTTAGGCCCACTCACCAAATGTCAACTCGGTGATTTTGCTTAACTGTTTTAACATTTGCAGCAGTTCTACTGGGATCAAAAGTGGAGACACTTTTGTTCCCTGGGGAAGGCCCCCTCTGGTCCTCAGTTTCCCTCCTCCCCACCCCTTGCCTCTCCCAGTTCCGGGCTGTGGGCTGAATCTCCATCTCTCTGCCAGTAGAGGGTCCCCTCTCTCAGCCTCGGATCTCGATAGCTGCAGTGGCAGGGAACTGTGGCAGAAACAACCCAAGAAGTCCTTAAAATGCTGCCGTGATGAGAAATGAAAATCCATCCTCTAAAACTTCTTTAAAAGCTATTAAAACTATGCCATTGGAAAGGCGCTACTGTAAACTTGCAAGGAGTTAAACTGGCTTCAGTGAATAGTCCTGCTTCAAGGGGCCTGAGTCCTGGCCTTGGGGGTGCCGGTCTGAGGAAGCATCCTGTGTCTGCAGACTTGGGCTACCTCTGCCCAAGGCAGGACCTCAGGATCCACTGGAATGGGTGGGGTGGTGGGAGGGGGAATGTGGGACTCTCCAGCGGGAAGTGAT
Organism: Delphinapterus leucas; assembly: GCF_059928025.1. Classification (NCBI taxonomy): domain Eukaryota; kingdom Metazoa; phylum Chordata; class Mammalia; order Artiodactyla; family Monodontidae; genus Delphinapterus; species Delphinapterus leucas. The sequence goes on from NC_143134.1 coordinate 22,906,351, forward strand.
CCCTGTACTTCTCCCGGGTCCTGACCTCGGGAGCTCCCCTCCAGATCTACTCCCCCAGTGACATTCTCAGGGGTCCCCTTCAGGCATCACCCCCAGCAGGAAACGTGGCCAGCTCCGGGTGACCACTGTGGAGCTGGTCTGCCATGCTGGGCTTTTGGAAAGGCTGAGTGAATCATCTTAACCAAATGACCCCAGGCCTTGGTGATAAAACGTGACAGTAGGATAGGGAAGAAGGGCAAGCAAAAAAAAAAAAAAAAGTTGACACAGAGATGTTTTTCCTGTATCTGTTTGAAAGCCTGGCTTCCATCCCTGAGTTTCAAATACAAGTGAGCCCTTAAGTCTAACCCTGGTGAAGGTGTGGGATCAGCCTGCACGGCAAGCCCAGTTCTCAGGGCACTTGTGCAGTTCAGAGCTTCTCAGGGAGAAAGTAGATAAATGGATGCACACCACAGACTTAGTGACTAGATGTTTTACCCCCTGAGAGATATTTGCATTTTGAAAGCACAGTGAATGGCAGATTGAGAGCCTAGGGTAGGGGCAATGCATCACCCAAAGAAGTGGGTTATTTAATTACTGGTGGGATTTGCAGGTATGGAGAGGGTCTTGATTATTTAGGGACCAGAGAAGTCTGTGCCCATGAAGAAGCCTGTGCTAACTTGCTAAACCTTTCTTTATGTAATAAGAACATTCCAGAAAAGCAATGTGAATATATTGTTCTTACACACACAGTCCTACTTTAAAGACACTGACCAGGTTTGCCTCTGGATGTATATATTTTTTGAGAAGTAAACACTGACAGTAATGAATACTTTCTGACCCCTGATAACCTGCCAGGCTCTGTTGTAAACACGAATCACCATTTTACTCCTCTTAGCGACCCTACAAATAGGTATTATTAGTGTCCCCATTTTACAGGTAGAGAAGCTGAGGCACAAGTGGTCAAGTAACTCTTAGGCTACACAGGTCAGACTGAAGCCTTACGCACCCCGGGCTCCCCTAAGATCCTGACATGGGCCAACCACCTCCCTCTCTCCATAGGGGCCTTAAGGTTTTCTACCCAGAGTTGGGGAACCTCAGCTGCATGGTTGTTCCGGAATGCAACAACTACAGACAGAAGATCACCTACTGGACCGAGCCGATCGTCAAGTTCCCTGGGGCCTTGGACGTGAGTGAGCCAGCCTGGCTGGATGGGAGGGTCATGGGTCTCGAGTTCCCTCTGGGTTTGATCATCTGGGTGACATGAAGCCACGTGCAGAGCCAGCTGGGTTGGCTTTGGTGGTACCAGATGGCCGTTGCCGTAAGCACGGGCCTTCTTTAGAGCAGCCCCGCCGCCTTGGAGGAGGTTGGGGTGGGTAGGAGGGCTGCGGGCGGGAGCTTTGGTTGGGCTCAGGGGCCGCTCCGCCGGGGCCTCTCCCTCTCCTGGGCCCCTGAGCCTGGCTCCTCAGTCAACGTGGCGACCAGCCAGGGTGTGCTTTGGAGTCGGCAGAGAGAAGGAGGAGAGAGGGGCTTGTGGGGAGTTGCTTCTCAAGGTACAGAGTGGCTGGGCTTTCAGAGTGATCTGGATGGGGAGGGACCTGGCTCTTAACGGGCAGCGCCTCTCACGTAGGTTAAACAAGCAGAGGTCAGTGCCCTTGACTCTCGGGCATTGCAATATGACAGTCGCTCAGAAGTTTGCCCCAAGGTGTAGGAAATAAAAAATAGAAACATTTTAAGAATTGTAAATAACTCTTCCTTTTGCTGGGAGATGATTGGCACCATCTTGTTCTGGAAGCTTCCCTTGGCTTGGGGATGCGATAAACCTGGGGAAGGGCGCTGGGGAGTGGGAAACGGGGCTGCAGCTGCTGGGAAAGCTGCTCCAGTGTCCTGGTCAATGTCTCTTTCTTCCTTGACTCTAGGCTGAGCTCCCAAAGTGTCAGGGGTGGAGGGTGACCCTCGCTTTGTCTGCGTGTTTTAGTCAGAGGTGCCAGCGTCAACCTAGGCACAAGGACTGTGATGTGTCCAGGACTCGGGCCACGAAGGCGTGGAGACAGAAGGGTCATGGTCTGGATGTGACCACATACGCACTGCGGTCAGCTTTCTGGTCCCCTCTGTTCACCGTGGCAGGGAGAGTCCACAGGGGGCTCCTCCTTTCTGTCGGTCCAGCCTGGGGGCTGTCAACACAGGTATACGTAGATAATAGGCTCTAGGGTGGGGAGCTGCACAGGCTACTAGGAAGCAGAGGGGAAGATTTTTCTTTCTTCTTTTTTTTTTTTTCTCTGGCAGCACCTCAGGGCTTGCAGGATCCTGTTTCTCCGACCAGGGATCAAACCCGGGGCCCCAGCAGTGAGAGTGCTGAGTCCTAACCTCTGGACTGCCAGGGAATTCCCGAGATTTTTCTTTCTTTAACTGCCTTTCACTATCAGGGAACAAATAAGTGGCGATATGTCTCAATTTATGAGGCTGAGAACATGAAGAACATGAATAGCCTTTGACAGGCTATTGTGTTTGTCACCGTGACAAACATCCTTTCCTCTGGGAGGCTAAGCGAGCAAGTCATGAAGAGGCCTTCTGGGTGTCCTCTCCCTCAATCCTCCCAAGCCTGGCACACATGCACACGCATGCACATGCACGCGCACACACGCACACATCAGCCCTCCCCACCGGAAACCCTTGGGCTGGGTCACACCCCTGGACAGGCAGGACAAGCAGAGGAAACGTAAGCCTCGGTGATTGTAACTCAGGACAGGAGCAGGGCAGGAGCCTAATCCTCTAGGGAAGAGTATAACGCTGTCCCATGGGACAAGACTCTCGCCTTCACCCTTAATTCACTTGTTCTTAAGGAGTGAAGAGTTTGGACCAAATACTTTCACAATCCAATGACTGTCCCAAGAGGGAGTCTAAGCCAAGAGCTCCATCCCATGTGATATTGCTACAGATGTCCACTAGATGGCAGTGTAGACTTTCCTGAGTACCTGGTGCCCTTAAGAGAGACAAGTTTAAAGCCAGTTTGGGAAGCTTTTGCATTTGATCCGGTCTAGTTGGTACTAATTGTCCTGGGGTACGGACGCAAAACGCAGAGAAGATATCACCTCCTCCAGATCCTGAAATCTCCTATCCTGTCTCAGCTCAGAGGTGGGGCAGGGGAGAAAACCTGGAGATTTAGGAAGGATGCAGAGCTGAGGTTAAGAAATCCAAGGAGGGCAGAGATTTCACAAAGGACGGCTTGGTCAGAGTGGTGGAAAGAAGGAAAAAGTAGTATTCTACTGCTATAGAACTAAAGTTTATGGAAATTTGCCCTTTGAGAAGGCAGGTTCAGCTAGAGTATCAAAAACTTCCATTTATCATGTGGTACTTACTTTATGTTGGAGACTATTCATGTGTCGTTTCATTTAATGTGCTCATCAAGTTAAGTATTTCTTTAGTCAAGACTGTTAGTAGCAAGTGACAAAAATCAACTCAAACTGGCTTGTGCCAAAAAAGAAGGAAGGTATTACTGGTTCACAAACTGAAAACTCCAGGGAATACTTCAGGCATGGCTGGATCCAGGTGCTCAAACAATGTCACCAGGAATCTATCTGTCCCTTTTCTCTACTTTTTTTCTGTGCTCGTTTTTTATGTAAATAGACTCTTTCCTTGTGGTGCCAAAGATGACCTCATCACCTTCAGAGTTATGTTTTACTAGTTTATTAACCCACTGGCAATAGATTGACCCCATCCAATCATTAAAGGTCCCAAGACTTGTCCTGTTTGGATTACATGACCATCCCTGACGCAAACAGTGATGCTGGGCAGCCCCACTTGATCTACAAGGGCTGAGAGCAGAAGAGGATGGTTCCCCCAAAGGAGAATCAAGGTGCAGGTTATCAGAAGGGGGAAAGGATGTTGGGTAGGAAAAACAAGAGAAGGTGCAGGGCCCCTCAAAAGTGGGGGCGGGGGAGCCTGAGTCCTTAGTAACAGAGAAGAAAATGAAGGCATTTCCTCTGGGACAGGGCCTGATGGAAAAAGCAAGAGGTTGGTGACTGGCTATGTGGGGACAGTGCCTTGCTTCAAAGGGGATTAAAACAATGCCACCAAAGCAGCAGCTGCCAGTGGACATGCTCAGGGAGCCCCCCCACCGAGCAAGCCCCGAAGCCCTGGAATGAGGGGCCCAGAGGTCAGGGGACAGCGTCTCTGTGCCCAGCAGGGGTCTTCCTGCCTGCACACCATTGCTCAGGCCACTTCCCCAGACTTGGACCCTGTACTCTGGGACACCCTGCCCCTACCAAGATGCTTCCTCCTCCAAGAAGCCTTCCCTGACTGCCTCCCTCTGGGTCCCACCCCCATCTCAGTCAGGTCTCTTCTTTCTCCAAGCGTTTTTCCCCTACTCTCCAAACCCAGTGTTTACTTGCCTCTGTCTTGTATTGCTTATTCATATCTCCCATAGCGTCAACCAGTTTATAAGCTCTAGGAAAGCAAGACCACGTGTTGTATTTCTCTGAACCACCCACAGTCCCTACCAGCATCGCAGACCCCGTGTTGGCTGACTGGGTGGCCAGGTGGCCAAATGAATGAATGAAGGAGTGCATGAACGGCAGGTGGACGGACGCCTTCTGGAGGGGGAGCTCTGAGGTGTGTGAGCCCAGTGGTTTGCACCTTAAGCTGCTGGGTGTCCTGGTGCCTCTGCAGAACGCCGGGTCAGCACTAGTCTCTCCTCCGCCAGGGTGGATGGGGTCTGGGGTGGGTAGGAGGAAGCAGAGAGAGAAGAGGAAGTCAGGTGGGCTCCCGAGAAGGCAAAGTAGTGCAGGAAAATGTGGATGGTCCTGGTGCCGACAGCCGCTGAGGGCTGAGAGAGGTGCTGAGGTAAGAGGAAGCTTTTCTCCCCTGGTGCTGTGACAAACGTTAAGAGGCAAACATCTCAAAACGCATCCCTTCTCAAGCCAGTGAAGACTGAAAGGCCCTCGAGAAGCTTCTTAACTGGGACTTATTCTTCACCTTGAATTTAACCCGCTGGAATCCTTTTGAAGGGAAGAAATTGCTGTTACGTGGGGAACGTGCATTGCATTGGAAGGAAGGAACTCAGACCACAGCTGTCCTTCCTGCGGTCCCTCGGCTTTCCAGTCAGACTCGGCTCAGCCCTATTCTCCTCCCCAGAAAGCTGGTGACCCTGAGTGTCCTCCTCCCGGGCTGGGCAGGCACGTCCCCATGTCACCCTGGGCCTGCAGCATCTCTGTGGCTGCCTTTTGGGGACCACCTCCCTGCCTTTGGCAGCCCAAGGTAGAGACACAAGTCTGGGCACAAATCTTATAGAGCCCTGGAAATCTGGAGACGTCCACGTGTGGTAGAGTCACAGATGCTCCTCGATGAAAGAGACCTCGGAGCTCCCCGGCCCACCTCCCATCCTTCTTTTTACGCACAGAGAGAAAAATGGGAGCTGCTGCTGTCATGAAATAGTTAGCAGAGGCAGGACACAGGGTGCCGACACGCAGGGTAGTTCTGGTCAGAGCAGCCCCTGATGGGTGAGGCAGGCCCACCCGGCTCGTTCAGGAAAAGATGCCGAGAGGGAGCGTGCACACATGCCGGGGCAGCTAAGTGCACTTGCTCCTGGGACAGCCGCCGACACGCAATTTGGTGCTGGGGATGTGAAATGATTCACTAACAAATGCTGATGGAACACACAGGCACCCTCTTAGTGCTGGAGATTCAAAGATAAAGGGCACCGTCACGGAGCTCCCAAGTCTAAGGTGGGGAGACAGACAGGTGGACAGATAGCAGGGACGCGGTGTCAGTGCTTCAGGACAGGAACCTCAGGTACCACGAGGGCCAGGAGCGGCCTCCAGGAGGGGGTGACCCCAAGCTGACCTGTGCTCGTGACTAGGCAGGGGATAGACAGGGGAGCAGGGCTGTCCAGGTGTGGGATGAGGCTCCAGAGAGGGCAGGACCATGCTCTGAGGGGCCACAGATGCTGGTTCGTGGGCCCTGGTGTGGAGTCTGAATTTTATTGTGAAGCCAGATGGGGGAAGGGGCGTCACCTTTCGATTTTTAGGCTGGTGGATGTGATCGGATTAGCAATTCGGGAAGGTCACTTGGGTAGGTCACTGAGGTGCAGGTGGGAGGATGGAAGAAAGGTGAGGCTGGAGTCAGGGAGAGCACCTGCTGAAACAGAAGGGCGATGGCATGGACCGGGTCCTGAGCTTGAGGGTGTAAAGGAGGTCGAATCCATGGAGCTTGGTGACTGTGGAGGAACGGGGATTGCAGGGAAGGAGAGAGTTGGGATGACCCTTGGGTTTCTGCGACAGGCAGGTGGGTGGCTAAGGGTTAAGCTGAGCATGTAATTCATCCACTGAAACAAGACGTTTTTGAGAGTGAACGGGGAGATGCTGTTAATAATCGGGACGAAGGGTGTGATGGGGCACTCTCCCTAATGCTGGTGCTGTCCCCAAGCAAGGGACACAGGAGAAGGCCTGGATCTACAGGGACCACGGGCAGCGGCAGCAGCTTTGCGTCACTGAATCTGAGGCCCCTACGTGCACCCAGTACACGGATCAACTGTCTGATGCTGGGAAGAAAAGGCAGGGCTGGAGGGCTAGCTTTGGCATCCAGGGGTTGGGGGTGGGGGGTGGATTCTTCAAGGTAGCCAGGCTCCTTGGGGAGAAGATACGGAGAGGCCAGAATCGGCCAGCCCACAGAGGTCGGGTCAGAGAGGCAAGGGAGAGGCTGCTGCAGGGCCGGGCTGGGGAAGAGCCGTCGGATTTGCCAAATTCCCTGGCGCTGCTCTCGAGCGAGGGGGAGAGGAGTTTCAGGACAGTGAGCCTGGGAAAAAGGTAAAGTCAGGACACGGTAAGGAGTTTACTGGCGGGGATTCACCAACGTGCTAGTGAGGCTTTAGGGAAGAACCGGTGAGGTGTAACTGTAACCCAGTGCCTGGCAGTGGACAGGAGCATAATAAATGGTACAGGTTTTCATATGATAAGAGGCTGCTTTGTAGTCTGAAGGGCAAAGGACACAGAAGAAGGGTTTGGGCTTCTGGAGGCTCTGGAAGGAGGCAGTGCGGTGGTACCAGAGATGGGGGCTGACAGGTGGAGCCAGGCCAAGAAGGCAGGTGAGGAGATCACCCCGCACCCAGGCAAGGACGCATGCGTGGAAGAGAACCCGCTCCCATGTCATTTTAACCTTCCTCCTCGGTCAAAGGCTGCTAAAATCACCCAGCTGTGTCCCACCCCAGCCCAGGCCAGTCCACCATCTGTTATGGGGGCACCTCCAGCCACAACAGGACCAGGTAGGAGAGGAGCGACGCTTATCACCACCTCTAGCCTTTGCAGACAGATTTTGAGGCCGTAGAGAAACTTCCCACCCAGGATTTCACACAGTCCTCCTAGCAACGTTGGGAGCTAGGCAAAGTAGGGATTATCCCCACAACTACAGGATGGGGGATGCTGCCCAAGGTCAAGGTCATGCTCACCCAAGCTGGGGAGTGGAAGAACCAGCCCTAGATGGCAAGTTTCCTGCCTTCCAGTTTCGCTGCTCTTTCACCTTCGAAATGTTGCCTCTCAAATTTACCCCAACTCCTGGAGAATTGGCCCTGATATCCAGACTTGGGGTGTCATGCGTGTATCCGTTCCCTGGTGCAGATCCTGTCCCTCTACCGGACACTGTCACAGGAGCCTGGGACACACACAAAAACAAATCCCCACCCTGCCCACGAAGGACATCTCACAATGGTGAGAACGCGAGTCGCTGTCATTGTTAAGAGGATGATGGGAGAAGCGCTTGTGTGGCTAATGTTTTGCTCCCGGGTGCCTTCGTGAGGGAGCTTCCTGGCCTTGATGTTCAGTTCCAGTCCTCTGTATCCCCCGCCACCTTTCCTGTCGTTATACCCTCTGCTCCAGGGTTTACAGAACCTCTGGTCAGACCTTTCAATAAAGCCACCTGTTCCCAGTCTACAGGGATGTTCCTCAGAGCACAGGCAAAAAGGGCGTTTGTTCAGTAATTGTTTGGTGGTGTCGGCTGAGAGCTTCCAGTCAAGTGCTGGGGAAATGGGTTCCAGATGTTTTTCAGATCAAATAATGTTTCTTTGAAAAAACTTTGTGGGCTGTTCCACCGAGGGGGCAGATGGGGCCTGAAAGGCAAGTCCAGTAGGTTTGCATCCTGGTTTAAAGAAAAAAGGTCATTCAGCCAGTGTGTGTTTTGGAGGGGTGGAGCGGGGGTTGCCGTATGATTGGGGTCTGTCCCCGGCGGTCTGCTGGGAACGTGAGCAGAGGCTTCTTGGATTTTAAGTAGCTGCCCGGCCTTGATCGGAGCCGTTTAGAGGGACAAACACTTGAACTTTGAATACTGCAGCGACTTCTTCTTTTTTTTTTTTTAACAATTTTATTGATTGATTGATTGATTGATTGGCTGTGTTAGGTCTTCGTTGCAGTGCGCGGGCTTCTCATCGTGGTGGCTTCTCTTGTTGCGGAGCACGGGCTCTAGAGCACGCAGGCTTCAGTAGATGCCGCGCGTGAGCTCAGTAGTTGTGGCTCGTGGGCTCTAGAGCGCAGGCTCATTAGTTGTGGCTCGTGGGCTTAGTTGCTCTGCGGCATACGGGATCTTCCCGGACCAGGGCTTGAACCCATGTCCCCTGCATTGGCAGGCGGATTCTTAACCACTGCGCCACCAGGGAAGCCCTGCAGCGACTTCTTGCCTCCTCTGGCCGGAGTTCTGGGAAAGCCTGTGAGGAATTTTAAATGAGTAATAATGTCCTTTATTGTTTGTTAACACTTGAGGACTTGGGGGTGAGGGGGGAGAGGAGGAGGTGGGGAGGGCCTCTGCTGGCAGAGCAGCTGCTGGGACAAGGTACCCACTGCAGTCCGAGCCCTCCTGGGGGCAAGGGCTGGGGTAGGGGCTGGGGGCCGGCGGGGCAGTTGTCATGCCTTCTGGACTTTGAGGGTCTCTCTCCATCACCAGGGAACTCCTGACGCCCCGCCAGCGCGCAGCTTTTTTTAGAGCCCATCTGGCCGCTAACCATGACCACATGGGACTGGCAGAGTGAGCGTGGTTGTCTCTGCTTTTACAGATGCAGAAACAACAGCTCAAGGGAAATTATATGTCTGTTTCATTTTTAATACTTTATTTTTTAGAGCAGTTTTAGGTTCACAGCAAAAGTGAGTGGAAATTACAGAGACTTCCCCCAGAAAGCCTCGCCTACTATCAACATCCCCCGTCAGAGTGGTACCTTTGTTACAACTGATGAACCTACGCTGATACATCATGATCACCCAACGTCCATAGTTTACATTAGGGTTCATTCTTGGTATTGGACATTCTATGGGTTGGACAAATGTATAACAACAAGTATCCACCATTACAGCATCATATAGAGTGTTTTCACTGCCCTAAAAATGCCCCACGCTCTGCCTTTTCATCCCACCCTCTTCCCTAACCCCTGGTAACCACTGACCTTTTTATTGTCTGCCTATTCCAGAATGTCATATAGTTGGAATCACATAGTATGTAGGCTTTTGGGATTAATAGCCTAGGCTACCACCTGGGGCTCCAGTTCTAGCACCTTCTTCACCGTGCAAGGTTTGGTAACGCTGTCTATCTTTCCCCAAGCCGGTGGCCAGTTGTCCTGTGGCTTAGCTTCCCTCCTGGGAATTCTGCTTTTCTTAACTGGACGCTTAGGAGTGAACAGAACCCACCTACGCCTGCCCGTGGTGTCAATTTCAGCGTTGTCACCACTTGTTTTCTTGTCTGTCTCTCCAGCTACAAGGTAAACTCCCTGCGGGCAGAGACCTTTGTATGCTTGAGAGACAGGCAAGAAAAATAGGCAACTCCCTGGGCATGAGATTCATGCTCCGATGTGGAGCTAAGTGCAGGGTGCTGGGGGCAGGGTTGTCTCTCAGTAACAAGAATGTGTTACAATTTTCAAAGCCCCTTCCCTGTCCTGAAGGTCCTTATCTCTGATCAGTCCTGAGAGGTGGGCCAGGCAGGGGTCTCTGCCCACGGTGGGGAGCCCGAGGCCTCATTTGAGTATCATCACAACCTTGTGGACATCGGTTTGCTCTAACACACAGAGATGCTAAGTGATGAGACCTAGAGCTCGGGTGCTCTGGCCCCTATGCCGTGCTCTTTCCCATGCCCCCTCCATCCCGACGGTCCCGAGTATATAGTCCGTCTTGACATTTACGGACCGTCTTCCACGCAGCCAGACTGTGCGCTAAGTGCTTTATGGACATTAAAACACTAAAACCTTACAACTACCAGCACAGTGGGGATGATTACCTTCATTTTACAGGTCAGGAAACTGAGGCCCAGAAAGATTCCATAGCTCATGAGCAGCAGAGTCAGGATTTTAACCCAGCTCTGTGTGGGTTCCAAAGCTCGTACCCTGACCATACCACAGCACCGCCACCTAAGTTGTAGAGGGCAACCTGCAGTGCACCCCAAATGGCCTGAGCTGTTTCCCGACTGCCAACAGGCTCCAGGTCCAGGAAGAAGCCAGTTCCTAAACCAACACAGGGAAGAAGTGGGTTGTGGAGTTCCTCTTGTTCATCAGCCCTCATGGGCTGATGGAGACCCAGCAATGTCAAGTGACTTAGCAAAGGGACAGGTTGGGGGGTGGGGGCGTGCAGAAGTGTGAACAAATCAGGGCCCATTTCCTCCCCACCTGCAGGTCTGTACCACTAATCCAAGGTAAAGTCAGGAGAATCCATCGGACGTTCTAATTCCCAGGCCTGAGTTCTGCTGGCCACGTCGGGAATGCAGAGATCCTTGGCGCGCCTTTAGAGGCAGGCGACGCCCGGAGGGCCAGGAGGGAGCAGGGCCAGGCCCGGCTGGTAGGCGTGGCTCTCCAGGCCCAGCTGGTTGGAAGGCGATGGCCTCCTCTACCTCCTGGAGCTGCAATTGCAAGAGCCGACACCAGGGGGAGATAGGCAACCGTCATCCTGCCCCGTCGGGGTGAGCGGGCTGGGTGGCCAGGGTCTCGGACACAGGAAGGCAATGGCCAGGGCTGTGGGACGGTGAAGACCTGCCTGGTAATGGAGAAACAGAGGGTCCCTGACTTGGGTTGAGTGTGCACGTCTCTGCACCCCCTGCTCACCTCTCCTTTGCCAGCTGGCTGTGGTAATGCCCTTCTATTCAAATACAAATATGCCTGGACTGGAATTCCTTACACTAGGGGCCATGAACTTGAAATGCCCTCAGGGGCCAGGCCCCTACTGAGGTGGGTGAAACAGCTGCTTAGAAGGCAAGGAGGAGGGCACAGGCAGACCTGCACGCAGAGAATGCCCCTCACATCCCACCTGGTAGTAAAAAGTTGTTTTAAATTGTGTTGGTGGCCCTCTGTTCATCCCGTTTTGCTGGCCTGCAGACTTGACCTGCAGAGTAGGAAGAGTCTGGCGGGACTGGAAGCTGCTGGGTGTGGGAGCTGACTCCCTGGTTCACAGACGCCCGGAGCCCCGAGGGCTGGTATGAGAAGCATCCAGGGCTCTGGCTTTGCACAGACCTTGTCTTACCTCCTAGTTGATTGCTCATAACGCCGTGACCTTGAGCAAGTTACTTCCTCTCTCTGAGATTCCTTTTCCTCACCTTAAAATGGGTGTAAAGTCCATTTCTGGTAATATGAGCGATCCGTCATCAATCCTAAGCTTCCCTGTTTATTTATTTATTTGATTTTGGCTGCGTTGGGTCTTCGTTGCTGCGCACCGGCTTTCTCTAGTTGCGGCAAGCGGGGGCTACTCTTCGTTGTGGTGCACGGGCTCTAGGCACACGGGCTTCGGTAGTTGTGGCTCGCGGGCTGTAGAGCACAGGCTCAGTAGTTGTGGCGCACGGGCTTAGTTGCTCTGTGGCATGTGGGATCTTCCTGGACCGGGGCTCGAACCCGTGTCCCCTGCATTGGCAGGCGGATTCTTCACCACTGTGCCACCAGGGAAGTCCCAATCCTAAACTTTCTTGGCCCATCAGCAGCATTTGGTCTGGCTGGTCTCCTCCTCCTCGTGGTTTCTGGGACCCACACACTCCAGATCTGCCTTCTCCATTTCTAGTTCTTCACTTCTTGGTCCCCTCTGCTGGGCTCTCCTCCCGCCAGCCTCTCCATGCAGGATACCCCAGGCCTCAGGGTTTGGTCTTCTTGTCATCTTTATCTACACCTTCCCCCTCTGTGGTCTCATCCAGTGTCATGACTGTAAATGTCATCTGTATGTACGCTGTCCCACTCACATGGCCGCTGGGGTGACTGACGGACATGCTCACAGGCAACACGTCCAACCCCAGTGCCCAGTCTCTACCCTCCCACAAACCCACACCGTCTGCCGTCTTCCCCATCTCGGCGAAGCGCTGCCCCAGCCTCCCAGCTGTGTCGGCCAGACATCCTGGCGTCATCAGTGACTGCTCCTTCTCTCCCACCATACATCCAACCCACCAGGGAACGCTCTTGCCTTCGCTTTCAGAATCTATCCGGTCGCCGACCACTTCTCTCCTCCACTGTTAACACCCTGGCCAGAGCCACCTCCTTCTACCTGGATTATTGCAACAGCCTCGTAACTGGTCTCCAACCCACCACACCTGCCCCAAATGCCCAGCGTACCCTCAACAGAGCAACCAGAGCGAGCCTTTACATCTCCAGTTCAGATCAGTTCACTCCTCTGCTCAAAATCCTTCCATTTCTCCTTAGGTCACCAGAGTGAGAACCAAAGAGCTCACAGTGGCTTACAAGACCCCATACGACCTGGCCCATTGTCACCCCTCTGACCTCGATCCTGTCATTTTTGCTTTGCTCACTGGCTCCAGGCCTCATGGCATCCCATCTGCCCTTTTTTTTAATGAATTTATTTTTTTTATTTATTTAATTTTGGCTGCGTTGGGTCTTCATCGCTGCGCACAGGCTTTCTCTAGTTGCAGCGAGCGGGGGCTACTCTTCATTGCTGTGCTCAGGCTTCTCTTGTTGTGAAGCACGGGCTCTCGGTGCATGGGCTTCAGTAGTTGTGGCACACGGGCTCAGTAGTTGTGGCACACGGGCTCAGTAGTTGTGGCTTGCGGGCTTAGTTGCTCAGCGGCATGTGGGATCTTCCCGGACCAGGACTCAAACCTGTGTCCCCTGCCTTGGCAGGCGGATTCTTAACCACTACGCCACCAGGGAAGCCCTTCCTTCTTGACCACAGCAGCTATGCTTGAGGGCCTCTGCATGGTGGTTCCCTCTGCTGGAGTCTGTCCTCCCCTCACATAGTCATGGCGCACATCCTCACCTCCTTCCAGCTCTGCTTAAATGTCATCTTCTCAAGGAGGCCTTCCCAACCCCGGCCCCGGCACCCCGAGCCTCCTTATCCCTCTCTACTTCTTTCCATCGTATTTATCACCTTCTAAGCTACACACAGTTTCTTTAGTTATTATGTTTATGTGTTTGTTTTGCCTATTCCTGCCTCCACCCCACAGCTGGATATAAGCTCCATGAGGGCAAGAATCTTTGGTTTATTTGCTGATGTATCCCAAGCACTAGAACAGTCTCTACCACATAGTAGACACTTAATAAATACGTGTTGAAGGAAGATTATTGAATGATGATTACGAGAGAACACGTATGTAAAGGCTGTCGGTGCCAACACAGGAAGCATTCAGTAAAGGATGATGGTGATGGTGGTGGTGGTAGTTATAATAATCTTCTCCAACGCCCAGGTGACTAGTGCATCCTGCAACGTGAAAGCTGAGGCAGGGCAGTGACTAGAAGACATGGGATACAAGGCAGAGGGTTGTGAGGTTTTTTAGGGGTTTAAGGAGAGATAACAGAGAGCAGGAGATGGGAGGGAAATATTTTATCCCTCGTTGGAAAGGAATAGACCACCATGGCTGGACACAGCGGTATGCAGAGACTAGACCCTAATAAACCTGTGGAATGAATGAATAAATCCCTTGCCTTGTCAGCACATGCAGAGATGACTTTAGTAACTGGGCAAACAGGCTTGGCAAAAAGTTTTGGGCGCTGAATTGAAATAGGGACAATGGAAGGAAGGCAGTTATCTCCTGAGGCTGGACAGAGCGGGGGCAGTCTGCAGCAGCATCTTCCCAGATGGCGTCCGAAGTTAACCACCCTCTGCTTGGGATCACAGCATCCTGCCTGGTACTCACTGACCCTTGGGGCCCTTTGGGTGATTGGACTGAAGAGAAGGTCCACATCTCTGGGGAGCTGAAGTCCCAGGTTCCCTCTCCCCCACCCCCACCCCCTGTACCTCTTCTTCATGCAAACCTGGTATTTGGTGAAATGCAATGCCAGCAAGACTGCCTTTAGTTCTTGCAAGTAGAGTGATGGTTAATTTCAGGTTTGGAATTTACTCCCTTGATTTCTAACGTGCTAAGGATGAAGCTGCTCGCCAGCTCTCCATGCATCTGGCACCCCCCCATCCTCCACCTCCCCATCTCAGACGGGAAACAAAGCCACGTGAGGTGTACCTTTTTCAGTGTGTAATCGTGGAACAGCTATTTCCTCCTCCCTGTTCATTTCTCCCATTCACTAGCAAAAACCAGGACTCCATGAAAGGTGCCTGCAAGGCTGAGATCTCCTGAAAGGCAGGAGCAGCAGGTCAATTCCTGCATCTCCCTGGCAACCATCTCTAACCTGGCCCTGCAGACTCCAGCCTCAGGACCATTAGACAAGAAAATGCGGAACCGCACCTGTATAAGAAATCCAGGCGTTTTAGAGCAGTCAGTGTGAAATCAAAACCACAGAGCCATAAAATGGCTAGAAAAGCAACATACAGATAAATATTTATCGGATTTCAGGTTAGAGAAGGTCTGCCTGGGCATAAAAATCTAAAGATAAAGAAGGGTGGATGTGAGTTACAACAATATTTGAAACTTCTGCACTTTAAAAAATGCCATAAACAAAATAAAAATCCAACGACAAACTGAGAGAACATATGTGCCATAAATATGGTAAAGGATTACTATCTTTATGCATAAAGAGCTCTTATAAATCAATAAGAAGAAGATGAACACCGCATAGGAAAAGGAGGCAAAGGATGTTAATGGGTGATTATAGACAGAAGAAAGTTCATTAAAAATGTGAGGGGAGGGCTCCCCTGGTGGCGCAGTGGTTGAGAGTCCGCCTGCCGATGCAGGGGACGCGGGTTCGTGCCCCGGTCCGGGAAGATCCCACATGCCGCGGAGCGGCTGGGCCCGTGAGCCATGGCCGCTGAGCCTGCGCGTCCGGAGCCTGTGCTCCGCAACGGGAGAGGCCACAACAGTAAGAGGCCCGCGTACCGCAAAAAAAAAAAGTAATAATAATAATTTTTTTTTAAAAAGTGAGGGGAAAGCTTAATTCCATTTATAATTCAAAGAAATGTAATTTTTTAAAATGGTATAGACTTTATTTAAAGCCTACCAAATTTGAACTTTGGATTTTTTTTTTTTTAAGGAGAGTATACATTACAGGAAGAAGCCCAAATTGCCCCAACCTTTCTGGAGGGGATTTAATAATGCATATTAGAATTATTTACATATTCATTGCGTTTGAACAATAATTTTAGTTCTATGAATTTATTCTAATCTGATTAATGAGACACACACAAATTGATGTAAAAGGATGTTCATTGTAGTGTTATTGAAAATAGTGAAAGAAAAAAGGAAAATCATCTAAAAAGCTCAACAATAGATTGGTTAAATAGAATATGTTCTATCCATATGAAAAAATACCATGTAGCTATTAAAAATCATGTTCTCAGGGAATATTTAAGGCTATTGGAAAGTCTTTCAATATGTTTTTAAGTGAAAGAAACCAAATGATAAAACAGTAATTTCACTATAGTCCCAATTTTCAAAAATTATATCTTTTTATGCATGCATGCATGCAAAAAAAAAACACTAGACGAATGAAGAATACATCAAAATGTTAACATTGGATTGCTCCGAGTGGTGGGATTAAGGGTAATTTTTATTTTCTCCTTTACACTTGTCTGTAATTTCCATATGTTCTCCAGTGAATGTGTATTACTGTAATAATAACAGAAAAAATGCTATTTGGGGAGAGGAAAAAAGTGAATGCTAAGAGGAAAAGGCTTCAGCTACCCAAATGGTCTGAGTGCTGGTTGCTGTGGAAACTGTAACTTTCAATTGCCCAACTTTTTGTGAATTACTTCCCTGCTCTGCAGGGTTAGTGCTAGGGCTGGATTCAGTGTTATCAGGGCAGGCGTGGGCATGCGTCCAGGGGGGGATGGTAAAACTGAGGGGCGCTGCCTCAGGCAAAGGCCCACAGGAGGACCCGGGGGTTCATTCTGGCTCCTCTCCCCTTCCACGTATGGAGGGATCTTGTGTCCCCCGGGGGATGCCTGGGCACAAGCTGCCCCATGCACAGATCAGCTAGGGAACCAAGAAGAAGCCCACTGCTTCTCTGAAAGGGTTCCCCCAGTGCCTTGTGGAGTACTGATGGTTCTAATTAATCAGCCTTTCACCACTCCCAGCCTGGCACTTAAGGATGGGGTCCCAGCAGTGGCGTGGGGAGGTGGGGCAAACAGCTGATACAGCTGAGTCCCAGAGACAGTTCGCTGAAGTGAGGCATCTAAGCAAAATCCCAGCTCCTGTTTGAGCCTTGACCCTGTGCCGTCTTGCCTGCCTTCTCTTTACCCCCTGGAGAGCAATCCCTGCTCTGAAGGGGAGCCGGGGATGAAGCACTAGCCCCAAGGCCTTTCAGGAAGCTGCCCGGGGGGGCTGGGTACCCCGAGTGCAAAGGCACTTTCAGATGCCTATTCTCGGAACACGAATGTCTCGCTGCCATTTGTGAATCCTGCTCCGAGCTCTAGGGTGTGGAGAACTGGTTGATTTATAGATCGAGGCAGCCACAAGTTGGAATTTTAAAAAGCAATGTGTCCTTTGAGCAGGAGCCCGGGCTGGGGGCTTTGCAGGCTGTCGCTTTGTCCCAGGGACCAGATGGAACTTGTTTTTCTGTTCACTTGGGGGTTTAACCCTTCGTGCACTCCCTCCCGTACAGCCCCACTCAGGAGTTGCTGCCTTTGGGGCAAGGAGTCAGCTATGAGACAGAATCCATGCATCTGAGCCTCCAAGACATTTATTGGATATGCCTCATCTTTTCAAGCCCCTGCCTTGGCCGGATTATTTTGTTTTATTTAGCACAGTGACATGTGCCAGGCGCTGTTCTAAGTGCTTTAGAAATACTAACCCATTTACTTTTCACAATCATTATTATCCCAGTCTTACAGATGAGTAAACTGAGGCACAGATAGGTTAAGCAACTTGCCCAAGGTCACACAGCTGGTGAGTGATGAAGCTGGGATTTGAAGCCCAGCTGTCTGGTTCCCAAATTTGTGTGTTTAAGCACAAAATCATGGCTGCCTCTCAGATAGCAGGCAAATGGACTCTGCTCTTAACAGTTCGGAGTTCCTGGGGTGATTCTTCCCACTTAAGCTATGAGAATGTAAGGCACCATCAGCGTGAGATGAAATCCAAGTCCCAGGCGTTTGTGCCTGAGATATCACTGCCATCCTGGGTCTGTCTCACCTGGTGCTCCTTCAGGCTTGTCACCTGATTCTCCCTATTTATGAGGTCCGTGCGGCGTAATGAGAGAGGTCCAATGTTCAATGCCCTCCTCCACTCCACCCACAGCCTGTGTGAACCCAGTGGGATCCAGGGTCCCTGAGTTTGGAACTTCTGTTCTGCTGGAAAAACTTTGTGTCATATATAGTTTTCCTCCAGCAGGGGTCCTGGGGTCTGCCTTTGGTCAAGTTCTCTTGCCTATTTATGGAGCAAAACCCACAGGGCTCTGCGAACATTTGTAAAATATTGGAACCCCAGGCAGGCAGACGGAACTGTTCCTTACCCTACGTAAGTCAACACGGTTCTTTGTCCCTTCTGTACAGGGAAAGGAGTTGGACAGAGACTGGGGCTGTGACAGCGGTGGTCAGAATTGGGTGTCCACGGCACCCAGGCTGCATAGGGAGAGGCTGCAGCCTGGGGAGAGGGTAAGAAGGCATCAGGTGGGGCTTGTTACCTCCTCACCGAGGTCACGAGTGCCTGCGGGAACACTGTGCCTCATGCCAGGGGACCCGGAGAACTTGGGGTGGTTTACTCAGGAAACGACGTGGGACTTGGAGTCATTTGAAAAAAATGGCACTGCAATGATACCATGCTGGAAGTGAGCTGTTCTTTCTAAGCTCACCTTCTGGATAATTGAACCTTGCCCGTTGACATACTCCAACTTCTTATTTTAATCGTTTTGTACGGCAGTCTCTCTAAAATAGATTACATACAACCCTGCCTTCTTAAACAATCTAACGAATAGCGCTTAACCTCTGTTAAATGATTCCATGTCATCCGTGTAAACACCCGTCACAGCTGGTGCCCTTGCTACCTACGGCCGCTTCTTCAGTGTGGCAGCAGGAGTTGCTGAGTCACGTTGTAGCAGGGCTTCCGGGGACTTCTAGCGGCTAAGGCCACGCCCCTGTGGGCAGGTCCAGCCTGGCCTTGGGGGGGAGGTAGCCCTGATGATAAGTCGTCTAAGACAGGGAATCAGACCCCTGGAGGCTGCCTCAGGGGCCCCCAGTGTTTTCTCCCACTGTGCTTCTGACACCAAATGCGGGGTTTTATCCACACCGACAGCTAGCTCTCCGTCTCTCCAACATGGAGCCCTACAGTTCAACTCAGTTCTCAGCAAACGACCCAGACTTAGTATCAGACTCCACAGGTTAAGGGCTCAGTCCCACGAGACCATCCCCTACTTCAGACGTTCATCACAAGTATTGGTGCCAAGGGTACCCACACTTCTCTCCGACTCGGCTAAAGAATTACGGTCCCCACTACACATTCCCTTTCAAGTTCAATAATTTGCTAGGAGAGCTCACAGAACTCAGGAAAGCAGTTTTCCTACTATTACCAATTTATTATAAAGGATACAACTCAAGGAACAGCCCAATGGAAGAGATTCATAGAGCAAGGCATGGGGGCAGGGGTTACAGGGGGCATCCGTGGCCTCCTCCGGAGCAGCACCCTCCCAGCACCTTAAAGTGCTCACCAACTCAGGAGTTCTCCAAATCCCATCACTTAGGGTTTTCATGGAGGTTTCATTACAAAGGCATGATTGATTAAGTCGTTGGACATTGGTGATTGACTCAATCTCCACCTCTCCCCTCCTTGGAGGTCTGGGGTTGGGGCTGAAAGTTCCAACCCTCTAATCATGCCTTGGTCTTTCTGGGACCAGTCCCCATCCTGAAGTTATCTAGCATCTTCCCCCACCCCCCCATCCCCCCCCCCCAACCAGTCACCTCACTAACACACAAAAGACATTCTTAATCACTCTGGAGATTCCAAGGGTCTTAGGAGCTCTGTGCCAGGAACCAAGGATAAAGACCAAATATATGTTTCCTATTATGGTACAGTTGTGTTTGACAGTGTAGGGAGTGGATGGGTGGTATTGCAGATGACTTTATATGAAGTTAGGCAAGACCAAGAGGGGACTCATCCCTCTCCAGGGGTCGCAAGCTGCTGATAAACATGACACACTCCCTCCAAGGGCACAGGCAACACCAAGAGGGCACAGAGAGTCAGTTAACTTCACAGCTGAAGGCCCTGAACCTAGGACTATGCTGGCACCTGGCAGGTGCCTGATCGATAGTCACTGATTGCGTAATTGACAAGCAAATGGCTATTTTGCACCAGTCACCTGGTTTCACGTTAATGTCTTCATCAGCTTCCCTTTTGCTGTCCCTGAGTCTTCAGTGAATCTGTGATGCATTGCTCTTTTCACAGTGGTACTGAGAACAAAAGCTTCAGTTCTGTGTCTGCGCTCTGCCCTCACTGTACAGGTGGAACGTGCCCAGAACAGGGGCTCAGAAAGAAGGACAAGAATCTTGAGGAACAGGAGCCTGAGATGCTTGTGGTCCAGCTGCCCTACCCAACACAGAGTTTCTTTTTTCTGGAGACAGTTCTGCCTTAGGAATATAGGTTTTATTTTATTTTCATAAGGAAGGTAGACTTTTTTTTTTCGGTACTCAGGCCTCTCACTGTTGTGGCCTCTCCCGTTGCGGAGCACAGGCTCTGGACGCGCAGGCTCAGCGGCCATGGCTCACGGGCGCAGCCACTCCGCGGCATGTGGGATCTTCCCGGACCGGGGCACGAACCCGTGTCCCCTGCATCGGCAGGCGGACTCTCAACCACTGCGCCACCAGGGAAGCCCCAGACTTTTTTTTGAGATCACTCACAAGTGATAGCTGTGGAGATCAAAGAAATTTGTAAGGTTATTTGTTTCTACACAAAACCACCCAACACTGCTAAAATTACTTTTAAAATTTATTTTCCTCCTGTCATCTGTTATTTCTTGCTCCTGTCAAAGATGATTGGTATCCTTATGTCCCTTCTGATCTGCAGCAGGATGGGAAAACTGATAACCAAACAGGTCAGAATTATTTCTAAACCAAGAGTAAACAGGCTCAAAGTGAGAATGTGAGTCAAGTGCCTGAGTTTTCGCCTACAAGCCCCGTGACGTATATGAGATGCCTCTGGGTGTATATTTTCGGAGCCGGGGGTGGGGGGAGGTGTTCAGGAAAGCAGCACAGGGCGGTCAGAGCATGAGCTCGAGGTCTAGAAAGACAGATGTGAGTTCAGATTCCAGTTCTGTATCCAACTGCCTTCACTAGTTTCTCAACGTCTTAGCCTTACTTCCCTCATCTGTGAAAGTGGATGATAATATCTACTTTGAGAGGATTAAAGAGGAAAATGGTCAAAGGAACCAATTTGAGTGCAGAGAACTTTCCCACAGTAGGCGCTCGGCCTTCCCTTTCTGATGTTCCGCCGTGTTCTGGACACTTGGGGTCGTGGGAGAGGTGACTTCCCGAGAAGTCGTTTTTATTGTCTGTCACATTTAAAGAGCCTATTATACATTGTGTGTTCCTCATCCTTGTCTCATAACGGTCCCCTGGGCCTGGCACAACCTGTACCATGATCCCCGATTTGCAGATGAGAAAGCTGAAGCCGAGAGAAGTTAAGGATTTTGCCCAAGGTCACACGGGCAGGGGGGGATGGAGCCCCCACCAGAAGCCCGCTCTCCTGGTCTTCTGCTTTCTCTGTGCCTCACCCCTCCTGTTGTCACAGGTTCCCCCTCCACGTTCTTGACTTCCTCACGTGCAACGTTGGCTAATAAAACCTTCCTGGCCTTCCCTGCTGTCTCTCGGGGTCCAAGATGGTTTAGCTGTTGTCCCAGGCCCCAGGTGCTTCAAAAGACGTGGTGCCCATGAAAGCTCTTTGAAAAAGGTAAAAGCGGTACACATGTGAATTCTGCCATTTTTCTGCTATCTTTTAATCCCTTTCTAATGACACTGGGTAGGTGAGATGCCTGACAGCCCTCTTCCCTCCATCCCCTCTATCCTTTCCCCCGACCCCAGGGGAAAAACAACCAAGAGTCAGAGCAGCTTTTCCAAGAGGACTGACGCTCCATAGAATCCACAGTCCCGGGGGCTCAGCATCAGGCCGTACACAGCAGGGCACACCCAGAAAACCTTCCAGAGGAGAAAGCTAACAAGCACTTTTTTTTTTTTAACCACCTGTAAAAGCAAGTCTTCCTCATGCCTGGGCTTTTCAGAATTAATGGTTTTGAAGGCTCAGCCATCTCCTGTGAGCACTTTAGGCCCCTCAGACCAGGACATGAGCTGAGTGAGCCCTGCTCTGTCATCCCAGGGCCGAGACTCCCCAGGAAGGGGCTGGCTCTTGCCCAAAGGGGACGGGTTGGGCTGGGGACAGGTAAGGGTGGGGGACTGATGGCCAAATGCCCAGCAGCCGGTGGCTCTATAGGTCTGCGTCCAGCTTGCTGAGGGCAGTTTTCCCTCCAGAGAGCAGGGCGTGATAAGAGCTAACTGGTCAGGTGCAGTCCTAAGTTCTTCAAGTACCATCATCCTTTAATCTTCCCAGCAATGCTGTGAGGTGGGTGCTATTATCATCCCCATCTTCCAGATGAGGAAACAGGTGTGTAGCTGGCCCCAGGTGCTGAGCTTCAGAGCTGGCCTTCAAGCCCACGGGTGATCTGGCCCCAGAGGCTGTGTATTAACCACCACAATTCACTGATTGTCTAGGACAGTGGACTGTAATTCCAAGCCACATTCCCTCCAGTGGAAACATCCACTGGAGGGACTAGCAAAGTGAGACGTGGGTTCAGTTTCCCTGCCTCATCTAGTTTCCATGGTGAGGCCTGTCCCTCTCTGTCTTCCTCAGCTCCTCCACTCTGGAGGGTAAGGGAGCCTCCTCAGGGCTCAGCCCCTCAAAATTCATCCCTTTATTACCAGCAGGGCTCTCCAGCCTGCCCTGCCCTCCATCCTGGCTGCTGTATTTCAATCACAAATTTTCTCTTACAAGCAGTGTCTCATCTACCCCAGACCCTTGAGAAAGACTTAGTAACTCCAGAGGAGAAAGAAAAGAGGCAAAGAGGACCTAACAGACATCCCAGGGGCCCACTCTTGCTTCCTCCTGGGAAGCAGAGCATGAGGGAAACATCTGATTCTCTTGGGTAAGAACATCAATTGTTGTCTTTCAAAACTTACCCTAAACCACAGGTTATAGCACTTTGGTTGAGGCTCTTCATATTAGATTGAGCTGTTTGATGACTGGGAGGATACTTACCATTTTCTGAGATGGTGTCTTAGTCAGCTCAGGCTGCCATGACAAAATACCATAGACTGGGTGACCTGAACAACAGAAACATATTCCCACAGTTCTGCAGGTTGGGAAGTCCAAGATCAAGGTGCTAGCCAGTTCAGCCTCTGGTGAGACTTTTCTTGTAGACAGCTGCTTTTTCTCTGTGTCCTCACATGGAGAAGAAGGAGAGAAGAGAGAGCAAGTTCTCTGGAGTCTCTTCTCATAAGGGCACAAATCCCATCATGAGGGGCCCACCCTCACGACCTCATCTAAATGTAATCACCTCCCAAAGGCCCCACTTCCAAATACCATCACATTGGGAATCAGGGCTTCAACATATGGATTTGGGGTGGCCACAAACATTCAGTCCACAGCAAATTGGAAAGACTAAGGGAAGAGCATGTTTAGGGGATGGGTGCAAGAACTCGGGCCATCTGATCTGAACATGCTGAGTTTGAGGTGTTATCAGACATCCGGGGAGAGATGTTGAGCGAGTTTTTATACAGAAGAGTTTGATGTTCAAAAGAGAGGTCCAGGGCTTCCCTGGTGGCGCAGTGGTTGAGAGTCCGCCTGCCGATGCAGGGGACACGGGTTCGTGCCCCGGTCCGGGAAGATCCCACATGCCGCGGAGCGGCTGGGCCCATGAGCCATGGCCGCTGAGCCTGCGTGTCTGGAGCCTGTGCTCCTCAACGGGAGAGGCCACAACAGTGAGAGGCCCGCCTACCGCAAAAAAAAAAAAAAAAAGAGGTCCAGGCTGGAGATAGAACTGGAGTTGAAACTTACGTCTCCAAACCACAGTTTTCTCAATTATAAAATGGGATGATGAGTAATACCCATCTCATAGGGTTGTTGTAAGGTTTGACGTAGAAAAACAAAATGCCTTGTGATGTTTCTATGCATGCTAAAACCAGAGAGCTAATTCTCGGAAGTTAAACGGCAGAGATAAGCCTGGCGAGAATTATGACATAGTTTGTCTTTGGTACCTCAGTCCTCCACGAATCGTGCCCTTCCCCTCATCTTTTTTCCCCCTTAGACATGTCAGCATCCTCTTTCTTCTCCAACCCACCCCCATCTATGTCTGTTCTTCTCAAACACATCACATCACAGTGTGGTGACTGATAGCAGCTTAAAATGTTATCTGCCTCAAGGGATTTTGCATGCTAAAAGGCTGAACCGGTCTTAAATTTAAAGAAGAAAGAGAAAGAAAAGGAGAAGGGCGGGGAGGGCTGTATTTTCTCAATTAGTGGAAAAATGTAGTCTTTACTCAGTATTAATTTTTTCCCCATACTTTTTATAGTCTTTCTTAAATCTTTTCCCTTCCCTATTAATGTCTACATTAAGCCTTTATAATATATGTATTTTTTAGTATATCTAGTATGCTTGATACTTGATTTAGCTATATATTTGTTTATACCTATCCATGTATAAAGATTATCTATCTATCTATTGATCTATCATGTGTATATGGAGAGAGAGAAACAGAGAACCATCATATGCTATGCATCAATATAAGTTGAGAACTACTGAGCTAAAGAAAAGAGACACTAATGGTGGGGTTTTAGGCATCATATATCAGGCAGTGAGATGGACTGAGGCTTCTGACACCTCTGAAATTCTGTCCTGCCATAAGCTGTCACTTCCTAAGTTCAGTGTAATTCTGGTTCTATCAATGAGCAAATTAGATTGGGAGAGTCTTAATCATTGCTGACCCTCAGCTTGAACAAGCAGAGAGAAGCCAAGGACAGGTGGACAAAATGAGAAATGAAATAGGTGATGTGGTTTTCTAGATATCCAGAACTGGAAAAGTCTTACTGGACTAGATGTCAGGAAAGTTAATGTAGAAATGCATCTGATTCAGCCCCAAGAAACCCGTGGAGAGAGGGGTGGAAGGAAACTGATCATTTGGATGATGAAGGGAGATCAGAAGAGACTCAACCTGGATGGAGGGTACTTGAATCCCAGTAATATCCCCGCTGAACATCGCAACCATCAGGTAAATAAGCCATTGGGGTGAGAATTCACAGGTAAGGAGAGGCAGAACTCCAAAAACAAGTACAGAATTCCTGGTTACTAATGGATGTTAGCCCTGACCCATGCATTGCTCTAGCTCAGACCTTCATTATACCACACTCAGGTTATGACTCAGCTCCCTGTCTCTTCTCCCAGATTAGTACATCTTCCCCTGGGCTCCCACATTACTCTACATCCTAAGAGCATTTATCTCACTCCACATCAGGATGTGGTGTTTTGGAATCATGTCTCTTCTCCCCAACCACGTCACTAGCAACTTCCAGGGAGCTGTCTCACATCACACATCAGCCCTGCCCCAGGACCAAGGAAGCACCGGGTAGGCAGTAATTGGGAGCTCAGGCAAGCAGGATGGCATGAAGCAATCTGCCCATGGGAAGCAGGGTCCATGCCACTAGGCTGGGCTCGGGGCTAGGTCTCATCCCCTACGAGACAATCTTGCAAAAAGGCAGAACCTTCATCAAGGAAAACTAGATAGGTTACTGAAATGGACCTTAGGATGATCTTATCAGCAAATTGGACATAGCAGACGAAAGAATCAGTGAACTTGATATAGATCAATAGAAATTATCTAAACACACATAAAGAGAGAAAAGAAGAGACAGAGCAGAGCGTCCAAGAATTGTGGGACAACAGAAAATGCTCTAACGTACATGTAGTTGGAGTCCCAGAAGAAGAAAGGGACAGAACAGGGCAGAAGAAATATTTGAAGAGAGAATGGCCAATACATATTTTAAGTAATGAAAGGCAACAAACCGTAGATTCAAGAAGCTCACACAACTGTAATCAACAAAATACCAAACACCTAGACATATCATGATCAAAGTGCTAAACCCCAAAGATAAAGAGAAATTCTCAAAATTCTGAAGACAGCCAAAGAAAAAAATAATGCTGGCATTCCCCTCACCAAAGTATTTCTAAATACTCATGAAGGAAAGATGTTCTCAGGGGACAGAGTTAGGGAGTACACGAGGGGGGCAAATGTGTTAACCTATGCCAACATTTCTGTGGTTCTCTACGTATTTAGATTCTTTCCTTTATATTATGTCAAGGAATTCCTGTCACCTCAATCTCATTTAGTGTAGGATACCACTGAGTTCAGATGTCATCATATAACCCACTGAGCAAACAGAACCACCCCCGGATGATCGAGCTAACTTTGGATCTAGAATCCATATTGATCAATCTGGCCCAGTCTAAGATTATCTTCTTTTCTCTCTGATCTAGTATCTTTCCCACATATATTTCTCAGATTTCTGGCAATAAATATAAGAAAACAAATGACAATTATTTTTGTGCGGAAGTCTGCAGTTTCGGGATCAGACTTTGTACCTCTCCATGGGACATGCTGAAATCTGACTCTAGAATAGGTTGTGAGCAATGAGGGTTGTCAGTGTGAGCATCAAGAACAGGTATTCTGTTGCAAGGCAAGATCAGCCTTATCAGACAGAGAGAAGGGGTAGCTTCTGCTGGAAGGGGAGGTGCAGTGGGGTCTGAGGTTCAGCCATCTGAATCATGCATCCCACTTCAGAAGGTCCCAACCTTTCCCAGTCAGTGCTCTCTCCCATAAGAGACCTGAACTGAACTTAGGCTGTAATTCGGCAAACTGCAGGGTCAGTTTCCATTTCTGATTCCTATTTTGTTGGCCCTGAAGCTGCAGGCTACTTGAAGATAACCCACATCTCACTGATGTAGCATTCTGGGGTTTTTTTTTTCCCCCAAAGGTTCTTTCAGGTTAGTCATAAGTGTTCCCTGCTCTTCTGATTGTGCCTTGAGTCAAGAATTTAATCCCCAAGTTTGTTATTTTTTTCTTTAATCTCTCTACTTCAGGCAGAAGAAGCCATCTTACGCCACTGTCTTTATATTCATTAGTGCCAACATAATCAACTATCGTGCAACTCTGCCAAACTCTTATCTTTAATAGACATTTTATTCTAAGCAACCACATTTGACAATTAAGAATCTTTCACTACTGTAAATATCATGGGCTACCAGTGTCACATTTTATTTTGGTAATCCGTTCCCCCATCTTCATCTCTGATTTTAAGCAATTTGCTATCATGTACTTTGGTGTCATTTATGTCATGTTGCTTTTGCTTGGAGTTTCTTTTACTGAGCTTCTTGGATCTGTGGGTTTATAGTTTGCATCAAATTTAGAAATTTTTCAACTATTATTTCTCCTAATATTTTTTTCTGCCTCCCTCCTGCTTTCAGGAACTCCAATTACATCTATATTTCGCTACTTGAAGATGCCCCAGAGCTAACTGATGTGCCATTCTGGATTTTTTCCCCCAGTCTTTTTTATTCTCTGTTTTTCATTTTGGATAGTTTCTACTGCTGTGTCTTTAAGCTCACTAATATGTTATTCAGTGTGGCTAAGCTTCTGTTAATTCCATTGAGTATATTTTTCATCTCAGACATTGTACTTTTTTTTTCAGCCCTTCCAAATCAATTTGGAGTTTTAAAAAATATGTTCCATCAATTTGGAGTTTTACAAAATATGTTCCATCTCTCTTGGGATATTTAAGCATCCCTACCTTCTTGAACATATGGAATATAGCTATAATAATTTTTCATGTTTACTACTTCTATCTGTGTCATATCTGGGTCTGCTTCTATTGATTGATTTTTGTCCTTGTTTTGCTTCTTTGCATGCCTGGTAATTTTTTTTTTAGGTGCTAGACATTGTGAATTTTTACTTCGTTGGGTATGAAATATTTTTTATATTCTTGTAATTATTCTTGAGTGTTGTTCTGGGGTGTAGCTGGGTTCACTGAAAATAGACTGATCCTTTTGAGGCTTGCTTTTAAGCTTTGTTAGTGGGGGACCAGAGCAGCCTTTTTCTAGGGTTAATTTTGCTCTACTGCTGTGTATTCTACTACCCCATGAATTGTAAGGCTTCTTTTTTTTTTTTAATCTGGCTGGTGGGAATGCAAACTGTTCTTAGCCCTGTGTGAGCCTTGAAGATGTTCCCCTCTGTTCTTTTGGGAGTTCTTTCCTTGGACGTACATAGTTTCCTCACATGCAAGTTCTGATCAGTACTCCACTGAAGACTCAAGGAGGACTCTCTGCAACTTCCAGAAATCTCTGCACAGCTCTCTCTCTGTCCTGTGAATTCTGGGCACCTTGACCTCCTTGGACCCCCAGCCCTATCTCTTCGATGCAGAATGACTGTCAGACTCCACCTGGGTTCCCCTTCCCTGCACTGCAGCCTGGAAACTCTGTTCAGGCGGTAAGCTGGGGTAATCGTAAGATTCTCCTCATTTGTTTTCCCTGTCTCACTGATCACTGTCCTGCACTGCCTGCCGTTCAAAGCCCAAAAACCACTGTTGCACATATTTTGTTCCATTTTTTAGTTGTCTCAGGTGGTAGGGTAAATCTGGTTCCTGTTAACGCCATCTTGGCTGGAAGCAGAAGACTTTTACCTGTCTTCAGACTAGACCAGACAGATGACCAACCCCAAATATGAGGGTCTACTGCCTGCAACCTCTTCTAGTTCCAAAACACTACATCAGTCAGTGCTGAGTTGTGGAAAACTGAAACCACACTCCAGCTATTTTAAGCAGGGAAGTACTTACTACAGGAAATTGGGTGCTTACAAAATTGTTAGATGGGCTGAGAAGTGGGCTCTAGTTTCAGCCTCCAAGAATGACTCCCCCAGGAATAAAACCACCGAGCTGGCCTACCAGGGTAGCTGCTTTTTCTGCCCCAGTGAGGAAGCTGGGGAATCAGGACGCTGTCTCTGGAACTGCTGACTTCAAAACACCACAGCCACTGCATCCAGGGGTCAGGGGGCTGTCTCCAGCTCCGAAGAGACGTTTAGCTCCCGTGAAGTCAGTGACTGGACTTGAGAACAGTGAGTGTGGAGGTCTCTGTTGCTGCATCTCTCCCCTCATGAAGCTGCCATCCAAGACTGGAATTTTGCTGCAGAGAAACCCAAAAGTCTTCACAACTGCATCAGCCCAGGAAGTGGGAGACAGCCTCTGCCTCACCTTGTTGTGTGGGTGTATCTCATTGGTGGAATCAAATTTGCATCCAGAACCCCAACTGCAAGGGAGTCTGGGAAATGTAGTTTTTAACTTCCAGCCTCTGCAGTTCAAGATGGTCCACTTGCAGGAGGTTGCAGAGGGTGCCAAGTGACAATCACTGTGTAGTAAAGAAGAGCCTGATTCAGGAAGAGGATGAATGTGGGAAGTTAAACTGAAATGCACAGAACTATGATTTATCAGGACAAGGCTGGATTCTTTTTCCACCTTGTGTCCTTTAATAGTCTCCTTGCGTGGAGTTTATAATCTGGTACATCCTCACTGTGATGATGAGAAAATCTCCAGTCTAGAGAGAGTGGGACTTTTGTTGACTGTGAAGAGACGTTCCAGAGATGCAGGAGGGCAGTGGGCCCTGTGCCTCCACCATGGGGTGGTCCCTAGGTCTTCAGCTGGTGACAGCACAAGCAGGGACCACCATGTACAGCCACATCCATCAGCCAAAGGAGTTAAGGAGACACTTTTATTGATAATTTCTTATCTCACCTCCAAGCAGTGACATTGGGAGTCAGCGACCTGATATAGGCACCAGGCTTGACTGAAAGGGACTGCAGAGGAAGAAAAGCAAATCTTGAGGGCAGGAGGCACACACCTCAGGTATTTTATTGCCGGGATGCTCCATTGTACAGAGCAGAGCCCTTATCCTGGGACTCATCAATAGTCTGGAGACCCTGGCTAGGTTTTGGGGAAGCCACAAACCCCCTAAATTATTTGCAAATTTACTTCTGCAAAGTGTTTTTTGGATTCCATATGTTTTAAAAATTCTCTTTAGGGTTCTATGGTTTTAAATAGTTAAGAATCCCCTGAGGTGTGGGGATTTCTCTTCCAAGAATAAATTCTTTATTTCTCTTTCCTTTTTTATAGGCTTTTGCAAAGCCAACTGTCCCAGTGGTTTTTGAAATTATCTTTTTATTAATGGCACAAAGCTATATCATCATGCCCATTTTCAAGCTATGACAATGGAAGCCCAAGAAATTTGAGTTTGTTCTCATTCTAAATTGGCAATTGAACCATCACTTAGCCTGAAATCTTCTGGGTCCCTCAGCCCTCACTTAACCCACAGAATCATGCTACCTGCCAACATACAGCCTCTAATTTGATCACCCACTGCCTGTCAAGACCAGTTTTAGAAGCAGAACGCAGGCTTCCTGCCCTGTGTTTTGTTTACCGTAGTCAGGGGAAACAAAAGGGTCACCTTTATATGCCAAGGACATACAAAGGAAGGGAAGACTAGAATGAGTAGTCTGAGTCAAGGAAGCCTTCTTGGGAGAGATGAGCCTTTAACCCACTTGATGTTTACTTGGTACCATCATATAGAAGAAGAAAGGGCAGAATATTCAAGATGAAGCTATGGAGCAAAGCTCAGGGGCTGAAGAGACAGAAGGAAACTAACATTTCCTAAGTACCTACTGTATACCTTAATTTCATTTAATCACAATCCTAGGAGAAGGCTGAGATATTATTATCTCTAGTTCACTTATCAGGAAACTGAGGCTCAGAGAGGTAAGTAGCTTGTCCAAATTAATACATTTGTGAATCATCATAAAAATCAATCAAAACACCTGCCTGAAATGAAGGGGAAAAAAAACACACAAAACTTCAGAAATTTAATCCAGAAAATGTAGGCCTGTTTCCATGTACTTATTTTATTCTTGTTAATGTTCCTGCCACTCTTTGGCAAAATGTAATCTCCTAAACTTTGGAACTTGAGATTGATATTTCGTTGCTATGGTCACAGCGATAGTAAAAATAATGTGAAAAACATCTACATTAAAACATAACCTAGGACCCTTACCATATACAAAAATTAATTCAAAACGGATCAAAACCTAAAACTAAGAGCCAAAGCTGCAAAACTCTTAGAATAAAACAGGGGAAAGCTGGATTTAGGCAATGATTTCTTGCATATGACACCAATAGCACAGGCAACAAAAGAAAAAATAGATAAATTTGACTATATCAAAATGTTTAAATTGTCAAAGGATATAATCAACAGAGTAAAAAGGCAACTACAGAATGAGCAAATATTTGTAAATCATATATCTGATGAGGGATTAATATCCAGAACATATAAAGAACTCCTACAACTCAACAACACCAAAAAGAGTCCAATTTAAAAAATGAAAAAATGACTTGAATAGACATTTTTCCGAAGATACACAAATGGCCAATAAGCACATGAAAAGATGCTCAACATCACTAATCACTAGGTAAATGCAAACGAAAACCACAATGAGATGCCACCACATACCTGTTAGGATGGCTACTATTTTTATAAAGGAAAAGCAAGGAAAATAACAAATGTTGGCAAGGACGTGAAGAAATTGAAACCTTGTGCACTGTCGGTGGGAATGTAAAATGATGCAGCTACTATAGGAAACAGTATGGAGGTTCCTGAAAATATTAAAAATAAAATTGCTGTATGATCCAGCAATTCTACTTTTGGTTAAATATCCAAAACAATTGAAAGCAGGACATTGAAGAGGTATTTGTACACCCATGTGAGCAGTATAATTCAAAATAGCCAAAAGGTAGAAATGACCCAAGTGTCCATTGACAGCTGAATAGATAAACAAAATGTGGTATTATCCATAAAATGGAATATTATTCACCCTTAAAAAGGAAGGAAATTCTGACACATGAGACAACGTGGATGAACTATGAGGACATAACGCTAAGCGGCATGAGCCAGTCACAAAATGACATATACTGTAGGATTCCACTTGTTTGAGGTCCCTAGAGTAGTGAAATTCGTAGAGACAGAAAGCAGAATGGTGGTTGCCAGGGGCTGGGTGATGGGAGAACAGGGAGTTGTTTCATGGACATGGAATTTCAGTTTTGCAAAATGAATTTTAGTTTTGCAATATGAAAAGCGTTCTGGAGATTGGTTGCATGACAACCAACCGCACAACACTGCTGAACTGTAGACTTAAAAATAGTTAAGATGGCAAATTTTATGTTAGGTGTATTTCACCACAGTGTTTAAAATATATCACCAATACATGGCATTTAGAAATAATTCAGAAGATACATTACTTGGGAAATTATTTTTAACTACTTTAGCACTAAATAGGCTGACTACTGAATTTCCATTGCTCATACTTTGAGTTAATTAAGTGTGATTCTTAGTGCCTCTACTTTCTACTTTCTTGGTTTCTGAAGATATGAAAAAGGCTGTAATGTATGGCGGAAAGGTGGTGGAAAGACCCAGTTATAATCCCATCCTTGCCCCTGCTCAGCTGTGCGAGGCCGTCTCACCGATCTGGACTTTATTAAGGGCCTTAGTTGTCTCCCAGAGACTGCTCTCTAAATGACTCTAATATTTTTCTCCATAACCCTGAAGTCTACATAAATTACATCCCATGGTACGCTAGAGGTAATACCATGCCTTAACCACGTTGCCATCCCCACACCCAGACTCCTCATTCCCCAAATAGCTGTGCTCTCTGGGCAGCAAATGACTCATGCCAGACCAAGAGACCATCTGAGTATTTCATGCATTTGCCACTTGGGTTTCATTGGCAGGTGAGGATGTGGGAGAAATCAGGTGAGGTTATCAGGGAAAGCAGGAGGAGCCAGGCTCCAACCCTCTCAACCCAGCCTTCTGCGCTGGCTTCTCTCTACTGCAGGATCTAATATGAGCCACTTACACTTTGTCTGTCTCGGTTGCCTCATAAGTACTCATTCATTCATTCATTCATTAGGCAAGTGCATTCTGAAGAAATACAAAAGGGAACTGGCCCTTTTTGAACATCTGGCTGTGTCGAGCTCTTTATAGATGTTATCCCATTTAATAAGACGGGTAGAATTTGAGGAAGAACTTTATTCCCGGGACACCAGTGAGGAAGCTGAGGCTCAAGGAGGAAAAGTAATTTGCCGAAGATGAACCATGCTTGTCAGTAAGTGGTGGAATCGGAATTCAAACCCACGTTATCTAATTCCAAACTCCACGCGGTCCACCACACCGCACTGCTTCCTGTCATCTGCCAGGCTGTCTCCAAACATGAGTGGTGTCTAGGCACTCAGTGTCCAGTGGATGATGCACCGTGAGGTGGCGAGTAGAACCGCAGAGGTGTGCCCACTGTGTTCCAAAGCACAGAGGAGGGGAGCAGGGAGTTGGAAAGATAGAGCTAATGATACCTTTCCCATGTGAGGATTGGGGAATGGACCAGATTACTTCTTGGGGTCTTTTCCAGCTCCAAGATTTGTAACTCTATGCCTTGAAGATGCTTGAGGTCTAGAGAATTGCTACCCCAAGTGTGACCCATGAAGTTAGCAGCATCAGCATCCCCTGGCAGCTTGTTAGAAATGCACAGTCTCGGGCCTCATCCAGACCTACCAAATCAGAATCTACATCTTAGCAAAATTCCCAGACAAATTTCCCAGCGCTCGTTGCTACAGCTTCTCTGCTGGATGTTCTCTGGCCTTCCACCTTTCAGCCCCTGGATGTTCTACAGCACAGTCATTGCTGGGTTCCCAGGCCAGGAGGCTACCTCTTCTCCATCGCCATCTTCTTCCAGGGCCTTCTGTCTCCCTGCCTGTTGAGGGTGGTGAGTGCGGGCTCACATCTCCCCACTCCTCCCCAGGAGTGTGAAGTCTTCCAGGTAACATCTGGTAGTGCTCAGCCGCTTGCTCAGAGACCTCAATATTGCTTGGCTCAACCAAAAATAAATTGGAAAAGAAAATTGAACATTGCATCAATTTGGAGGAGGTTTATAAATTCTGCGGCTAAGCAATACCAATAGAAAATGATCGATCGCTGCAGAGCAGGGCGTCCCTGCAGTGATGTATAGTCACATTAGCTGAAATACCGTATTACATGATTCTGCTTTATTACCAGTGTTGGTGGCAGACAGAAAAACAGATTACACTTGAGTTCAAATCGATAGGAACTTTATTTACTGGCCTTGTAAAAACATATTTCTGCACTTTATAGAAACATACGGTAGATGCTATTGATAGAGCTTGTCTGCTTGTTAAAAAGCAATTTGCCCAAAACGAGGCTTTTAAGCTGTAATTTACGGCATTACCTTTTTTTTCAGGGTTCTGTTTGCCTGGTTGTGCTTTGACGACTTCCTTAGACTCCTCTTGCCTTTAATTTTCTCTCCACTTATCATCTCCCTAAACTCCAAGCTCCCCAGGGCCTCAGAGCAGGAAAGAGAAAGGAGCAGAGTCTTCTCTCAGTGGAGGCTGGGGTGTGTCCCCAAAGCCCACCCTCCTATCCTCAGCCCCCTTCTGTTGTTCTAGTTTTTGAGGGGGCTCCTGTGGGTTCAGATGGCCCGGCCTCCCCCTCCTGCTGCATCTCACTCCCATGGACTCTCCTTCTCTCCTTCCACCCTCTGAGAAAGGCACGTCTCTCTCCCAAGCCCTGATTTCAGTCATTCTATGTGGTAGGAATATTACTTCCATGTTATAGCTGTGCAAACTCAGGCTCAAAGAGCTCAAACCCAGATCTTCTGACTCCAAGTCAAATCAAGTCTTTTTGTTTTTTTTTTTTTGGCCGCACAGTGTGGCATGCGGGATCTTAGTTCCCCGACCAGGGATCGAACCCGTGCCCGCTGCAGTGGAAGTGCGAAGCCCTAACCACTGGACCACCAGGGAATTCCCAAATCGAGTCTTTTTTTTTTTTTTTTTTTTTGCGGTACGCAGGCCTCTCACTGCTGTGGCCTCTCCCGTTGCGGGGCACAGGCTGCAGACGCGCAGGCTCAGCGGCCATGGCTCACGGGCCCAGCCACTCCGCGGCATGTGGGATCTTCCCAGACCGGGGCACGAACCCGTGTCCCCTGCATCGGCAGGCGGACTCTCAACCACTGCACCACCAGGGAAGCCCAATCAAGTCATTTTTGAGGCTGGAAGATGTGTGTGGCAGTAAGCGGGTGCTATGGGGATGTGGAAGAAGGCTAATGCATGAGCTGGGTTATCCAAGAGACTGTGATCCAGTTGGGGAGACAAAACAAAGCTATAGGCAGACCTCAGAGTTACTGGGTTTGGTTCCAGACCACAATAAAGCAAATATAGCAATCAAGCGAGTCACTCAAACTTTTTGGCTTCCCAGCGCATATAAGTTACATTTACTGTAATCTATTAAGTGTGCAATAGCATTATGTCTAAAAAAAAATGTACATACCTTAATTTAAAAACACTTTATTGCTAAAACATGCTAACCACCATTGAGTGATATTGTAATCTTTTTGCCAGCGGAGGGTTTGAAATATTTCAATATTATCGAAATGTGATAGAGACACAAAGTGAGCAAAAGCTGTTGGACTGTGGCACCAACAGACTTGTTCGATGCAGGGTTGCCACAAATCTTCGATTTGTAATAAGCACCATTAACTGCAAAGTGCAATAAAGCAAAGCACAGTAAAATGAGATACGCCTGTACCTTCCAATACACGACGGGAGGCACTTATCAGTAGTTGAATTGAATAGTGACCGAGCTCGTGGGAGTTCGAGGAAGAGCGGCACAGGCAGGCAGAAGTCAGGGAAGCTTCCTGGAGGAGTGAGGACTTGAGCTCAGCCCTGAGGGATGGCCAGGGTTGGCCTCGCTCAGCCAGGGGAGGGGAGAGATGAGAGGGCTCCCTGCGGCAGGATGATCAAGGTGAAGGAATGTACGTCAGCAAAGCGGAGCCCAGCACGTTCCTGAAGGGAGAAGAGTAGCCCTGGCTGTGTGCCCGAGAGAAGTGAGACATTAGCCTGAGTGCATGGCAGCCCCTGACTCCCAGGAGAGAGCTGAGAGTAGATGGGGACAGCGAAACGGCGTTGTAGGTTCCCGGGTGCAGGACTAGCCCAGAAATAATGGCTTAGGGAGATTTATGCAACAGCGATGTGAGACCATGGTTGAAAATATGGAGACTCAGAGAACATGCCTGCAGCTGTGCCAATGGCCCTGCTCAAGCCGGCATAGCCCTGCTCAGAAGGGCACCAGGTGGGCTGGGTGGAGGTGGGCAGACCCGGGTGGGCGGCCGTCTCAGTGACAGGTCCCAGCCTTGGAGCCAGGGGCCTGAGACTGATGGTTCTTCCATAGCTCTTTTATTTTTTATTTTTTATTTTTTTTGCAGTACGCGGGCCTCTCACTGCTGTGGCCTCTCCCGTTGCGGAGCACAGGCTCCGGACGCGCAGGCGCAGCGGCCGTGGCTCACGGGCCCAGCCGCTCCGCGGCATGTGGGATCTTCCCGGACCGGGGCACGAACCCGCGTCGCCTGCATCGTCAGGCGGACTTTCAACCACCGCGCCACCAGGGAAGCCCCATAGCTCATTTTCAAAGAAGTATCAGTTGAAGATGTATTGCATGGGAGAGACAATTAAATGTAAAGAAGTAGAAAGCAATTAAACTTAGAGCACTAACTCCCTTTTCATTGTTGTCATCGTCATTATTATTAAATGTTTTGAGTCAGCAGGTGTATACGGGTCACTGTAAAAAGTGATTCTCGCACTCAGCTCTCCAACTCTGAAGCGACCACTGTCACCCATCTTTGTGTGTGTGTGCACCCTCCAGAGATACTTTACAGGCTGCTGACCTCTCCCCACCCCCTGCATCTTGGCCTTGACCTGAGACCCCGGACTTCACAAGTGCTGAATGCTTTGTACATGATTCCATTTAACCCTTACAATTCCATGAAGTGGGCATGGTTCCCAGCTGCATTTTAAAGATGAGAAAGTCTAGGCTCAAGAAATTTAAGAAAGCCTCAAGGTCCCCCAGCTACCAAGGATGATCAGAGGCCATGAAATTGAGGGCCAGATTCACATAGCTGTGGGCTGCATTAAGTGGTCTCCTGATAAGCAGCCTGGACGTAGGAGTTGTCTTTTTCCTGTTCCAGAAATGTGGCAACTTGCAGACAGAGAAGGGAGAAATGTAGCCAGATCACTGACTAGGAAACCCTTGACGATTCCTCACATCCAGGCAGTCAGGTGCCGTGTTGAAGCTCTCTGTGGGTGGCTGCCTCTGATCACGTCTATCTGTAAAGTGCAGCAGTAGACAGTGTAGCACTGAACAGAGGGTTGATTTGCACCAGAGGCAGGATTTGTCTAGTAAGGGTCTTATTACTGAAGAAATGGTTGATGAGTGAGTGAATGAATGAATCAACAAATAAATGTAACTTCCCTCCTTAATCTACAATTCCATGTTGATTATGCTTAAAGATCACACAAGAGAGGTGAGCCTGACTCCTCAGAAGGGGTGGATGGATAAATCAGCTCTTTACCTAGTATGTGACTAGGAAATAGTAAAGCAGATTCTGGGAGTGACCCATAAGCTGGCACAAAAGGCGATTCCCAAACGCAGGTGTTCCCACACTCTCGCACCCTGGCAGTGTGCCTGGGACACAGGACTGGCGTCCCCAGGAGGGTCCTGGGGAACACCACTGAGGAGTATTCATTTGGATGTGTGAGTCCTGACTTCATTCAGAAAATCAGTGGCGACCTTTGCCAGAGCAGCTTCAATAGCGGCAATACTACAGAAGCCAGAAAGCAGAGATAATTAGTGCCTATGGACTGTCCTTCTATGTCCTTCTCATCTCCTTTGCTTGAGCAAAAAGGGAAGTGTCAGCATCCTGGAAGAACAGAGAGGGATCACAGTTGTGTTCTGACCTGGGGCTGGGGAGGTGGACGAACAGGTCCTGGCAGCTGGCATCGCTGGGCTTGGCACTCATCTCGTGGAAGAGACCAGTGCCAGCCTGGTTTTTGTGTTTGGTCTCAGATGAAAAGGGAGGGGGCTGGAGTCAGCCAGACCTCAGTTCGATTTCTGGTTCAGCCCTGTACTATCTGTGTGACCCTGGACAAGTCATCCAAACTCACTAAGCCTCAGTTTCCTAATCTATAAAAAAGAGAAATAAGAGAAATCACCTCACAGGATTGCTGGGAAGATTCAATGATTTGTATAAAGCACTCAGCATTTATAAGCTCTCGATAAATAGGGCTGTTTTACTGACTAGCATCAAGCGAGGATGGTGCACGTTTTCTAGGACTAGGTGGTATCCGTTTTCACTGTTACGTCCATCTCTGCTCGCATTGCCCAATGCACCACCATGTGCAGAGATGTCATATTCCATTCTCACTTCCAAGAAGTGTACACTTCATCTGGGAGCGTGCAGCGAACTCCGCGCAGATGTAACCTGGTAATTATCTAACAGTAAATAAAAGCCCCTGTGACTCAGGACAAAGATAGCACTGCAGGGTGGGGCTTTCTGGAAGAGGTGAGCCTGGGTAAGGCTTGCATGAGCAGAGAGAAAAGGGGAATAGGACGAGCCAGGACACAGAGGCAAAAATTCTCACTGGAGGACTCAGTAAAATTAAGGAGAGGACCTTGGGAGAATATGATGATGGTATGGAATTGAACTGGTCATGTGAAGGCTGGGGATAAGTGAGAAGCATGTTCAGAGGAGAAAAAAGGAAGGGGAACGTCCAAGTCAAGGGGACGGATGTCGATCCTCGGAATGAACACCCCGCCTTCTCCCTTCCCCACCTCCTGGGGTCCTCGACAGTTGTGAACTGAGTGGATCTCATCAATTGGCCCTTCCGTGATTAACCTCCCTCCTAGATCCTGAGTCATAGTTTGCACTTACTTCCACCTATTAGCCAGTGCGCTCCCCCATCCCACTGGAATCTGAGAACACACGTCCTGACATTATAATAGGCTCCTCAGAGGAGGAAATGCCATCATCCGTGTTGGTGACAGCGGCTCCCAGTCCTGCCAGGTAGCTTTAGCAACGTCCTAGTCTTCCTTGTCTTGTTAATTAGGAGAGCCTATCTCACAGATGTGGGCAATGAATCTCAGCTAGCAGCTCTTCAGCCTTCATAACTACTTCTAACTAGGTGGTGGGACCAGGTGCATTTCGTATTCCGCCTAAAGAGGCCTTTGGGTTTGAGGTCTGTGTGTGACCCCCCTCCGCAGCGTGGGGGCAAGAGGAACTGCCCATGATGGGGAAACAGAGGGACATTCTCTGCAGCCTGTTCAATTGCCTCCAAACTTGCTCACTCTTCAGCCCTGGAGCCAAGATCGGTCTACTCGGTCCCCTTCCCTTCAAGGATGTGTGTCTGGGTGTCAGGGAGCCTTTGCACTTCAACATAAACGGTTGTGAACACCCAAGCTGAGAACTGGCGAAATCAGCTGATGACGGAGTTCCCCCCCTTTTTATACTCCCCGTAAATAGTATACAGTCACCAAAGTTTAAGCCGCCCGAGACGAAACAATTGCTTCACAATCATATAAGACAAAAGTGATCCAACAAATGACAATGAGGCCCCGTGATATACAGAACAGATGCATTCAATGTACCATATTATAATGTGCTAATACAAGATTGACAGCACGATAATAGGAGTGAGCAGCAATTCAGCCTATAATTCCAAACCAAATGTGAGGCTGTCCACAGAACTCAAATCCCAGCAGGCTGCAAAATTAGAGGTAACACCGCGCAAGGTTCAAGACAACTCATTAGCAGGTTGGCAGAGTGTTTCAGGAGCAAATTTGTCTGTCGAAGGAACTAATTTTGTGCCATCTTCAGCTCAACTTTTTTTTTTTTAAAGTGTGCAGATACCATATTCCCTGGAGAGGAATGCAGGGGTGGGAGTCGGAGATCTGGTCGTAGCCCTTGGGGCACAGTGAGGTCGCTGTTGTCAGCTTTTGAGCGGCCAGTATTGGGTGTAATCTGGATGTGTTGAGAGGTGTTCTGTGGAGCTGACAGCGGTGATGGTGACAAACACTGTTTAGATTAGTCTCAACGTGAAAGAGTGAAGGGATGCCTTGCTGGCTGTTGGGGGCCTGTTCCCACATCAGAAAGGGTTTGGATCAAGGATGTCATTAAGGGTATGCTAAGGATCCTTCCAGGTCCTGAATCTCTAAACTTCTATATAAGTGTCATAATACCTGCTTTGTGCAAATGCCCCTACTCTTTGAAGGATGCCCAGGGTTTGTTTGAAGCAGGTGTGGTAAGACACACGACACAGAAGTGACTGCCATAAAGGAAGAAGTTTTTATACTGACAGGTCCCTAGAAACTAGAGGCAGACCATGCAGGGGGACCGCATGGGGAAGCACCAGGGTCTGTCAGGGAGTGAGGGAGTGAGGGGAACTATAGGCAAAAGCCTTTATTGTAGTTTCCACGGGTAGGAAATAGGTGAAGTAGGGTAAGTAGGCTTAGGATTGGCTAGTTTGAATAACTTTATGGGCTCTGGGGTATAAGGGCTGTCCCCAGTTGATTGGTGCCTGACCCTGGGGTGATTAGGCAGGCGGATGGTGGCCCAGAGAGTGAGAACCTGATGAAGGACTGGGGACATAAAGACTCTGGATGGGGCTTCCCTGGTGGCGCAGTGGTTGAGAGTCCGCCTGCCGATGCAGGGGACGCGGGTTCGTGCCCCGGTCCGGGAAGATCCCACATGCCGCGGAGCGGCTGGGCCCGTGAGCCACGGCCGCTGAGCCTGCGTGTCTGGAGCCTGTGCTCCTCAACGGGAGAGGCCACAACAGTGAGAGGCCCGCGTACTGCAAAAAAAAAAAAAAAAAAAGACTCTGGATGGTCTGCTTAGCATATGAAAGGCATGCTCTGCTTATAAGAATTAGCTAGCCCTGGGAGGGGCAGTATCCACACCCCACCCCTGGCATCAGTGAGACCCCAAGACATCAAAGCATCGGAATACAGAATAAAAAGACATGATGGATGAACACACGTTCATAGCCACACACCATCAGCTGCCTTCTCTTTCCTGCCAGGCTGGGGCTCCCCCAGCCCTTGCCCCAGACCCCTAATGAAAACAGGGCATGGTGACATCACCATCTGCGCGTGACAAAAAGCAGGTTGTGTCGGTATGTTACCCAACACCACCCCAGTCCGGGAGCTGTGGGGTCAGGAAGGGAAGGCTCCCACCACCCTTTGACCAATGGAGCCATTGCCAAGCTCCTCCCCGTCTCTCCTCCCTCGGTGGGGGCGGGGGTGCTGCCTGGGTGTGGACAGCACCAGCCACGTGACTGGGGCTGTCTTAGAGCGTGATTCAGAAATCCCACACGTCTCAATTCCACCAATAACGGGCTGCGTGGCCATGGCAAGTCTGCTTCACATTTCTGGGTTTCAGTTTCCTTCCTTAAAGAGAACTAGGACCAATCCCAGTTCCAAATGCTTTGTTTCCCTGAAAAATTGGGGGAAAGGATGGGGAGAGGCAGCAGAAAAGCTAAGGAGATGGGTAGGGGTGTCTAATCCTCACGTAAAACCAGTGATGTGCGCAAGGACAGAGAAGCCCCCCACGCCCCCCAGCCCTCCTCCTTCATCCATCCTGTGGAGCTGACACTCTCCCAAGTGATGGTGACGATGATGACCATTAGAGTAACAGGAATTCAGCCCCTTCGGGGTGGCCGGGCTTTTACATTCACTACCTTATTTAATTCTTACAACAGCCCGAGGATGGAGCAGCCCCACTCAGCACCGTTGTTCGGCTGGGGAAACTGAGGCTTAGAGAGGTTAAGTCAGTTGCTGGCTGTCACACAAGCAAGAAGTGAAGAGCCAGGTCTCAAGCCCAGAGACTCATTCCTAACCATTGCACTCTGCTGCCCCCTCTGCCGTGGGCAGGTTGGTCCAAAAAGGATTCAACGGAGTGTATCCCAAGAAGCAATAGATATTCATTCCAGGAGGGAGAATGAACCCCCAAGGAAAGGCATTGCCCACGGGAGAATTCTGTTTGGAACTTAAGGGGTTTCACTTTTTCTTTCACCAGCTATTTTGTGTCTTTTAGATGCCTGGCATGGCCCTAGGCACTGAGGATGCACAACTGTGAATGAGACAGGCCAGGCCCCTGACTCAGGGAGCTCTCAGCCTGGTGGAGGGAAGGGGGCAGACAAGAGGAAGTGAACAGGTAAATACAGTAGCCGTTAGAGGGTACCAGCCTGACAGGCTCCGGCCCTCCCTGTGTCAAGGCCTGCAGGTTGGAAAGCTCCAGACACCAGAGAAGGCGCAAGGCCGCCGTCAGAGGGCAGAGGGTGACCGCTGCCGTCAGTGACCAGGTCAGCCTCCCTCAGGACTCAGGGAGCCAGCAATCGAGACCGAACAGGAGGAGCACAGCCCAGCTGCCGGCCTAGCCGTACCCTCCCCCTCCGCTCCCTTCTCAGGCCCAAGCGTGGGAGCAGCTCTTCCGATTGGCCGCCAAACTTAAGCGCGTGCAGAAGTCAGAACAATATTTTCAGCTGCGGGAACAACAACAAAAATGATGTTTAGCAGCCCCTTTCATGCAAATGCATCGTGCCCATCTGAGTGAGGTAGAATTTCACCAAATTTTACGATGAAGTAAACATCCCAGAAAGTATTTGTTTTCTTCTCTGGGGGAGGATGAAGAGATTTTGGTAATTAAAACTCCCATCGATCACTGCTTAGATCTCAGAGATAATTGCACTACTGCTGCACATGTGTGTTGAATCATGCAGTTTTGTTTTCACGGGGGTGTGTACCCCAAGGCCTGGAATCACACCTCCCCCGGCGTGTCCCCTGTCCTCCCCCACCAGCGTGGGGCGGCGTGAGGACTCTTGGGGGGCAGTCCTGGAGCCCCGAATTAGCTGTGTGGGATTGTGTATGGCGCTTAACCTCTCAGGACGTCAGGTTTGTCTTCTGTCAGCTGAAGAGTAGGGCCTCAATTATCTCAAGGTTCTTTCCACCTCTCTTGATGCTTTCTGGAGTTGACATTCCCCTCGAGAGCTGATCATGTTACCGAGTCCAAGCTCGTACTGCTCGCTGCATGGCAGGCCACTCAAGCAAGAGACGAGTTTTTGGGGGCAAAGGAACAGGGGCTTTATTTGGAAAGCCAGCAGACCAAGAAGATGGTGGAGTAGTGTCCCAAGGAACCATCTTATCCTTGTTAGAACTGAGGCTTCTTTTATACTGGAAGAGGAGAGGGTGTAGTTGGTTGGTGCAGACTTCTTGGTGCCAGAATCCTTTGTTCTTGCAGCTCTGTGGGGAGGTCCGGTCACAGTGTTCCTGTAAACCTCCAATAAGACAAATTGTTATTCTCTGTTCTGCAACTTTTTATCTCTATATGAACGGAAGAGTGTTACACCTTTAAAGGTCAGAGCCTTGAGAATGGGCGATCCTGCATATTTCAGGCTATAGGCAACATTCTTGTAGCAAAAGCAGAAGAATCCAAAGGTTACAGTAAAAGAAACAGATCCAGTATGGAGTCAGATTAGCTCTTCCTTATTACAATCATCTCTCCACATTGAGTTTTAATCTCATCTCTGCTACTGATTCACGTGTCTGTGACACACTTATTGAGTGCCATGTGTGTGCCAGGCCCAGTGCTAGCCTTGGAAGCACAAGGATGCCTGAGGTCCACCCTGCCTCTGAGGGGCTCACAGTCTGGTGGGCTGGATGGCCCGGAAGCGGACACATCACAAGAAGATATGTTGTGTGCCTTTCCAGAGATTCGCACTCTCGTTGTGTGGCCGGCCTGCCCTGAGGTACCATCAGCTGTAGTGAGACCTCGATGGAGCATTAGCTGTAGTAAAGCATTTCCCCTGGGGCAGGGCCTGAACTCTCCTTCTTCCCAAGAAATCAAGTACACAGAAGAGATACAGTGGATGGGCCCAGAGCCACACTCAGGAACAAGAACCATAATTTGTAGCTCTTGCCCTCACCTGTGGTTATCTGATAAGAAATCAGATCAGCACCATTCTAAATGCTCCCTTATAGCCCCTGGGATCGGCCCTTGGTGGCTTGACTGTGACGACTACAGTTGAAGAGCGAGAAACCTTTGGAAGGGAGGGATGTTCTTCCCTCAGCATCCAGCATGGCCCAGTTTGCTACTGTATTCCATAAGCTCCGAGCCTCCTCTGATGAAACCAGGGATGCAGCCCTGTTCGTTCTTGCACTCTGCTCAGGGCTGACCAGGAGTGAGGAGCCCTTGTACATGTCCCGGAAGCAGAAGGAAGGAGACCCTTTTCCCGGCTGGCTCCGGCTCCAGGAGGGCCACCAGGCTCTCCCGTGTACTTTGTGATCAGAACTGAGCAACCAGATGACTCAGAGCCTCCGCCGCCGGAGGCAGCAGCAGCAAGCTCACTAATTTGGCGCGACAGGTAAACTGACAAGCAGAGAAGTGCAAAAGCTCCACCCAGAGACGGGAGGCTTCTGCAGTACACCCGGTTCTGCCACGTCTCAGAGCCCTCTCCCCGACCATCTGCAGTTTGCATATGGCTTTGACCTGCAGTATAGGTTTGAAGTAGAGGCCCCCAAATCCCCTCTTACTACTGTATTCTCCAACCTTCCATGCCAGGGACTTAGTCCCTTCCTTCCTCGCCATCCTCACCCCATCTCTGCCTCACCCTCCCTAGGAGTTGCTGTGCAGTCAGCCTCCTATACCTGCGATGGATTCGCTGGCAAACGCCCAGCCCACAGTAGCGCAGCAGCCCTGAAGACCCCAAGAGGTCTTTCCCCAGCCAAGTCTCGTTTGGAGGGGAGTGTGGGAGGAGGTGGGGACAGTGAGAGGCCCTTTGACTGTACTCTGTTCTTCCCTGCCTCCCAGTTACTACCGAGCTTGTGACAGAGCCTCTGCACGTGCACCATGGATGGATGGATGGATGGATGGATAAATGTCCCCTCTGTAGTGGGATGGGGAAACTGTCCTCTCCCCCTGTATCTTTCTGCCTCTCCCCAACTCCGTGCGTTCCCCACAGCAGGTGTCTCTGAGGCAGTGTTTATGCAAGCAGCTCGTGTTCTGCAGAGTTACAAGAAGCTGTTGTCAATTTGAGGAAAGCCCCCAGCTGCCCATGTGTGCGTTGGTCGTCCCTGACAAGTTCGTAACAGGACTGGAAGCAGGGTGGGTGGGCTTCCTGGACTTGAACCACTGGACTGGGGGCCTCCCTGCTGCCGTCCTCTGTGTGTCTGTCTGAAGCCTGTCGGGGCCTCGGACTTCCCAGCTTGGTGTCCGGAGCCTGTGTCCCTCTCCTGTAGTAAGTGCGTCCTGGCTCTGGC
Source organism: Delphinapterus leucas (assembly GCF_059928025.1). Lineage (NCBI taxonomy): Eukaryota > Metazoa > Chordata > Mammalia > Artiodactyla > Monodontidae > Delphinapterus > Delphinapterus leucas. The sequence goes on from NC_143134.1 coordinate 22,950,916, forward strand.
TGGCCGCTCACGGGAGCACAGTACCTGGGGTGGGTTGGGTTACTTAAGTGAGGGCAAAGAAACCTGACTCTTGAAGGCATGACAGTCCCCAGGACGACCAACCCTCCAGCAGGCCCAGATGAGCTCTGCATCATCCCTCGGTGTTTAATTCCAAGTCAGGAAAAGCAGCTCTTCGATGATATGCTCATTATACACCAATAGTCCCTTTCTTCCCAAGTCGTCCCTGACCTGATCCATATGTCCACGGATAGGAAGGGAGTGAAAAAGGTTTTTGAGCCATCAAAACAGTTGAAATGGCTCAGAAACCTTATCCCTGAGGCTGAGGGGCTCAGCTTAAGGATTCCCACCCAGCACAGAGGTATCACAAAGACTTGTCACTTCTCGGCTGTTTTCTAATAGGAGAACCCGGTTTGCAGAGAAAAAAGTCCGAAACATGATGTTCATTTGATACGTGTAAAAGCAGAAAAAAGCCCTTGAAAACCAAACCACCATGAAAAAGCTTCACGTTTCTGAAGGGCTTCTCTGTTCCAGACACATGCTACCAAATTTACATTTAGATCTTCACAAGGACTGTATAAAGGAGATACTCTTATTCATATTAACCCCATTTTAAAGATAGGAGAGGTTAAGTAACTGACCCAAGGTCACACAGTGGCTGAAGAGAGGATCATGGGAACTCGAAACCCGGAGTCTTTTTTTCCTACCCTTCACGTCACAGAAATTTGCTTACCTAGTTTGGTCAGCAAGAAAATGTATTGGCTTTGCCCTGGGGAAGCTGATGTCCCACCTGAGAAGTAGCTTTGTTTAAATAGCTGAGGAAACAATTCCTAGCTCATTCATTAACTTCTACTTTACATACTTCAAGTACTGCTTATTTACACAACCCAGGCACTGTAAACACACACTCACCAGTGAAGCAGGGCTGTGGCCTGCCCCTGGGCTGTGAGCTGAGGTCGAGCCGGATGTGTCACCACTGCACGGAAAACTTCCTCACTGGATAGTGACCTCCTTCCTGAGTTTCTGGGTTTTCAAGCGCTTCCAAGCAATCTCATGCAAATCCTTTCCTGTAATGGGGTCTAAAGAGACCAATCCCCAGACGCCTAAGAAGGAGCTGGATGCCGTCTCTTCTGGGTAATGCATTCATTCCATCCTTCCACAAACCCTGGCTGAACTTCACCATGGACACGATGTACCTACCGGTGATGCAGAGAGTCCTAAGACGCCACCTCTGTCCTGGAGGAACTTGGCAGAAAGAGTCAGCAGACACATTACTGTAGTACGTATGGGATGCATAGGAGCTGCGTGATAATAAAAGAAGTGGCTGCACATTTGAGCTGACTCTTGAAAGCTGAGAAGACCAAGTCTAGAAAGGTCAGAAGGAGTGTTCCAGGTGGAGGGAAGAGTAAATGCAATGACAAGAAGATCTGGAAAGCCTGGGAGGTGTTTCGAAGCATAGCATGAGGCTTAGCCGGTCTCAGGACAGTGTGAATGGAGAGGAGCTGGAAAGGAAGTGGGGGGCCGGACCTGTGAGGCCCTTGAGGGCTGAACCCGGCCCCTGATTGCTGCCAGCTTCAGCCCTCTCAGACAGCAGAGGAGCAAGTCGCTGGGGTTCCAAGAACCGTGTTACGGGCAAGAAAGTTATGGGCAAGAAAGTACAGAAGTTTGTAAACAATTAAACAAACAAAACCAAAGCCAGTCATCTCTTATTTGAGATTTTTATTAAAATAATGTCCTATATGGTTTCCTGACGAGGGAGAGAAAGGGATGGAGTTAGCCTTCGTGGGCAGGGAATTATGCATAATAGCCAGTGCCCTCTCTCAGGGCTTGAGAGAGCTTGAGAGTCACTTTGCACATGAGTCTCCCTGGTGCAAAGGCTGCGCACAGCTGGCTCCGAGGGATAAATTCATTATTCCTCTAACAAGGTTGACTCACAAGGCGAAGAAGGGAAGCGATTTCAAGGTTGTGGGTATATAGCCTGAATGGGGAAGCAGGGTAGCAGCCCTAGACCCCCACCTAGAACGCCAAATGGGGAGGAAGACCGCCAAAACCTCCATTTCTTAAAGCGCCGATGAACAGCTGAAAATTACTTGCCCCTGGAAAAAAAATAATAAATTCCACATTATCATTTCAATGGCTCCTCGCATAAACACCAAAGAATCAGAAAAGCTGGTGCCTCGTGTTGCTCCCAGAACCTGAGAAATGGTATCTTTCAGTTATCTGATTTTATTTCTTTGCAGCGTTACATTTTATACATATTTATTCATGCAGAACAGAAGCGCAGCGTTATTGAGGCTGCCATGGGAGCGGAAGGAAAAGCTGTTATACATAAGAATGCACCGCATTTACATCGTCGCACTTTGCGACAATTGAACTATATGCAACTTTTTTTTTAATACTAAGAAAAAAACTCTGGCTTGCATTTAATTTGCTGATTTTTTTTTTTTTGTTCTTCCTCCTGCACTTTCCTATGCCACAGCAATGTGAAATGGGGAGGGGTCGAGATTCTTGAAGATACAGAGGGTTGGGGGCTAGCAAGAGGTAGCTTTCACGGGGAGGGGTCAGGGATCCAGGGCATGTTTATAACTATTTCTTTTTTAACAGATGCAGTTAAGTGAACTGCAAAACATTCATCTTCCAATTTAATAACTCATTCTCCCTGCATGGAGACGGAGGTATTATAATGTTGGATATCGCTCTTTGGGCTTTTGAGTGTCAGTGATGAATCCCCCATCTTCTAATGAAACACGTTTTCATAGTAATTGAAATAATAATTTTTTTTTTGCCTCTTCATTTTCCCAGGGACTTATAAAGGGGCTTTTGACTTCTTTCCCTTCCCCTGTTCCGATCTTATTTTCTTTTAATTGAAATTCCTTCAGCCCCTGAGATGCACAGGGTCCGTCTTTCTGGGATCTGTGTTCTGATGGCCTTTATGCTTCCCCCACAGTCACAGCCACAGGATGGGCTCCAATTCCAGCGAGTTAGGGGGCCTGAGACCTGGAATTCTGGGCTGGGTTTGGCTTTTCACCTCCATTTTCACCTGGGTTTGGCTTTTCACCTTAGCAAGCTGAGCATCCCCAGGGAGGGAAAAACATGGTAACCGGGCAGTCGTGGGGACCCCAGAGAGGAGCAGGGAAGGGCCCCAACCTGACAAATCCTGAAGCTCACATATTAGGCCAACCCCTAAGTCTCCCCTAATACCCCCAAGGTCAACATCTGGGACTGCCCCTCCCCATTCTGCATGCACCTCTCAGGCTGCACGTGACCTCATCCCTGAGAATTAAAATAAATATCAGTGTGTTAAGAACTGTACCGCTTCCTCAAGAATAAAATTTGGGAGGGGGCAATGATGATGTTGCACTGAGTGTAATATATTTAATCTGCAAGTTACTTTAAATGCTATACTGGGGGCTTCCCTGGTGGCACAGTGGTTGAGAGTCCGCCTGCCGATGCAGGGGACACGGGTTCGTGCCCCGGTCCGGGAAGATCCCACATGCCGCGGAGCGGCTGGGCCCGTGAGCCATGGCCGCTGAGCCTGCGCGTCCAGAGCCTGTGCTCCGCAACAGGAGAGGCCACAACCATGAGAGGCCCGTGTACTGCCAAAAAAAAAAAAAAAAAAAAAAAGCTATACTGGTAAACTTAACTGGAATGGACAAATGTAACGTTGTCCCCTAAGACTTCTTTTCCTCTCATCCTTTCCTCCATGGCTGACACTGAAGAGAAAGATGCTTTCAACAATCGAGGTACAGCCTCTCTGGTAACTGTACCAGCTTCGGAAGATTTTCCTGGCCCTTTCTCTTCATACCCACCCAGGGAAAGATGATTTTGGTGGAACCTTGCTCGGTTGCAGCTGTAATTTAATTTTGCCTATAGGAATTCTCCCCTTTCTGTGTCTAGTCTTTCCTGATCTAGCAAAAAAGAACTTGGAAGTCAGGAATCAGGATTTGGAACGAGTCCTGGCCAGGAACTCAAAGTAGCCATTGAGTAAAAAAGGTCAGGGAGACTGATGGCCTTTGGAGGCAACTTCTTCCTTCATAGTCATGGAAATAATATGGTTTTGCCCCTTTGTTTTCCGAGGTACCTTATAAAAATAGGCTTTTGACTTCTTTCCCTTCCCCCATCCTATCGGAAAACTCACACGTGGTACCCTGCCATGTCCCAGGTAGCAGACTTCACCTGCTCCGTGCAAGTATATGGGCTGCAGCCAGCATACTCAGTACCTTTGTCCAAATTGCAGAAAGGAGTCCTGTCTTTGGGTCTGATCATCCCTAGGCCAGGAGGCATGGTTTGGCAAAGGGAGCAGGGGCTGAATTTTAACCCCTAGCTTAACCCTCCTCTTACCTGGGGGCCTCTGTGCAATGCACGCATTGCTTAACCCTGCTGGCAGTAGATGGTAGCTTTTGAGTTCGAAAGACCCAGGTTCAAATCCCGACTCCACCATTTTCTAGCTATGTTACCTTGGGCAAGTAGCTTGATTTCATACATAATAGTACCTGTATCATAAGAATGCTATAAGAACTAATTGAGATAATACTTTGAATCTCTCAGTGCTAAATCTCTGGTGACTATTATTTTCCAGAGAAGCTTTTTTGGTTCTTTAGTACCCGTGAGAAGCAGGAGTGAAAATAACATTTTTGTTTGTTTGTTTTTACAACAGGAAGGGGTGACAAAATGTTGGCCCAAGCCTGGATGTGAATTGCCCTTAGGACAGAAGTGCTGGACTAAGAGATCTGATCAGCTAAATACAGGAGGGGGCAGGAGAGGAGAGAAAACCAGTGGCTTGTTTGACCTTGGCTTCTCAACAGAGGCAGGACTTCTGCTCCTATTTCTGGGGTAACCTACCCCAGCTGTCCTTGCTTCTCCATGAGCATTTCAGTGGATTAAAGGGCCCTGCTTCCCCCAGGACTTTGGGCCTGGGGATGTGGGCAGCAACAGGAAGTCTCTTTATGTCCCTGCCCTCGTTGCCTAGTTGAGTAGGAAGCAGACAAGTCCAGGGCATCTGTAGATCTAGCCTCCTCCTGGATGTCCCCCCAACACCCACACCTAAGGCCATTCTTTCTTTCTTTTTTTTTTTGCGGTACGCGGGCCTCTCACTGTTGTGGCCTCTCCCGTTGCGGAGCACAGGCTCCGGACGCGCAGGCTCAGCGGCCATGGCTCACGGGCCCAGCCGCTCCGCCGCATGTGGGATCTTCCCGGACCGGGGCACGAACCCGTGTCCCCTGCATTGGCAGGCAGACTCTCAACCACTGCGCCACCAGGGAAGCCCCTAAGGCCATTCTTGATGCTGAGATTTTTGAGATGAGTGAGGGTTGTTCCAGAACAAAGCCCCTTCTCTGGCAAAGGCCAAGGGATTCTTTGGCAAGGTGAGAAGAAGCCTGCAGATCTACTGCTTGCAAAGACCTGTGGCCCACTCAATCTATTTTATTTTTTTTAGTAGACTTCATTTTTTAGAGTAATTTTAGGTTCAAGCAAAATTGAGTGGAAAGAGGAGAAAGTTCCCATACACCCCGTCTCCACACATGCGTTGCCTCCCCCCCCATCAACATCCTGGACAAGAATGTTACATTTATTATAGTCAGTGAACCTACATGGAGATGTGGTTACCACCCAAAAAGCCCATAGTTCACATTAGGGTTCATCCTTGGTGTTGTACATTCTATGGGTCTGGACAAATGGATAATGACATATATCCATCATTACAGCATCATACAGAAGAGTTTCACTGCCCTAAAAATCCCCTGTGTTCCACTCATCTCTCCCTCCCTCCAGCCCCTGGAAACCACTCATAATTTTAGCTATCTCCATAGTTTTGCCTTTTCCAGAATGTCCCATTGGAATCATACAGTCTGTAGCCTTTTCGGATTGGCTTATTTCACTTATTAATATACATTTATCTTTATCCATGATTAATATTCATGTCTTTTCATGGCTTCAGAGCTCATTTCTTTTCAGCACTGAATAATATCCCATTATCTGGATGTATCGCAATTTATCCGTTTATCTACTGAAGGATATCTTGGTTGTTTCCAAGTTTGGACAGTTATAAATACGGCTGCTATAGATATCTGTGTGCAGGTTTTTGTGCGGACATAAGGTTTCAACTCATTTGAGTAAATACCAAGGAGCACGACTATTGGATTTGACCGTAAGGGTATGTTTAATTTTATAAGAAACTGACACACCATCTTCCAGAGTGGTTGTATCATTTTGCTTTCCTACCAGCAACAAATGAGAGTTCCTGTTGCTCCACATCCTCTCCAGCATTTGATGATGCCAGTTTTCTAGACTGTGCCCATCCTAATAGGTATGTGGTAGCATCTCATTGTTGTTTTAATTTTCAAATCCATAAGGATATGATGTTGCCTATTTTCATATGCTTATTTGCCATGTGTATATCTTATTTGGTGAGGTGTCTGTTCAGGTCTGTTGCCCATTTTTGAATTAGGTTGTTTGTTTTCTTATGGTTGAGTTTTAAGAGTTCTTTGTAGATTTTGGATACCAGTCCTTTATCAACTATGACTTTTGCAAAGATTTTCTCTCAGTCTGTGACTTGTCTTCTCATTCTCTTGACCCCATTCAATTCTGTTCCCTCTTCCTGTGTGTCCTGCAGACCCACAGCTTCTTATCTCCCTGTAAGAGCTGCCAAGCAGCCAGACCAGCTGTTGTACGTACATAAGCATATCATATAGCTTTCTAGAAGTAAGTACAACGTGAAAAAAAAAGAACAAGGGAGATTGGAGGTGTTTGCATGGGGGAGGTTTGCCATCTAAATAGGGTGGCAGGGTGGGCTCCACCGAGAAAGGGACATTTAAGTAAAGAAGATGCAAGAGGGCAGAGAGATCAGGCAGAGAGGCCAGCCAGTACAAAGGCCATGAGGCAGGAGTGCGCCTGATGTGTCTGAGGAATTCCAAGGATGTGGCGGAAGTGGAGTCGAGGAGCAATCAGAAGAGAAGTTTCTCATGGATTTGATGTGCGGGTGAGAGGAAGGAGAATCACAGATGACACCAAGATTTTTGACCTGAGCCATTGGAAGGACGTCATTAACTGAGATGGGGAAGAGCAAATTTCCAGGAGGTGGGGCGTGGGGACATAGATCAGGAATTCTGTTTCGGACATGCTGAGTTTGTGCTATTAGACATCTTGGTGGAGACATCTGGTAGGCTGTTGGATAGATGGGCTTGGAGTTCAGAAGAGTTTGTGTATAAGACTCCGGGCTGAGAGCTGTAACAGAAAGAATAAAACCCAGTTCCTCCACCCCTACCTTTGTCCAGGAATCACTGGGCACTCGGAGGGAGTGTGGGAGGGCAACGCATAAAACAGGCACCCCCCCCCCTTGAGGCTTGAAGGCAGGTGAACAAAATCCAAGCTACCCAAAATTACACTGAAGACAAATCAGATGAAAGACAGCCCCCAAACCTCTTGGCTGCTCACTTCTAGGAAGTCGGCAAGAAGCGGAAACCAGGGTGGTGTTTTACCTTGCCCAGTAGCAGCAACACAGACATGTCAGATTTTTTTTGAAGATTATCACAAGGGCCCCTCCTGGCCCATTTGCCTTCCCATTCACCTACAAGGCACATAAAGGCAGAGGAGGAAGGCTGAGAGGGGGCCCAGCAGCTGCAGGGGCAGTCACTTCAGCTCTCCTGCTCCCTCGGCTCTGCCCCCAGCCAGATCAACCCCGGATCAGGCCAGGCTGGGCTGGGTCCTGCTGTCTGTGGCCCGTGCATGCACAGAGCTAGCTGTTTAAAGGGAAGAGAACCGGGACTGTGGGTTCAACCCCACATTAGATCCATATTAGGCCAAATCCCTCATATCAGTAACCCAGGTCCCAGGGTTAACATGCCAGCTGTGGTCCTCACCCTGAAATAGTCAATCGCCCAAAGCAAGAGCTGTGTTTTCACATTAAACATCCCCGAGTCTCTCCTGCTCAAGTGGCAGATGGTGAATTTCATGCAATGACGTGAGCAAAGGCCCCTCTATTTCCAGCCTGGAACTTGGAATCTGCAGAGGAGCTGCATCTCTGCATCCTGTATGCCGAACGCTGCAGCTCTTGCTTGGAGGAGGGCCGGGGGGTCAGAATGTGTCTGAGAGGGCTGGGGCCAGGAGGGGGAAAGCAGTGAACTGGCCTTTGTCCCAGGTTCTCCAGCAGAGAAAGGGGAACCAGGGCACTTTGGGCAGCCTGGGCTGACGTGGAGGACAAGACCTGCCATCCACCACCCGAAAATCTAGTGCTTTAATAAGCTGAGGCTGATATTAGAACTGGTGTGCCCAGGGACCTCAGAGGGATGGGCAGCATGGAGCGAGCGGAGAGGAGGTTACTGATGGAATGTCTTTGCGGGCTTGGATCTGAGTGAGAGTAAAACTGAGTTATGAAAGAGGGCCAGATTAATGAAAATGTGCATCGTTAACAACCCATCCTCAATGACTTCCACCGAGCTCTTTGGCACCTTCTGACCCAAATATGTTGCCCGAGCCTAACGTCCTACACCCAGCCTTCTCACCTCCGAAGACAGAAAAAGATATATAACACAATATATAGAACACAGTAATAAACTTCAGGAATCTCAGCCAACTCCTGGACCGCTCTCTTAGATCCCCCGAGGGAATTAACCCCTCAGGGAAGGTTTTAGGATAATATTAAGGGTTCGGAATTCTTTATTTGAGGGATTTGACAAGAAATTCAACTGAGGCCTCTCCTCCCACACTCTGGCCCTTCTTCACTCCTATCACACAGACAGACTTCCTTGCAGTTTCTTCAGCCAGCCTGTCCTCCTGCCATGCCTTTGAAACTCTGGGGTACATGGTCTTCTCCCCTGGGGTGCCCTTCCTAGGCTTCCCACTGGGCAAATGCAAACATCACCATCTTTTGGAAATTTTGCATTCAAGCTGTACTTTAATACCATTTATTGCTTTTCTTTTCTTATAAAATTCATATTCAGTGCAGAAAATATGGAGCTTATAAAAAAATGAAGAAAACAAAAATCACCCATCATTTTGACATATATTCTTCTGGTCTTTTTTTTTTTTTTTTCCTGAGTGTTTATATATATTCTAATTGGGAGCGTCCTGTACATTCTGTTTTGTGATCTGCTTTTTTCCCCTCACTTAAGGGTAGATAGTTAAGAAAAAAAAAAAAGGGGGGCAGTTTAGTATAGTGGTTATGTGTGGGTGGGCTCTGGAGTCAGAATGTCTGGGTTCAAATCCTGGCTGCACAGCTACAGTCCTGAGACCTGAGCAAGTTACTGACTCTGTTTCCGTGTTTAGAACAGTGTGGTTTACACTGAATTTTAATCTATAATTTTGTTTTCTTGCTTTTTCACTCAACTGTGAGTTCCTTGAGGTCAGAGAGTGACTCTCGTTGGTCTTTCTGTCCCCAGCATCTTGCTCCCACATAATAAGCATCCCCAGAATGTTAAATGCATGAAAGACCCCAAAGAAGAAGGCCTATGGGCTTCCCCGGTGGCGCGGTGGTTGAGAGTCCGCCTGCCGATGCGGGGGACACGGGTTCGTGCCCCGATCCGGGAAGATCCCACATGCCGCGGAGCGCCTAGGCCCGTGAGCCATGGCCGCTGAGCCTGCGCGTCCTGAGCCTGTGCTCTGCAACGGGAGAGGCCACAACAGGGAGAGGCCCGCGTACCGCAAAAAAAATAAATAAAGAAAAAGAAGGCCTAGAACTAGGAGTCAGATGAAAGTTCCTGAAATAGAGAACCAAGCATTTGCGAGCTCGGCCTTGCAAATGCTCGGCCTTACCTCTCTTAGCTAAAGCTGGACAATACATTGTTTTCTGAGGCTCCGGCTTCATCATTTGTCAAATGGAGACGCCAGGGTGATTGTGAGACAAGCAGGACAACTTGGTTGGACCTGCTCTGCAAACTGCAGAACTTTGTAAGTGAAGTTGTGAGCTCCTAATTTCACACGGCTCCTCTCCGGCTCTGAATGGGGACTGGGCACGGACCGATGTCCTCAGTTCTCGGTAAAGAAACAGCGAGCGGGGCGGGGTGGGGGGCAAACTGTGCGCGATGCGGCTCAGGGCTTCTCGCCTCCCGGAGTCGGTCAGCGCGCGGGACCCCGGGCGCATCTCGGGGCACTGGCTCTGAGTCGGAGGAGTGGGTGTTGGGGCACCGGAACCAGGAGAGCCAGGGCTGCGCTGGCCACTGTGCAGGGTGCCCCGAATCCCGGCCCGGGTCCGAACCCGCCAGGCCCCTCTGGGTGCCGCCACCGTCGCTCGGGGCCCCCGTTGCTAGCCGCCCCCTCCTTTCCCCAGGACCCGTCCTTCCGACCACCAGATCCGGTTGGGGGGCGGAATCCTATTCCCCCTTCTCCGGGATCCGGGCGGGGAGAGGAGGGTGGTGGTGGCTAGAACTGAGTCTTCCTTTGCCTCCTACTCTCCGGCAGAATCCGATTCTTTTCTGAGCAGGATGGGGCGGGGGCGGGGGGCCGCGTGCGCGCCGGGCGGAGGGAATTCCTTTCCCGGCGGGCGCCGCAGCGCCTGCCCTTTTTTTAGCTCTTCCCCGGGGCTCCTTCTCGGCGCGACCGGGGGGTGGCGGCGCGCTCCGCCTCGCGGTGGGGGGACCGTCGCCCCCCACCCCCAATCCGCCCGCCCCGCACCCCTGCAGGCGCCAGGGCAGCGCGAGTGGAAATCGGACAGCGACGCGAGGGTCCCGCCGCCGCCGCGCCCGTGGGTGGGCAGCAGGGAGACTTGCTGGAGGAAGACCCGGGGTGATTCCCATCCACCCGCAGCTCTCCCAGGGCTGCCCTGAGCAAGGAGTTGTTTCGTCATTTTGAAAAGACACCTTCCCCCCGCCCCCTAGGCTGTTTCAGAAATGGCATTGAGTCAGACCTGAGTCACAGGAGATCGTGGGCCCCTCTCTCCCCTCCCCGGCGATTCTTTCTCGTCCAGCCCGTAGCCCCGCTCTCTACCCCACCCCACCCCCTCTACACCCCCATCCTTGATGCGGCCCCAGACGCCGCGGCCCCGCCCGCTTCCTCCTCCTCCTCTTCCCCCTCCCCCTCCCCTCCCCTCCCCTCCTCCCCCTCCCCTCCCCTCCCCTCCTCCCCCTCCCCTCCCCTCCCCTCCTCCCCCTCCCCTCCCCTCCCCTCCTCCCCCTCCCCTCCTCCCCCTCCCCCTCCCCCTCCCCCTCCCCCTCCTCTGGGATACCTGCCCACCCACCCCCGTCACCCCGCCCCCTCCCGGTTGCTGCAAAGGCAGCTCATCTGGGGACAGCAATCGCGTCCTCAGACTGTGAAAAGGCCACAGTCTGCCCCCTGCCTCCGGGCACGGCAGGCCACCTGCCCCTGATCTGCCCACGCAGGCGGCGCTGCTGGGGGTCAGGCTGAGCGGGTGCTCGGCGGTGGCCACGGTGTCTCCCGCGGTAGTTTACTGTAGCGCTGACCGCCCTCTAGGACTGGGTCAGCTTCTTCCACCTCTGGCTACCTGTGTTCTCACCCGTTCCAGCCTTTCCTGAGCTTCTGCCGGGAAGGGGCTACACAAGTCTATTTTTAGTTCTAACAAGCTGCCTGCCGGAGCAGCTTTCCATCTGCAGCTCTCAGAGCCCTTTACAAATGCTAATGAATGGAAGCTGCTGCTTCCAGAGTAACTTAGATTCCTCTTCCCCCCTTTCCCCACCCCCACGCTTTCCTAGTGGGGAAACCGAGGCACGGAGTTAGGGTATGGAGGTGTGATCAAGCCGGGGTCAGAACCCCAAGTTTCCTACGGCCTGTTGGTGGTTCTGCCTTGGCCAGTCCCTTCTTTTACTTCACGCTCAGTGCCAGGTCCTGGATTAAGTTCAGGGGTCAGACAGTCCTTGTCCTCAGTGAGCTGAGGTCCGGGGGAGAGGGGAGCGTAGAAGCCAATCATTAGAGTACAAATAGGTGGCCCCAGAGAGCTGTTTCTGCAGAGAGCGTTGTAGGAGCTCAGAAGTCTCACCCAGCGTGGCCGCCGGGGAGGAAGGGGGTTAGGGCAGTTAGTGGCTTATTTCATAATCAGGTGAGGCTTCCTGGAGGAGATGACCACCTGAGCTTAGTCTATAATTGAGAATTGGAGTTGATGGAGCAAAAAGGCAGGGGGCATTCTGGGAACAAAACACAGGGTGGAGAAAGAAACAGTTCAGAGTTGCTGGTGGTGGAAATGTTCCATGTGTCAGGCTGGGGAGGATCTTGGTGCAAGAAGGGAAAGGACCCGGTCAGATTGGAGGGTTTTTTTGTTTGTTCCGTTTGTTTGTTTTGTTTTATTTTGTTTGGCTGCGTTTGGGTCTTTGTTGCTGCGCAGGCTTTCTCTAGTTGTGGCAAGCAGGGACTACTCTTCGTTGCGGTGCGCAGGCTTCTATTGCGGTGGCTTCTCTTGCTGCGGAGCACGGGCTCTAGGCACGCGGGCTTCAGTAGTTGCAGCACACGGGCTCAGTAGTTGCAGCACGTGGGCCTTAGAGCGCACGGGCTTCAGTAGTTGTGGCTCGCGGGCTCTAGAGCACAGGCTCAGTAGTTGTGGTGCTCGGGCTTAGTTGCTACGGGGCATGTGGGCTCTTCGCGGACCAGGGATCGAACCCGCGTCCCCTGTATTGGCAGGTGGATTGTTAACCACTGCGCCACCAGGGAAGTCCCAGATTAGAGTTTTAAATACAGCATTCTGGTGGCTGGGAGGAGGGCGAGCTTGACGGGATAAGAGTGGAAGCCAGGAGACCAATTAGAGGTGATGAAGACTTGGACCAGGTGCCGTGGAGAAGACAGGGTGCATTTGAGACATGTTTGACAATTACCTAACTGGAAATCCAGAGTGACACAATCTTTCTTCCTTCCTTCCTTCCTTCCTTTCCCTCTCTCTCTCTCTCTCTCTCTCTCTCTCTCTTTCTTTCTTTTCTTTCTCTCTCCCCCTCTGGCCCACTGTTAGGTTGGCAGGGCAAACATCTCCCTGGGAATTCAACGAGGTATCACCACCCAGGTGGCACCCTTCTCTTTTGAACTGGATGCCTGGAACCCCTGGAGGGCAGTACCTACCCTCTATCTCTGCCATGGCAACTAGCAGCACTGCAGAGAGTCTCCGTTTCAATGCTGGTTCAATGAATGGTGCTTTGATCAGATAAGGGTAAACAAAAGGGGTGGGAAATTCTTCAACTGAAGGTAGGAAATATGCATGCAAGACCCTAACCACTGTTTATCAGAGTTAAAGCCCTGCGCTCACTTCCACAGAAAGCCAGCCCTTCCTCTAGGGCTTTCACCATGAATCAGAAAACACTGCCAACTGCTATGAATGCAGCTTCAGAAGCTGTAGGAAGTCTCCTTACCAGTTTCAGGGCCCTGCTTTCCAACCAAAAAATCATGGAGCACCTGAAATGCATTCCCGTTGGAGCAGGCTGTGCAGAAGATGGGAGTGCGTGTTGGCCCTGGGGGTACACAGACAGGAGGGTGACACGGAGGGACTCACCCACATCAGCAGTTTTGTACATTGTGGTGGCAGGAATTCAAGGCAATAGGCCTTTGCTCATTTAATTCTCCATGTTGCCTGTGTTGTGCTGGAGATTCCTACTGCCGCCTTTCACAGCAAATAGCTTCCTCTGGTCTGTTGTGGCAATAAAGGTCTGCAACCTAGTTAAGAGCATGGGCCTTGGTCTAGGCTCAAATTCCATATCCTCTGCTCCTACTAGCTGTGTGCCCTTAGAGAAAGTCAAGTGACTCAACCTTTTGAAACCTCCTTTTCTCATCTGTAGATTGGGTGTATGTTAGAGATATTGTGAAGTCTGAAAGAGTTGATGCCTGTTTAAGCGCTTAGAACAGTGTCTGGGACATGGTAAGCCCTCGGTAAATATTAATTGTTATTAATAGTGCCAGAGTCCTCTGTCCTCTATTTGGTATGGCCGTACTTCCAGCTCCTTTTACCAGCTGCTCAACCCATGCTGCTGTTCTGGAATCCCGTGAAGTCTTCCCTCCATCCCTTCATTCATTTTAAGTCCCTGGATACTTAACGATTGACACTGTGATTCCTGAATCACTCTTCTGGGGGCAAGAAAATAGACTTCATTTAGAAAAAAAGATCCATTTTTGATTGAAGATGAGATACTCTTGCAAAGACTGACTGAGATATAGAATCATAGAATATGGAGCCGGAAGAGGTTTTGGAAGTACTAATTCAAGCTCACATTTTTCAGAGACGCAGCAAGATGGAGTTACTTGTGTAATCAGTGGCAGGTGGACGGTGGGAACCCTGGCCTCCTGCTCCCAGTGCCTCCCGACCATCACTGCCGGCTTCCCTGGGCTCTCCTCTCGCCTGCACCTTCAGGCCATCTGAGTCCTTTTGGTCTTTGCTCTTCCCTCACTCATCTCTGCCTCTGGTCGAGCCTTCTCTTGTCTAGTCCAAAACCACACTAGTGGTCTGTCCCTGTATCAGTCAGGATTCAACTAGAGAAACAGAACCAGTAGGCAATATATAGCAGGGGGTTTATTGCAAGAAATTGGCTTATGTGATTGTGGAGACAGCTAGGCAAGTCCCATGCGTGGCGTAGGCCGTCAGGAAGAGCAGGCAGGGAACTTGGGCAGGCGTGGAGGCTGCAGTTCACAGGTGGAATTTCTTCTGGGAAAATTTAACTGATTGAATCAGGCCCACTCAGGTTATCTCTGATAATCTCCTTTACTTAAAGTCAACTGAGCAGAAGCAAGAAGAACTACAATCCTGCAGCCTGTGGAACAAAAACCACGTTCACAGAAAGACAACATGAAAAGGCAGAGGGCTATGTACAAGATGAAGGAACAAGATAAAACCCCAGAAAAACAATTAAATAGATTGGAGATAGGCAACCTTCCAGAAAAAGAATTCAGAATAACGATAGTGAAGATGATCCAGGACCTCAGAAATAGAATGGAGGCAAAGATCGAGAAGATGCAAGAAATGTTTAACAAAGAACTAGAAGAATTAAAGAACAAACAAACAGAGATGAACAATACAGTGACTGAAATGAAAAATACACTAGAAGGAATCAATAGCAGAATAACTGAGGCAGAAGAACAGATAAGTGACCTGGAAGACAGAAGGGTGGAATTCACTGCCATGGAACAGAATAAAGAAAAAAGAATGAAAAGAAATGAAGACAGCTTAAGAGACCTCTGGGACAACATTAAATGCAACAACATTCGCATTATAGGGGTCCCAGAAGGAGAAGAGAGAGAGAAAGGACCCAAGAAAATATTTGAAGAGATTACAGATGAAAACTTCCCTAACATGGGAAAGGAAACAGCCACCCAAGTCCAGGAAGCACAGAGAGTCCCATACAGGATAAACCCAAGGAGAAACACACCGAGACACAGTAATCAAATTGGCAAAAATCAAAGACAAAGAAAAATTATTGAAAGCAGCAAGGGAAAAATGACAAATAACATACAAGGGAACTCCCATAAGGTTAACAGCTGATTTCTCAGCAGAAACTCTACGAGTCAGAAGTGAGTGGCATGATGTACTTAAAGTGATGAAAGAGAAGAACCTACAACCAAGATTATTCGACCCAGCAAGGATCTCATTCACATTTGATGGAGAAATCAAAAGCTGTACAGACAAGCAAAAGCTAAGAGAATTCAGCACCACCAAACCAGCTCTACAACAAATGCTAAAGGAACTTCTCTAACTGGGAAACACAAGAGAAGCAAAGGACCTACAAAAACAAACTCAAAACAATTAAGAAAATGGTAACAGGAACGTACATATCGATAATTACATTAAATGTGAACGGATTCAATGCTCCAACCAAAACACAAAGCACTTGTTGAATGGATACAAAACAAGATCCATATATATGCTGTCTAAAAGAGACCCACTTCAGACCTAGGGACACATACAGACTGAAAGTGAGGGGATGGAAAAAGATATTCCATGCAAATGGAAATCAAAAGAAAGCTGGAGTAGCTATACTCATATCAGATAAAATAGACTTTAAAATAAAGAATGTTACAAGAGGCAAGGAAGGACACTACGTAATGATCAAGGGATCAATCCAAGAAGAAGATATAACAATTATGAATATATATGCACCCAACACAGGGCACCTCAATACATAAGGCAACTGCTAACAGCTCGAAAAGAGGAAATCGACAGTAACACAGTAATAGTGGGGGACTGTAACACCTCACTTACACCAATGGACAGATCATCCAAAATGAAAATAAATAAGGAAACAGAAGCTTTAAATGACACAATAGACCAGATAGATTTCATTGATATTTATAGGACATTCCATACAAAAACAGCAGATTACACTTTCTTCTCAAGTGCGCTCAGAACATTCTCGAGGATAGATCACATCTTGGGTCACAAATCAAGCCTCAGTAAATTTAAGAAAATTGAAATCATATCAAGCATCTTTTCTGACCACAACGCTATGAGATTAGAAATCAATTACAGAGAAAAAACCATAAAAAACACAAGCACATGGAGGCTAAACACTACGTTACTAAATAACCAAGAGATCACTGAAGAAATCAAAGAGGAAATCAAAAACTACCTAGAGACAGATGACAATGAAAACACGACGATCCAAAACCAATGGGATGCAGTAAAAGCAGTTCTAAGAGGGAAGTTTATAGCTACACAAGCCTACCTCAAGAAACAAGAAAAATCTCAAATAAACAGTCTAACGTTACACCTAAAGGAACTAGAGAAAGAAAAACAAACAAAACACAAAGTGAGCAGATGGAAAGAAATCCTAAAGACCAGAGCAGAAGTAAATGAAATAGAAACAAAGAAAACAATAGCAAAGATCAATAAAACTAAAAGCTGGTTCTCTGAGAAGATTAACAAAATTGATAAACCATTAGCCAGACTCATCAAGAAAAAGAGGGAGAGGACTCAAATCAACAAAGTTCGAAACAAAAAAGGAGAAGTTACAACAGACACCGCAGAAATACAAAGCATCCTAAGAGACTACTACAAGCAACTCTATGCCAATAAAATAGACAACTTGGAAGAAACAGACAAATTCTTAGAAAGTTATAACCTTCCAAGACTGAACCAGGAAGAAATAGAAAATATGAACAGACCAATCACAAGCACTGAAATTGAAACTGTGATTAAAAATCTTCCAACAAACAAAAGTCCAGGACCAGATGGCTTCACAGGTGAATTCTATCAAACGTTTAGAGAAGAGCTAACACCCATCCTCCTCAAACTCTTCCAAAAAACTGCAGAGGAAAGAACACTCCCAAACTCATTCTATGAGGCCACCATCACCCTGATACCAAAACCAGACAAAGATACTACAAAAAAAGAAAATTACAGACCAATACCACTGATGAGTATAGATGCAGAAATCCTCAACAAAATACTAGCAAACAGAATCCAACAGCACATTAAAAGGATCATACACCATGATCCAGTGGGATTTTTCCCAGGGATGCAAGGATTCTTCAATAGACGCAAATCAATCAGTGTGATACACCATATTAACAAATGGAAGAATAAAAACCATATGATCATCTCAATAGATGCAGAAAAAGCTTTTGACAAAATTCAACACTGATTTATGATAAAAACTCTCCAGAAAGTGGGCATAGAGGGAACCTACCTCAACATAATAAAGGCCATATATGACGAACCCACAGCAAACATCATTCTCAGTGGTGAAAATCTTAAAATGTGTATGGAGACAGAAAAGACCCCGAATAGCCAAAGCAGTCTTGAGGGAAAAAAACGGAGGTGGAGGAATCAGACTCCCTGACTTCACACTATACTACAAAGCTACAGTAATCAAGACAATATGGTACTGGCACAAAAACAGAAACATAGATCAATGGAACAGGATAGAAAGCCCAGAGGTAAACCCACGCACCTATGGTCAACTAATCTATGACAAAGGAGGCAAGGATATACAATGGAGAAAAGACAGTCTCTTCAATAAGTGGTGCTGGGAACACTGGAGAGCTACATGTAAAAGAATGAAATTAGAACACTCCCTAACACCATACACAAAAATAAACTCAAAATGGATTAGAGACATAAATGTAAGACCAGACACTATAAAACTCTTAGAGGAAAACATAGGAAGAACACTCTTTGACATAAATCACAGCAAGATCTTTTTTATCCACCTTCTAGAGCAATGGAAATAAAAACAAAAATAAGCAAATGGGACCTAATGAAACTTCAAGCTTTTGCACAGCAAAGGAAACCATAAACAAGACGAAAAGACAACCCTCAGAATGGGAGAAAATATTTGCAAATGAATCATCGGACAAAGGATTAATCTCCAAAATATATAAACAGCTCACGCAGCCCAATAGTAAAAAAAACAAACACCCCAATCCAAAAATGGGCAGAAGACCTAAATAGACATCTCTCCATAGAAGACATACAGATGGCCAAGAAGCACCTGAAAAGCTGCTCAACATCACTAATTATTAGAGAAATGCAAATCAAAACTACAGTGAGGTATCACCTCACACCAGTTAGAATGGGCATCATCAGAAAATCTACAAACAGCAAATGCTGGAGAGGATGTGGAGAAAAGGGAACCCTCTTGCACTGTTGGTGGGAATGTAAATTGATACAGCCACTATGGAGAACAGTATGGAGGTTCCTTAAGGAACTAAAAATAGTATTAACATATGACCCAGCAATCCCACTACTGGGCATATACCCTGAGAAACCCATAATTCAAAAAGACACACGCACCCCAATGTTCATTGCAGCACTATTTACAATAGCCAGGTCATTGAAGCAACCTAAATGCCCATCGACAGACGAATGGATAAAGAAGATGTGGTACATATATACAATGGAACATTACTCAGCCATAAAAAGATGAAATTGGGTCTTTTGTAGAGTCATGGATGCATCTAGAGACTATCATACAGAGTGAAGTCAGAAAGAGAAAAACAAATATCGTATATTAATGCATATATGTGGAACCTAGAAAATGGTACAGATGAACCGGTTTGCAGAGCAGAAATTGAGACACAGAAGCAGAGAACAAACATATGGACACCAAGGGGGAAAGCGGTGGGAGGTGTGGGTGGTGGTGTGATGAATTGGGTGACTGGGATTGACATGTATACACTGATGTGTATAAAATGGATGACTAATAAGAAAATAAATAAATAAATAAAGAGATTACCTGAGACCAGATTAGAGGAATGCAGGCCCTGCACAATAAAATAATTAAATAAATAAACTAAAGTCAACTGATTATGGACATTAATCACAACTACAAAATACCTTCACAGCAACACCAATGTTTGACTGAATAACTGAATTCTGTAGCCTTGCCAAGTTGACACATAAAACTGACTACCACAGTCCCCTAGTGACCTTGCTATTTCTACTCCTTCTAGTCTGTCTAATATACTGCTGTTATATTCATCTTCCCAAAGCTCTGCCTTGCCCTCCTTTTTGAAGTTTTCCATGGTGGTCCACAGGTTACAAGAGAAAACCCAGCTTGCCAACTATATCTCCCACTTAAACCTTCTGTTTTAGTCAAACCTGTCTACTTGTCCTCTGAACAATAACCATCCCTTCCCTCGCCCAGTTGCTTCGCAACTGCCTAAGCCCCACCCCTCCCTTTAAGGCCACTCTGTTTGGTTCCTGCCACAAAGCTCCCCTACCACCACTCATCACCACTGCAGCCCTTCCATCCATCCCTCCAGTTCCAGAGGCATCTGTTCTCTGCACCCCTCACTTGCTGCTTAGCTAAACAAGCAGGAGAGATTAATTCAGGATGCAGAATTGGTAGGGAGATGGGGAGAGGATCACTGCTCCTCCCTCCCCCCCAGATCAGCCAGTATGCTGGTCAAACCTAACACATTGCTCCTAAGATCTTATTGCTAAAGTGAAAGATGGGGTCCAGGTTATTATAAATGGCAACTGAAACAAATTTCTCTCCATTTCTTTTTATTTCCCCTGTCCACCACCTCCACCCCACACCTTCCTGTCAAGAGAAGTTCTTAGTTCTTGATATCTCTTTATAATCAAGTTGACATCCCTTGGATTTAAGGAAATTCAGAATGCAAGACTCCGGACCAGCCAAAACAGAAAATAGGTCCGTGACATGAGAGAGCACCCCCTTTAATGTTTTAAGAGGTTCTCCAGTGGGTTCTGCTAATTGTAATCTACATCAAATCTCTCTCTTTCTTTTTTAAATTGAAATACAGTTGACTTACAATGTTGTGTTAGTTTCAGGTGTACAGCAAACTGATTCAGTTATACATAGTATACATATATCTTTTTTTCAGATTCTTTTCCCTTATAGGTTATTACAAAATATTGAGTATTGTTCCCTGTGCTATACGGTAGGTCCTTGTTGGTTATCTGTTTTATATATAGTAGTGTCCAAACTGCTGATTTATCTCTCCTCCCTGCCTTTCCCCTTTGGTAACCATAAGCTTGTTTTCTATGTCTGTTGGTCTATTTCTGTTCTGTAAATAAGTTCATTTGTATCTTTTTTTTTTTTTAGATTCCACATATAGTGATATCATATGATATTTGTCTCTCTCTGTCTGACTTACTTCGTTTAGTATGATAATCTCTAGGTCCATCCATGTTACTGCAAATGGCATTATTTCATTCTTTTTTATGGATGAGTAATATTCCATTGTATATATGTACCACATCTTTATTTATCCATCCATCAGTCAGTCAATGGACATTTAGGTTGCTTCCATGTCTTGGCTATTGTAAACGGTGCTGCAATGGACATTGGGGTGCATGTATCTTTTCTAATTATAGCTTTCTCTGGATATATGCCCAGGAGTGGGATTGCTGGATCATATGGTAGCTCTATTTTTAGTTTTTTAAAGGACCTCTATACTGTTCTTCATAGCGGCTCCACCATTTTACATTCCCACCAATAGTGTAGGAGGGTTCCTTTTTCTCCACACCCTCTCCAGCATTTATTATTTGTAGACTTTTTGATGATGGCCATTCTGGCCGGTGTGAGGTGATACCTCATCAAATCTTGCCAGAGCAAGATGTTCATACCAGCACAGTGTAGTGTGAATAATTTGCCTGGCGACTTCCCTGGTGGCTCAGTGGTTAAGAACCCTACTGCCAATGCAGGGGACATGGGTTCGATCCCTGGTCCGGGAAGATCCCACATGCCATGGAGCAACTAAGCCCGCGAGCCACAACTACTGAGCCCGCATGCCACAACTACTGAAACCCACGCTCCACGGCAAGAGAAGCCACCTCAATGAGAAGTCCACACACCGCAACAAAGAGTAGCCCCCCCCTTGCCGCAAGTCTGAAAGCCCATGCGCAGCAACAAAGACCCAACGCAGCCATAAATAAATAAATAAATAAATAAAGTTATTAAAAAAAAAAAAAAAAGGAATTTGCCTGCCTGGGTGTATAGGCAAATTTCCGGCAAATCTAATAATTTCCTTTGTAGATATAGGGTAAAGTATTTAGCCTCTCTGTGCCTCAGTTTCATCATTTGTACAATGGGCATAATAAAAGATATTTACTTATCCTATATAAAACCCACCTCTTGGGTTTATGGTGAGGATTCAGTTAGTCTGTGGAAAGCACTTAGAAAGCACGACATGTCGAAAGAACTCTGTACATCTTAGCTACCGCTTTTATTAGCAAATGGGCAAATGGAGTCTCCACGTCTCTCTCTGCACATGCCAATATCAGCAGGCTAAGTTACTTTTATAAAGTGCCCAATCTCAACCCGTGGCCCTGAATCAGCACCAGGTAACAGATGTGACAATGAGGTTGCACTGCCTTCTAGCTCACTGTGTCAGTCACTTAGAAGTCAAGAAGCCCTGCCCTCCAAGGGGTGTAAATTTAACTCTATTTGAACAAGTGTTTATTGGTCGTCTCCCATGTTCAATATATTGCGCTGGGCCCTGGAGATGCTGAGATAAGATGTGGTCAGGTCCTCAGGAATTTACAAGGGAGATGACTAATGTGGAAACCATCAAGAATACCTCGAGGCAGCATGGTGTGTCAGGAACATGGACGGTCAGTGCTGTCACGGGGTCATTCCTGAGCAGCGTGCCAGGAGCTGAGCTTCAAGGGAGGACGAGTGGGAGACTGTGGGTACTCATCTTCGCGTCCCTGCCTTGCACAGTGCCTGCTACATAAACGATGCTCAGAAGATCTTTGTGAATGACTGGCTATAACCGAGAGTCTTGAGAAAAGCTTCATGAAGCAGGTACCTTGGGTTTTAAGCTTTGAAGACAGAGTCAGATTTTGAACGGGCAAAAGAGATGGGAATGGATGAACAAAATGTAGTATATACGTACCATGGAATATTATTCAGCCTTTCAAAGGAAAGACATTCTGACCCATGCTACAACATGGATGCAACTTGAGAATACCGTACCAGTCACAAAAAGACAAACACCGTAGGATTCCACTTATATAAGGTACCTAGAGTAGTCAAATTCATAGAGACAGAAAATAGAATGGTGGTTGTCAGCGGCTGAGGGGAATGGGAGTTGTTTCATGGGAAAAGAGTTTCATTTTTGCGAGACAAGTTTTGGGGCTGTGTTGCTTGTCTGTGTGAAGGTACTTATCACTGCCGAACTGTCCACTTAAGAACGGTTAAGATGGCAAATTGTATATTATGAGTGTTCTAGCATGACTGATAAAAAGGAAAGCCAGGAAGACACCTGTAAGAACCAAGGTGTTAGGAAAGGTAGAGGCAGAAAGTGCAGGACGTGTTCAAGGGAGTACGATTGGGACATGGCAGGAGATGAGGTCAGCTGGAGGCCAAATGTGCCTCAAATACCATGTCAAGGGGTATGGAGGTTAAAATTTTGACTTTGCTTTCATATGCCGCTGAGGTGAGTCTTCTAATATTCTCTTCAACCTTGACTACTACAGGATCATCCTGGGTACTCTGTGGGCCAGTGTACCAAGCCGTTATCCCAGTTCTACACCAACCCCACCTCTTCTGCTAAGCAGACCCCAAGGCCCACCTCACCTGGGCCAGAGGGGGCCCATGGCACCGGCGCCTCTGGGCAGTTCTTCTGCTGACTTTGGTTTGAACTGACCCTCGCAGGAGTGTTTAAGTTCCAGACGCCCTGATGGAAACTCAACGAGATCCCAGTCTGATTAGCCTGACTTCTTTCCAATTGAATATTCATAAGCTGCAAGCACCACTCTTGGCAAATCGCTAGCTCTGCATCAGAAGCCACTTGGATTTTCCCACCCCTGACTTCCTCCTGAGGTGCAGGCTCCGCGGGGGGGGGCGGGGGGGGCGGGGCGGGGAGTGGGATGGCCACGTGATCGGGTTACCTGGAGGCGCTGCCTTACTTTGCGTTATAGGCTGGGCTCTTTTAGGTCTAAGACAAAAGGCTTCCTTGTTGAAAGTAGAAATGAGTTGGTCTAGGACATTTTGGAGTTCAGTTTGTTGTGATGTTTGTGTTTGGGTGTCAAGGACACACGGGGCAATGCTGACTTCTAGATGGAGCTGTGACCCAGATGGCTTAAGACAGACCTCTCAATGTAGCTCTGGTTCTTATTTAACATAAGATTTTTAAGCTTGCTATCATCTCTAAGTCTCAGTTTCTTCATCTCAAAAATGAATGTAATAATCCCTTTCCTGCTTTCTAAGGCTATCCGGAAGATGAATGGATGACGTACTTTGAAATCTGAATGACAGGATGAACACATAATACTATGCATTCTCCAAGAGTGCTGGGACTAAACCTTTGCCAGTGAGGGGGTATTGTGCATGCCTCTTATCCCTGTATTTACCAAATGGAAACAGAAGAAAATTCTTGTTCTGCGGTTGACAATAAGCCTTAACCTGAGTGGTCATTCATTGAAAGACAGGCTAATTCCCTTCTTGGGCCACAGTGCTAAAAACAGTTCAACTCCTTAGATGCCCTGGCTATTTTGCTGCTCACCAGCTGAGAAAGGAACTTAGTAAGAAGAAATGCAGGAATCTGGATGATTCCTTTCACCATTTCCTTACCCACACCATCCCACTTTGACCAGCCGTGTCTGTCCGTTCACCTGAAGCTACAGCTTCTCCCTGGGACCCAGAGAGGAACCCTCCTTAGTTATAATAGCGGCAAGAGCAAAGAATGTCATAGGCCACGCTGGTCACCTCAAAGAATTCTACCACATGGGCCCCACGCTCTACAAAATAGTGGAGACGATGCTTAGGGTAACAACCAAGAGCTTTCCCTGTCCTTGGTCCATTAAACATGGACTCTGCACCAGGCCATGGACAACCCCTATTTCAGGTAATTCTCATGGATAGCTCTCCTCCTGCACCCTCTCCATCATGTCGTGTCCATCTCCATGGCTCACTGCTCCCTGACTCAACACACTGTCTTAAACATGTACAAAATGAGAGACTGAGAAAGCAGTGCATTAGGAATATTCAGTATTTGAGGTCAGTTACTGGCTTCTCAGTTTCATAACCCACTTCCACCTCCCTCTTTGATTCTAGACTCTGAATCCCACTAGAATCAACTCTAGAAGCTCCCCAACCTAGAGTTCAGATGAAAGGTCCATCCCATCAGTCCTGGGTTCAAGGGCCCCACCAACCAGACAAGCCCCTGGCCCACCATCTCGGCTTCTAACTCAGCTTCTGCTATTTACTTGCTGTGAATCTTGCTCGTTGCATGGAGGCCAAAATTCACCAAGCGTCAGCCTTTTACCCTTGGTGGTCCTTCAAAAACTTGGCTCTGGCCATAAGTGTTTCTGGGATGAGTGAGAGGCAAGAGGCAAAGAGAAGGGTATAGCTTTGGTATACAGTGGGAGCCCCATGCGGTATGGAGGTTTCATCTATAAATTGGGAAGTCTTACTGAGAGCATTAGGGCATTAAACCAAAATGTGAGAGAGAGAGAGTGTGTGTGTGTGTGTGTGTGTGTGTGTGTGCACATACACCACTCAGTGTGCTTTATAAGTAGCCCAAATATTTACTATAAAATTTTGGACTAGCCACATTTTTAAGAAAGAAAGGAATGGAGGGAGGGAGGAAGGAAGGAAGGAAGGAAGAAAGAAAGAAAAAGGGAGGGAAATGCTCTTACTCTGGCACTAAGAGATGATTAGTAATAATATCTTGGTATAAATTCCTCCACATTTTTATATCTATAAATTGTATCTTACTTTATATACTGGTTTATAATTTTAATTTGTTCCACATAAGAGTGCATCTTTACATGTCATCAAACACTCACCTATCAATGTTAATGGCTGAATGACATTCCATGGGATTGTGACTTTACCAGACTTCATTTCACCAATTCTTCTTTTTGGACATTGGGCTGTTTTGTGGGAATTTTTTTTCTTTCACTACCATAAATAATTTGGCATCAGGAAAACTCAGACCTAAATTTTTTACTGTATATAATTATTTTATTTTATTTTATTTATTTATGACTGTGTTGGGTCTTCGCTGCTGCACGCGGGCTTTCTCTAGTTGCGGCCAGCGGGGGCTACTCTTCGTTATGGTGCGCGGGCTTCTCATTGCGGTGGCTTCTCTTATTGCGGAGCATGGGCTCTAGGCACGCGGGCTTCAGTGGTTGTGGCACATGGGCTCAGTAGTTGTGGCTCGCGGGCTCTCGAGTGCAGGCTCGGTACTTGTGGCTCATGGGCTTTGTTGCTCCGCGGCATGTGGGGTCTTCCGGGACCAGGGCTCAAACCCGTGTCCCCTGCATTGGCAGGCGGATTCTCAACCACTGTGCCACCAGGGAGATCCTTTCACTATATTTTTAATTCCTTAGGATAAAATCCTAGAGGAGTAGTTAATAGGTTAAAGGGTATGTATTCTTCAAGGTTTTTGATATTCGTTGCCAAATTGACCCCAAGAAAGTTAACCAATTTCTACTCCCATACCTTCAACACTTTAACAACACTGGGTATTATAATTTGTTAAAATAACTACCAGACTGGTAGGTGAAAAACAGTATCTCCCTCTTTGATTGTGGAGTAAGTTGGATTTTTTTGATGTGCTTTTTGGTCATTTGTATTTATTTTGTGATTTTTTCTGTCCACTGTTGCCCATTTTTCTATTGAGAGTTTTTTCTTATTGGTTGGTCAGAGCTTTTTAATACATTAAGGACATCATCCCCTTTGTCATACATGTTGCAAATATTTCCTTGGTCTTTTGTTTGCTTTTTACTCTACGGTGTTTTGTTTTCTCTTTTGATGAAGAGGGATTGTACATTTTTGCATAGTCTAATCCATCACTGTTTTTCCTCTATGATTTCTATTTTCATGTTATTATTGGGAAGCCTTCCCACTCATTAGAGCATTCTTTCTCATTGATTTAACTCTGAATCCTTGGAACATAATACTTCAATCTATTTTATCTCCGGAATCCTGACCTTCAGGGATGTATTTTCTCCAAGACTCACAGGAGACTCACAGGGTAAAAGGGGGGAATATGGAAAATGTAAATCTGAACACAGACCTCACATCTGATAGAGTCTCCGAGGGCTGGGAAGGGATCTTACGGCTGTTCTAGTCTCCCGGTGACAATCTGACAAGTCCAGACTCTGCTTCAACATCGCTAGTTATGTCACCTGTGGATTTAACTTCTTGTCCAAATCTTTAGAAAAGGTCCCTGGGTTCAGAATAATGTCAACATCTTTCCAAACGTCCCTCTCCCAGGAGCTTTCAGTGCCACCAAACCAGGCGGCCTGTGCCCTGACACGTCCACCCTGCACAGGGCCAGAGGTCACCCCAGACAAGTGGGAGAGAGAATGGAGGGGTTGACCCCATCACTGTGAGTATGGCGATGCTCCATTATCAGCTACGGAAACTCTGAGCACAAGGCTATGTGTGTGCTGTTCACACCTGGGTTGTGACACCCCTGCCGGGGTTTGAAAATGCCTTTCTTCCCTGTGTGTGTGTGTGCGTGTGTGTAAGCACACACACACGCACACACTCGCTCACACAAGTTGCGGACACACTTTCTAACTTCACTCTTCTACTGGTTAATCCTAAATGGGAAAAACTGTCTCTGTAATTTTGAAGAGGGGGATGGGGCAGTGGAGCAAATACAACCTTCAGTAGAAAAAGTAAGAAAAAGATGTGCACTGAGCATGTGCAGAGTCATTTTTCTTCTACATGCTTTATTAAATAATTATATGACATAATTACACGTTATAATGTCTTTACACATATTTATGGTAATTACGTCAATGCACATTTGATGTTCTGTAATTACAGTAAATGTACAACAATCCTGACAAATTGCTTGATCAAGAATTCAAATTCCCTACGTGAAGACCCGGGCGAAAAGACATTAACCCTTCTGCTTCCTGATTGCCCCAGGGCCTGACTTTTCGTCTGCCTTTTCCTGACACTTTTGGGGTTATTTTTGTCCCTGGGTGCCCCCAAGGCACAGTTACATTGATTTCCACCAGGAATGTTCCTGAGATGGGTCCCTACAGCAACACCACTTATTTTTATCATAGTTTCCCCTACAACGCTGCTGTGTATGCTGTTCATGTAGGAGGAGTGTGTGCCAGGCCCTAATGGGGCCCCAGAGGCTGGTAGGTCATGAACGGGTATTGGTGAGCTCTCAGTGAAGAGAACTGTCCAGGGAGATGTGGGGAAATCCAGAGAAAGTTGCAGGTCAAGATCCATCTCCTGTGGAATTGGAGCCTCATGGATGGAGTCAGCAGTGGGAATGAATACTGTTCCCTTACCTACAGGCAACTGTTAATTTCCAAGCCACTTTGTCATTCAGTAAACTCCTAATGGACCATGTTTAATTCTCTGGCACCTGGAATCATGCACTGGGACTTTTCCTATCGAGGCTCTGATACTACCGTCTATGTACAGCATTGCATGCATTAATTATGCCAAATGGATAATTTTCTTCTCTTATATGAATATTTTTCATTGTCCAGTCATCTCTTGACTCTGGTGTTGCAGGTTTTGTGGTTCTTGCAAACTAGGACCCATGGCCAGTTTATCAAATACAGTCAGCGATTGGTGTATTGTCCCAGCCGAGGTGCTTCTCCTGTGATCTATTCATCTGTCTGTCCCAATCCCTCCTAAAGTCTGGAGGAAGTGTTTCTTTCCCTCTGCCCTGACAAAAATCATCCAGGTAAGAGCCACCTATGGATTCAAGCCATCATCCATTTAGCCCAGAGAAGGAGTGCTGGGCCTCTAGGAGGCAGTAGAAGAAACCAAGTGCAGGATTTGGACTCCAAATCCCCAAAGAGACATAACAATGGTTCACTATACTGGGTTTCCTCCGGTGGAAGAAATCTACTATGAGGCAAGTTGTAGACATGAAAGTATACCCAGGGCTAGTGGTGGGCGACCCTCTCTCTGCAGAGATGGGTACTTGCCTACCTACTTCAGGGACTATGAGCTAATAGATGTTAGGGAGTTTGAAAAGTTAAAAACTTAATAAAAATCAGGAATTTGCAGTAAACTCTCTCCTGTGCCCAGCATTGGCCTCCCTTCGTGTGGAAACAGGAATAACCCTCCCTGTTTGCATCTGCCAATTTCACCCCATCTCTGTGACCCATAGAAACTATTTATCCCTATAACAGGTGGTCTTGAAGGGAAATTTCACTTGATCCCTACAGGTGCAAAAAAGAAATGTTACACTGGTTCAGGCCAGTGTGGGATAGGACTAAAATGAGGGCTGACTAATGACGCCTATAAGTAGCCAACTTATTGACTAATATAACTCTTAGTCATGAAGTCGCCATAGTCCATACATACTGAAATCAAAGCAATTACAGATTTAAATGAAGCTGGAGTCCTTAGTGCGGAAAGTGCTTTAGCACAAGATGGGGGCTCAAGGTGAGCAATCCGTTACTCCCCCAGTAATGAAAGCGCCTTGCAGCCTGCAGGCTTCTGGGGATGGTAATTGCTGGGGGCAGAGGTGGGCATCTCACCACTCTAATGAGGCCCTATTCCTTTTTTGAGGCCTCACTCCTCTTTTCACATAGCGCCTCGACTGCCCAGGAACGCAGCACGTCTTAGCCTTCTGCATTTTTCAAAAACGTCACCATCATCTTTTTTTTTTTTTTGCGGTACGCAGGCCTCTCACTGTTGTGGCCTCTCCCGTTGCGGAGCACAGGCTCCGGACGCACAGGCTCAGCGGCCATGGCTCACGGGCCCAACTGCTCCGCGGCATGTGGGATCTTCCTGGACCGGGGCACGGACCCATGTCCCCTGCATCGGCAGGCGGACTCTCAACCACTGCGCCACCAGGGAAGCCCCACCATCATCTTTTAGTCTATCTTTCTTTCCTCCTTCCTTCCTTCCTTCCTTCCTTTCATTGTTAATCATTTAGGATCTGGTAAATTTAGACCAGTGTCTCATCCATGTAATGAAACACGTGAGCGAGTGAAACGGAAACAGATGTAGCATTTTCTTTCTTTTTTTTCCTTTTAGTGAGGACTTTGCATGGCCAGGAACCATAATTCAGATTTTCTTCACACTCACAAAAGATTCTGCTGGAACCAAGTCTGTGTTGGGAAACAGATTTTTCTAGGCTCTTTCTGGTTGGCCGTTGTGGTTGATGTGTTTGTAACTGCTGTTCATTTACCAACTACTAGAAAGGGTGGGCTCAGAGGGAAAGTGGACCAAGGTTTGCTCCTTTTTCTTTCTTTAATAAATTTATTTATTTATGGCTGCGTTGGGTCTTCGTTGCTGCACGCAGGCTTTCTCTAGTTGTGGTGAGCGGGGGCTACTCTTTGTTGCGGTGCATGGGCTTCTCATTGCGGTGGCCTCTCTTGTTGCAGAGCATGGGCTCTAGGCACACGGGCTCAGTAGTTGTGGCTCGCGTGCTCTAGAGCACAGGCTCAGTAGTTGTGGCGCACGGGCTTAGTTGCTCCGCGGCATGTGGGATCTTCCCGGACCAGGGCTCGAACCCGTGTCCCCTGCACTGGCAGGCGTATTCTTAACCACTGCGCCACCAGGGAAGTCCCGAGGTTTGCTCCTTTATACATAGATTCAGAAAAGAAATCAGGAGGTTTGTGCTCTTTTGAAGGTCTTTGAAGGTGTGCAGGAGGGGACCCCACAGATGCGTTCGTGTAGTCAGGGCAAGACCATTTCACAAAAGCAATTTCTTGCCTCAGAACAACAGGTAGAGGGAAAAGGGAGAAAGAAAGAAGCTCAGCTCTCCTACTTTCTAAGGGTTGATGCTTTGGAGGTGGAGGGCAGGAGTTTGAAATTAAGTATTCAGAAGAGAAATCAGCAAGAGGCAGAATCCCCAGCAAAAGATGTCCATTAAGTCTCAGTGATGGGGCTGCTGATAAAGTCTGTTTCAGCCTCCACCCCCTCCCCTCCCTCGCCTCATCCCCACCAGCAGGTTTGGGAGTTCAATAACTCCTCCAGAGGGATGGTGCTCTATTCTCTCCAGGTCTGTATAACCCTCGGCTGCTGAGCTACCAACCGCGGTCCCTGGGGATTGAAAATTAATTTCTTTCCCTGCCCCACGCGGCTGATCCCAGCTGGCCCGTGGCTCAGCTGGGAGCTGGGGTCAGATGTGCGAGACCACCAGGTGCTTGGGGTAAATGATCAGGGCCTTGGGCCGAGAAGGCATCTAACAATACGGAAATGGCATTTTCTACTTAACTCAATTGCCGCTTGCCGGGCTGTCTCTCTGCACCAAGATTCAATTATCAGGGCCGACGCATGTTCCCCCTTCCCCCCCAGTCCTCGCCTGTGCTTCCTGGAGAGCTGTGTCGTGTCCTCTTTTTCTGGCAGCTATGGGTGATGGGATTCCCATAGCTGCAGATTGTCAGCTTCAGAGCTAACTCTGATGTGCAGTGGGTGGCACCATGGAAGAGTACTGGAGTGTTCTAGCTGTGTGGCCTTGGGCAAGTCACTTAACCTTCCTGAGTCTCAGTTTCCTCCTCTGTACAACAATAAAGTTATACCAGATGATCTCTGGTCTCAGAGTCTAGTTCTAAAATCCCAAGGTGTCTATCTTAGTACATTTCACTGAAGGTCCCAAAGCACTTCCTTGACCAGGAGTGTCTTCAGTCTCAAAAATTAATTCAGAAGAAACTAGAATACAAAGCCATGAATAAAGGGCATTGCGGGACCCAGTAACAGGTGCAGCTGGAACTCAAGCCAGGTATTCGGGCTTCTAGCCCAGGGTCTTCTGCATCCCCTTCCTCAGGCAGCCCAGCGATCTCCGTGGAGTCCTGCATGTCAGGACTTACTAGAGGCTCCTTGCAGAACAGACCTGGATGGGAAGGAGGAAGTAGAGACTATCACCCAGGGCACGATTCGCTTGGCACTGTCTCCTGGAGGCTGCCTTCCCAGGTCCCCAGCCTCTCGCTCTTCAGCTTGTGAAGCTTTTGATGGAAACCCGATCCAAGTGTTGCTGATTCAACGGTGTTTGCCCAAGAACTGTTGGATGCCCAAGATGCCTTCTGAGTCTG
Source organism: Delphinapterus leucas (assembly GCF_059928025.1). Taxonomy (NCBI): domain Eukaryota; kingdom Metazoa; phylum Chordata; class Mammalia; order Artiodactyla; family Monodontidae; genus Delphinapterus; species Delphinapterus leucas. The sequence goes on from NC_143134.1 coordinate 22,982,210, forward strand.
TTTTCTTTTTCCAACAAACCCGTTTCTTTTCCTGGAAGTGGGACATGGCATGAAGCCGGTGGAATCTGAACCCCAGTCTATTCCAACTCCTTTCTAAACTTGGATCCCATTGCAATGAGAGGATCTGGGAGCCCAGCAGAGAGGCCCCTTTCTCCTACCCCTCCCCAAGGGTCCTGGAGGCAGTGGCTCTTAGTAAGCACTGAATGCACGCAGCAACCTTCCTGCCTATGAGCTAGGCACCACTCCGTACATGTTGTTCACGTCATCTTCAAACCACATTGGGAGGAGGGCGTTAGTGCCTCCGTTATACAAGTGGCAGACGCTACCTTCAGACCTAGGCCCATAGCCCATGCTCTTTCTAACATCTCACACACAGACACACACACACACAGGCACACACACACACACTTGCTGTGAAGATGTATGTGCTCATTTTTACACCAAGGAGAACCCCTCCTAGGTGGCACAGCTTTGAATCACTTTGTTGAAAAGTCCCGGGCCAGATCATAGCTGCTGTCTCATCATTGCTTATCTTCCTGGCTGTTTGAACACAACTTTCTTCTCTCGCTTCACAGTTCTCCCGGCAGCCTGGCTCGCTCCAGGGAGGAGCCCTGGCTTTGTTCCTTTCCCAGTTCTTGCTCCAGTCCCTTCCCACTGCTGGCCAGTCCCCTCGTCTTGTTAGTCTAATTTGAAACACTAGCCAATAGGCTCTAGCGCCATCCCTCCCGCCCTGTAGAGTTGCCATCATTTTCTGTAGCTCCCATCCACCCTGACTCTAAACCAGGGGAGGCTTTGGAGGAAGAGCAGTGACCCCAGCTTTATCAATCACTGGCCCATGCCCTTGTGCCCACCGCTTATCCCTCCCAAGCCATAGATCTCTCTGTCTTCCAAGGGGGATAATAATACCTCTTCTCTCAAGGGTTTCTGGGGAATCCAGTGAGTCAGTATGCGTGGAGGGACTTGGTGAACAGCAAAGCACCAGGTCAGACCAAGTCCGTCTGCATCCGTTCCCCCCACCTTCTCTCCTTTCCATCCAGCCTTTATCAAAGGGTCACCCGTGCCGCCTCCTTCTCAGAGTACACCCGGGTCCTCTCTCCCAGCCCCGCCCGCAGGCTGGGTGCACTCCACAACAACAGAAGACAGACTAAAGCCACAGACACGTGGACGTCCGGGGTAGGCTTCATGTGAAAGAAATCAGAAGCACTGGATTTTGACATCTTTTTTTAAAAAACTTTCTTTTTTTTTTGCATAAAAAGTAGATGTGAAGAGTGAAGAGTTGTATTAACACCCCAGGCCAAGTAGCGCATTCAAGACAGCATGGCAGGTGACACGAGGGATGTCAGAGAGCGCGACAGCAGCAACAGGAATGTGAATAGCATAATGCCACACATCAGTGTCTCCGGCGGAGCCGGTGTGACTTGGCAGAGGGCATGGAAATACCATCTGGGTCAGAAGATGCCGGGAAGAGCCGGTGCATGAAGCCCGAGCCCAGCAACACTCCGAGCTGCACACCTTTCACCCCATCTCACTGCCCTTTAACTGACCTCCCCCGCCCATGCGTTGGGATTCCCACCTTCATATCCACCCTGTGAAGCGCCTTCAGGGCTAGGACCATGTCTTCAAGGCCTTTGGTCTCCACCAGGCCCAAAACATGTCTGCGGGTAGGAGGCACAAAGCACCTCAACTAATCAATAGCCATAATCTTTGTTTACTCAGTGCCTCAGCTTCTCTGCTTGTGAAATGGGAGAATAATTCCAACCCTCTTCTAAAGCAAAAATGTAGTGTCCGTGGAGCATGTTGAAGCCATCTATTAGGCCTGCCCTGCACTCCTCCTCATTTCTGACGATGATCTTACCCACCCACTCCTGCCTGCAGTCACTGATGGGAATTCAGATGCTTGCTGCGGGCTTCCCTGGTGGCGCAGTGGTTGAGCGTCCGCCTGCCGATGCAGGGGACACGGGTTCGTGCCCCGGTCCGGGAAGATCCCACATGCCGCGGAGCAGCTGGGCCCGTGAGCCATGGCCGCTGAGCCCGTGCGTCCGGAGCCTGTGCTCCGCAACGGGAGAGGCCACGACAGTGAGAGGACCGCGTACCGCAAAAAAAAAAAAAAAAGACTCTTGCTGCTTTCCAGATCTCTGCCCGTAGACTGTGTTAGGACAAAGGGAGTAGTGTATTTCTGACTCTGTGGAGTGACACTGGCTAAAGCTTCTGCAAAGAGACCAGAGATGAGGCAGGGCACTTTTGTCTTTAAAGGGAAATGATTCCACTTCCTCAGCCATCCTACCTTTCTGCCAAACCTCTTCTTGCTTGGTGACCCTCATTTTTTCTTGCCTAAAAACACAGCTGATGAAAGGAAATTTCTCTTTCCTCCCCACCTGCCATTGCTGCTACTCAAAATCCACTGTCTCCACCTTTGGGACCCCATCTCCTCCCTTCCGCTTGTCTATTTTTCTCTGGCTACCAGGCGTTCGAGATCGATCTGTTCTCACGGCTCCAAGTGGAATTTGACTCTTTGCATGGAAACAGTCAGGCAGAGCTGACAGCGCTGTCAGACAGTGAGCATAGCTCCTGACATCCGAGCATGGGAGTGAGGGCATGTACACACACACACACACACACACACACACACACACACACACGCTTCCCCGCAGGATTCCCTCTCCAGCCCCCTCTGGCTGGTCCCACCCGCTTATCCTCCCCTGGTGCAGCCCACTCCACCAACATGGGGCCCGAATCCACTCCAGGCTAGCAGACAGCCCTCCTGCACCTTCCCCCTCCTCACAAATCCAGGCCGGGGGGCCGGGAGAGCTGCACTCCAGGATAATGAGTTGAGAACTTCCAGCCCCTCATCTCTCTCTGGCTGGTGACTGACACAAATGGAATTCATCTTTAATCAACTGTTAGCTCATTGTCTATTATAGCTCTTTAATAGCACCATAGATATTCCTAATGAAGCATGATTTAAGGTGTTTACAGCACATGGACCGACAGACATCACTCACGGTGTGCAGGTAATGAGGCATAAAACGGCTTTTGAATTCCCCCCAAAAGAAAAAGCGACAGAGAGAGAGAGAGAGAGAGAGAGAGAGAGAGAGAGAGAGAGAGCTTTAGCACTGGGGCAAAGAAAAAAGAAATTAAAAGCCTTCTGTTGTAAGGCTTGTTTTAAAATGTTTAGGCATTTACAGACATTTTAGCTCTTTTGAGGTGTTTGGCTCGCACAGTTTATCAGTTACCCCCTCCGAGAGCTGCAGGCTCGGGTCCCGTCGGTCACCTCAGCCTCAGGCCTCTCTCCTGGCACATTTCAGGGGTCTGGGGGTGGTGCTCCAGGATATGAGTTTTCCTCCATATGGAATGTAGGCCTTCATCTGGTTTTCCTGCCCTCAAGCCAGTGTTCCCTGATGGTGTTCCAGGCTATCACCCTATTGGAAGGAACAGTGGTAATATGGGTGGTGGCCATTCCCACAGGGAAGGGGACAGGGGCTGGGGGCACCGTCCCACGTAGTGGACAGGCTGCATGGGGCTGGTGCCTCTGCTCTTGCACTTACTTAAAAGTCTGGCCTGAGACTTTAGAAATAAAAGCAAAAATAAACAAATGGGACCTAATCAAACTTACAAGCTTTTGCACAGCAAAGGAAACCATAAACAAAACAAAAAGACAACCTATGGACTGGGAGAAAATATTTGCAAACAATGCAACCGACAAGGGCTTCATTTCCAAAATATACAAACAGCTCATACAACTCAACAACAACAACAAAAACTCAATAAAAAAATGGGCAGAAGACCTAAGTAGACATTTCTCCAAAGAAGACATACAGATGGCCAATAGGCACGTGAAAAAATGCTCAACATTGCTAATTATTAGAGAAATGCAAATCAAAACCACAATGAGGTACCACTTCACACCAGTCAAAATAACCATCATTAAAAACTGTACAAATCATAAATGCTGGAGAGGGTGTGAGGAAAAGGGGACCCTCCTACACTGTTGGTGGGAATGTAAACTGGTGCAGCCACTATGGAAAACAGTATGGAGGTTCCTTTAAAAACTAAAAATAGAGTTACCATATGCCCAGCAATCCTGGGCATATATCCAGAGAAAACTCTAATTTGAAAAGATACATGTACCCCAATGTTCATTGTAGCACTATTTGCAATAGCCAAGACATGGAAGCAACATAAATGTCCATCGACAGATGAATGGAGAAAGAAGAGGTGGTGTGTATATACAATGGAATACTACTCAGCCATAAAAAAGAATGAAATAATGCCATTTGCAGCAACATGGATGGACCTAGAGATTATCATACTAAGTGAAGTAAGTCAGAAAGGAAAGGCAAACACCATATGATACCACTTATATGTGGAACCTATAATATGATACAAATGAACTTATTTACAAAACAGAAAGACTCACAGACATAGAAAATAAATTTATGGTTACCAAAGGGGAAATGGGGGATAAATTAGGAGTTTGGGATTAGCAGATACAAACTACTATATATAAAATAGATAAAACAACAAGGTCCTACTGTATAGCCTAGGGAACTATATTCAATATTCTGTAATAAACCATAATGGAAAAGACTATGAAAAAGAATATATCTACATCTATATGTAACTGTGTCACTCTGCTGTACACCTGAAACTAGCACAACATTGTAAATCAACTCTACTTCAATTTAAAAAACGAGTCAGGCCTGAGAGGAGCAGAGGAACTAGCCTATCACATCCAACCGTTCCTTTCACTGATGAAGGGACCCAGAATTATCCAGCTAGTTAGCGACCAAACCGGAACGAAAAACGAGGTCTCGTCTCCCTCGGGGATGGATGCTCCTCCCAGCACACAGCCACTGTGTGGCTGCCCCTGCAGACCTCATGAAACCTTAAGACAACGAGGATTTAAAGGGACCAGAGAGATGGGGTGGGGTGGGGGACGTTTTCCCAAGGATGTGCCTTAAAGACAGAAATCTCCAAAGCAAAAGAGACCCCTTCAAGAATGGGTGTGTCAGGGTCTGACGGCATAGAAACTGCAAGCTCTGGCTTCCGGCTCTGAGCATCGCTTCCATACTGTGGGCCTTTGAACACGCTTCCCAGCCTCCCCCTTCCTTTCTCTCTGCCTCAGAGGGATGGGCCCAGCCCACCTTCCCTACAATCAAGGTACGAGGTAAAGAAAATACGTGACCTGGGGGATGGAGGTGAACATCACTCACAGGGATAGAAGCCATGTTACTTGCGTCTTGAGGCCCAGGTCACGAGATTCCCCTCTTCATTTTGCCTCTGCTACTTTCTGTCGTCTCCCGCATGCGCAGTCTGTGTGCTTGGCCTGAGCCCGAGGCAAGGGCTGAGCTGGCACTACGTGTCCACGTCCTGTGCATCACGTCCCCTTGCTGCAGCTGACTGGTGTTGACCACTCGGCTTGCGGTAGATGCAGGCAGGGGACGGGCGCCCCTAGGCCCAGCGTGCTCCCCTCTCACGAGGAAGCAGAGTTGGGATGCTCTGGAATCAGAGCCACGCCTCTCATCTGGCTTTGGTGGGTGTAGACCAAGGCTCCCCGCCCCTCTAGCCTTCTCTCTAGGAAAGCAAGCTGTGAGAATCCCAGTGCGGGCTTCAGTTACCGCTGGCTCAGCAGCTAGTGGAGAAGGTGGGCCTGTGGTGGGGATGAGCACAGGACAGCATTTCCCAGGATGGGGTGGCGAGGATGCCCATGTTGGCTTGACTAAAGTTACCAGCTTCTCCTCCCGCGGAACCAATCTGCCTCCGTGCCTGCTGCCTCCTCCCGTGCCTCTGAGGAGCTGGTGAGCATGGGAGGGAGGGAGCCAGACACCTTGATCTGCATGTACGTGCAGGGGGGTGACAATCTGAGGACATGGAGAAGAGAAAGGGGTGCCCAGTGCCCACCCAAAGGCAGGGTCCACTTAGGAGAAGGGCACTGAGCTCAGTTCAAAGGGCGTTCGTCCAGCATGTCTACCCCCCTGTCCCAGCCTCTGTGATCTGAGCAGGAAGCCTGTGCGCCAACACCATCATTCATTCTTTTTTTTCTTTTTAATATATTTATTTATCTTTGGCTGCGTTGGGTCTTGGTTGCTGCGCGTGGGCTTTCTCTAGTTGCAGGGAGCGGGGTGCTACTCTTCATTGCGGTGCGCGGGCTTCTCATCACGGTGGCTTCTCTTGCTGTGGAGCATGGGCTCTAGGCACAGGGGCTTCAGTAGTTGTGGCTCGTGGGCTCAGTAGTTGTGGCTCGTGGGTTTAGTTGCTCCGAGGCATGTGGGATCTTCCCGGACCAGGGCTCGAACCCGTGTCCCCTACATTAGCTGGTGGATTCTTAACCACTGCGCCACCAGGGAGGTCCCACCACCATTCATTCTGTGTGGATTCGTGCACTCATTCCATGCCTGGCCAGACATGGTGCCAGGTCCTGAGGGTAACTGAGCTGCTTGCCCAGAGGAGCTCATAGTCTGGTCAGAAGACAGAGCCCTAAAGGAATGATGTTTCATGATGGGTTGGGGGTGGTGGGAGCAGTAAGAGGTGCCTTCTGGGACAGGAAAGCAGAATGAGTCTGGCTGGAGTAACCATGATGTTTAGGACAGATTCTCACCCTTAAGGATGGCAAAGCGTTACTCCCATAGGCCACACAGTTGGATACAGAACAGACCAGCCTTCTAATACGTACAGACTCGTGGGATGGCAGCATGGGAGGAGGCCCTCCAGCTTCCCCCCTTGTGATGGTGAGCTTACCCTTCTGCCCTACCCTACACCCACTCCCAAGCAGCCCGTTCCACATCTGCTCTCCACTGACTCTAGAAATTCCTCCTTGGGGCCACATTGAAATCTGTGCCTCTCTCCCTTCCACCTGCTTCTACCCTTCAAGTAAAAGAAGGCTCACGTGCGGGATTCGTGAAGACCAGACAGGGAGTAGAAGGCTGGTGAGCCCCAGGTGGTCCTGGGAACAGAATTCCCTCTGTGCTGCTGACCTCACCCCCGGTCATTCTGAGCCCTCCTGAGTCTCGGCCACATATGACTTTGATTCGCCATGACCCTGACTTCTACTGCCTGCTGCTAACGCACCCTGGTTCAGAGTACTGCAGAGGGTAGAATAGGATTGGCTCAACCCAACTTTTCTTGTGCCAGAGCACGCACTGGCTGGTTTATGGATTGCCTGCCCCAGGTCACGTGTCCACTGTGGTCCAGTCAACTAAGGACCAAGCCTTGAGACCAGAGAAGGAATCAGGGTCAGGGTTCAGATACACTGGCCTCCCGCTGAAGGCAAGGGCAGCAGCCCTGCGAGGGGGTTAGGAGCACACCTCCAAAACCCCTCGGCTAGAAAGGACTTCTCTCTCTCTGAACACCCAGAGCCAGGATTATCCCGATCAGAGCTCATTTCCTAAACAGAAGAAAAGAGGGAGCAGAATACATGCCCTGAAAAGGGAGAAAAAAGCCTGCACAACTTCACTGAGATATTTGAAATTTTCTAACCAGGCAAAGCCTTGCGATTGGGGATTTCCTTGTGGCACGGCCTCATAACTTACAGTAACTTCTTTCCTCTCAGATGAAAAATGCCAGCTGATAGCTGCATAAGTGTCTGTGGGAAATTTCTGGGACCTCGTCTTGGTTTTTCTTTTGTAATTATTTCTGGGACAATGTGAGCACTAAAATTAATGATTTCCGTAGTATTTTTTTTTTTTTTCTTTCCCAACCGTTCCAGCAAGGACTCTCTGCCAAGAACCGGCCCCTTTGTGCTTTCTAAGGAGGATCTGAGGCAACTTGCTCTGAAGATGGAGAAGCCGAGGGTCCCAGGAGTGAAGCGATTGTTAGAAATGTCACTTCAGTGTAGGGATAGGAGAGATGAGAGGCATGGAGAGGCACAGCCTGGCCTAGACACTCCTCTGAGTGTCTTATTGCTTTTTTCTTCCATAGTATCAGCCTCACCCTTGACTCAGAATCCAGGCCCTTCTAGCTTCCCAGAGAACTCAGGAGTGGCCCTTGTCATAAGTGCGAGTCATTACTTAAGAATGTTTCCGAAAAATACAAATGTCTGGGAGGAAAGGAGAATACTGTCGTTCAATCCCAAAACACCTACTTGAGACCAGGCCTCAGGCCTTTTTTTTCCACTTTTCTAGATGATTCTGCTAAGGGATTGGCCATACAACAGGTCTTTGAGCAACATGAGACATGCCCCAGGCTCCCCTGGGCCTGATCGCTCCTGTTTTAGTCCCTGCCATTAAGAAATGCTTTTAGCAAAGCATGTGTGTGACACTTAGATGGAGCAACTAGTTGCCTAGGAAACTGTCCATTTTACACGTGTTCCACTTCCTGGTATCGTTTGGATCCAGCTGCCTCGATTGGCCTTCTTCCTTGACCTTCCTTTGACATCACCCCACACACACACATTGTTAGGCCGGCTGAGTAGCTCCTAACAAGGACCAACGACATAGTTTCCGGGGCCCCGTGCAAGATGGAAACGCAGGACCCCTAGTTGAAAATTATTGAGAATTTCAAGATGGCAACAGCGCGTTAAACCATGCATGGCCCTTCTCAGCGCTGCATGGGTCACAGGCCCAGGGAGCTGGCCCTGCTCCTAATAGCAGTAAGAAGCGACCTGAACACGCTTCCTTTGGCTCTGTAGGATTACTGGGATCCTGGCCTTGTGACAGAGCCACGCCCCTTCCACTTTATCATAATCGCTTTCCAAAGCACCACACACTCAACCCCCAGATTTTTAAGGCTCCCCGTGTTGACCCCTGAAAGGCAGGGCTCATATAATTGTAGGAACCAGGAATGACTTTTTGTAAACCATATTCAGTCTATTCAGAAGATAAGCATAATATTTCTTACCTCCTTCAGCCCAAAAAGAACATCAGAATTGGCACCCTGGGTTGAAACGAACCGTACTCTGTCCAGCTGTGCATGCCGCCTCTGGCCACTGCACCCAGAGACTCTGAATGCTCCTCTCTGCCATCAGGACTTAAGGATCTCCTCCTTAAGTCACAATCTACCCAAGAAGCCATTGTGAATCGATAGCCCACAGGTTTCTCCAAACCTTTTAAAGAGCAATTTGTATTTTCAACCTGTCTCACCTCTTGGGTAACGAAGTAGATGAGTTTACCCCCCAGTGTGTAAGTTAGCAGTTTCTTTTCTTTGTCAAGAGCTCTTGACAAAGAATTGCTTTCCATTTCAGGTGTCAAGAGTTCCCCCTAGGTCCGCCTTCAAGGATTTGGTGACCAAGAGTGTGTTTGGACATTTGTAGAGTCTTAGTCATTTGAAACACTTTGCTCATTTTTTTAAATTAATTTTTATTAGAGTATAGTTGCTTTACCCCATTTAGGTCACCACAGAGCACTGAGTAGAGCTCCCTGTGCTACACAGTAGGTTCTCATTAGTTATCTATCTTATACATAGCATCAATAGTGTATATATGTCAGTCCCAATCTCCCAGTTCATCCCACCCACCCTTCCCACCTTGGTGTCCAAACGTTTGTTCTCTACGTCTGTGTCTCTATTTCTTGCAAATAAGATAATCTGTACCATTTTTCTAGATTCCACATATATGCGTTAATATATGATATTTGTTTTTCTCTTTTTGACTTATTTCACTCTGTATTTGTAGAGACATGGATGGGCTTTGCTATTTCTTATCTTCTTCTCCTGCCCACTGCTGGCCCCTCTGGCTCCCGTTCCTTATATTGGACCATTCTAGTGGCCCCTTTCTGCAGCACTCAAAACTGAGGACAGCGCCTCCACGTGGGCATAAGATGGTTCTACGCAAATGCACACACTAATTCATACAGATTTCCTTCTAGTTAAGCCCGACCTTTGTTGTCCTTCTGGGTCACAGCGGTCTTTAGGGAACAGTCCGTAGCAACTATGATATCCTTTCCTGAGCTGTCCTCCCAGAAATACCCAGGATTTTTTCTGCCCAGGCCCTGGCCTGGCCTGGACTTGCCTGGGAACTCATCTGCCTGTATCTCTGCTCTCACGCAGCCTCCCAGGGTCAGCCTGGATTTGTCCCCATCTGGTGGCGTTTCCACCTGCCCAAGGATTTCCCGACCATCTGATTGCCTGGAGGTTTCATTGCACACTTCCTCTCCCATACAATTCATATAAAGGTGTAGAATGTAGAATAAGAGGCCTAGAATTGAGCCCCCAAAGAATTTAATTTAGAAGTGAACGGAGAAAGAGATCATTTGTTGCTTTGTTTGTTGCTGTCTCTAAGCTGTTCCCTATCAAAGACAAAATATTTAGCACCAAAGGTTTTTAATTTTGAAAGTACCTTGGGCTTCCCTGATGGCGCAGTGGTTAAGAATCCGCCTGCCAATGCCGGGGACACGGGTTCGAGCCCTGGTCCCGGAAGATTCCATGTGCCGTGGAGAAACTAAGCCCGTGCGCCACAACTACTGAGCCTGTGCTCTAGAGCCCGCAAGCCACAACTACTAAGCCCGAGTGCCACAACTACTGAAGCCCGCATGCCTAGAGCCCATGCACTGCAACAAGAGAAGCCACTGCAATGAGAAGCCCGTGCACCGTAAGGAAGAGTAGCCCCTGCTCGCTGCAACTAGAGAAAAGCCTGCGCACAGCAGCAAAGACCCAACGCAGCCAAAAAATAAAAATTAATTAATTAATTTAAAAAAAAGTAACCTTGTCAAAAGCTTTTGAAAGACTAAATACAATTTTCCTTCCCACTAATTTATGTACCCCCTCAAAGAACTATAACAGACTAAGGAGGCATGATTGCACTCTACAGAAATCCTACTTCTTCCCTCTCAAAGGGCAGCAGAACAGACAGTTTAAGAGCCCCGGCTTTGGAATCATACAGAACTGGGTTTGATTTTCGCCTTTGCCACTTACTAATAATGTGCTCTTGGGCAAGTTACTCAATTTCCCTATGCCTCAGTTTTCTCATCTTTAAACAGGAATTATAGAACTGACCTCGTATGCCGGCTGTGGAGTTAAATGAGGCAAGGGATCTGGAATGGTTGGCATATAATAGGGCTTCAATTAACGGTAACTATTATTTGTTTGATAGTCTTTTATTACTGATTGCATCCATTTGTACATCCAGGGTTTACTTTTTATGGAAAGGCATTTACTTGGTGGTAAACTCCTTAGCTGTTTGCACCATTAGTTATATATGTTGTTCATGTATTCTGCCTGCTCATTACTGTACATTTCATGTATGTAGAGGACAGTAAGAGCCAGCCGTCAGTCCCTGGCCTGGAGGAGCTCATAAGATGATGGTGGAAACAAACACACCAAAAACTAATATAGTGTAGCTAGTTTTTAACACAGATAGTCTCTCAAGGAACTGATTCACGTTCTTTCCAATCAAGTCTTTGGCCAAAGGAGGAGATGTGGATTTTTACAAGATAACGCTGAAAATTTGTCCATAAGAAGAAATAGCTTAAAATTCTTCCCTTTCATATTTCTTAATATTCTCTTGTATCAAAAAAAAAACTAGGTTCTTTTGGGACAACCTCCCCCCCACCGAGCCTATCAGGTCACATTTCATCTACACCTGTGTATTTTGAAAAATCTTAAAGGCCTGCCAATCTCTGTGGTTCACTAGACCTAGTTTTAAAGTAGATCTCCAACATCCTGGTCACTTCTGAGGGTAATCTGAGGTGGCAAAGAAAGGTAAAATCTATTCAATACCTGAAAAATATTTTATACTATCATCATCATTGCATGACGGTCCCTCTGAATCTCCACTCGAGCCTTTCCAGAATTTTTTAAAAAATCATTTTGTGGGTTTGGAGTATAGAGTCCACAAAAAAAAAAAATTTTTTTTTCCCCCAACAAATGTCTTATTCGCAGCTGACCGGTCACATTTCCTGGGTTTCTTTCAAATGAAAACACTTCTTAGAATTTTAAGGAGACTTAGCGATCCCATGGCTGTACTCCCTTAATCCATTTCCTTCTTTCTCCATCCAATTCACTCTTAAAAATCTCAGCGGTGCCTTCTCCTTGGCCATTCCAAGGGGGGCGGTGGTTGGGCAAGGGGGTCAGAGCACCATTTTCAGTTTCACAGGATGAGATGTGACACTCAGGGTTGGGCCCTCATGTGGACGAGCTAGGTAGTGGGAAGGAAGGCACCAGAACAAAGACCCATTGCGTCGTGGTCCTCATAGACATGCTTGCTTAGCACCCCGGGAAAGAACGAAAACCCCACACACAACCTTACAAACCAGAGTGCTTCAAATCCACAAATATTTGGTTTGTGCTTTTAATAGTTATTATATTTCACACACCACGTCTTAATTGTCCTTTGTAGTTTAACCCTCCATCAGAAGAATTCTTGACGTTTTGCAGTAACCCGTTCATTCTCCTAATAGCCCTTCAGGGAAGGAGGTCATGGAGATGATCCCCTCCCATTTTGTATGTGGAGAAACTGAGGCCCAGACAGAACAAGCCATGTAGCTCAAAAGCTCCACCTCCCCACCAGCCCTTCCACTCCAGCCTTTCCTCCAGGCCTTGATACCATCGAGCCCCCGTGCGCAGGACACGCTGCACCATCAAAACGCCCCTGGCTCTAGATTCCTAGGGACCTCACCCCTTCCCAGCATCCCCTCGTTGGGTCGCCCGACCAAGGGGCCACTACCTCAACTGGGGCCAAATCCCTGGTGACCAACAGCACGTCCCAAAGGCTAAGCCACCAGCCCAGCCACTCACCCCCATCTGGCTGGGCTCTGTCACCCCGAACAAGTGTGAAAACGCCACCTTTGCAGGCCGGAATCCACAAGAAATTGGAAACCTGCTGTTAGTTCCATTCCCACTCTCTTTTCATGTTTGCTGTTATTTTTTAACACTTTTTTTTTCTCATAAAAGCACTATCCTCTTCCCCAGAGCTTGCCTGTAGCAAAGGCATGGTCTGTACAACTGCAATTATTTCAGAGAACAGATGGAGAGAGGAGCAGAAAGTCTGTTAATAGTAATAGAAATGCTACATGTTAACCTGGACAGCACACGATGACAGTCCCATGACTACCCGTTCTGTTCCCACCAGCTGGGCCACCAAAGTAGGAATGAGATATTCACAAACACAGCCATCAGCCACGTAGCCACCTAAAGTTAGAACTCGAATTCCTTCACACCAGGGGCCTTGGCGACGGTGGCAGCCCAGGCCGAGAGCAGAGGAGGCCAAGCCCCAGCTCAGCACCAGGCCAAGCAGAACTGCCCCAACTCTGCTTCAAAGGCCCAGGCTTCCCGGGTCAGCCGAGGCCCAGGCCCAGGCCCAGCTTTCAGGCAAACGCTGAACTCTCCAACACTACCCAGGAGCCAAACTCACCAGCACTTTACTTGGGTCTCTTGGGAGGAAGCATTAAGTCTGAGTTGATCTTGACTTCCTGGGAGGCAGTGGGTAAGAGAGGGGCCTGGTTCCCCCAGGCCGAGGCCAGAAAGACAAAGGCAAAACTCCAGAGCAAGCCACGCAGTGTCAGGGTCAGCAATACAAAGGGCTTGTCCATCTCTGGAAGCAGAAATCTCTTCCCTCTTCTAGAATGCAGAAAATAAACCAATGTCTTATCCTGACGGAGGAAATGGGTCACTTTACTTCAACAAATATTTCTTAAGCACCTACTGTGTGCAAGAAAACATACCAGGCACTTCAGGGACAACAAAGAAATCAGAGTCCCTACCTTCAAGAAAATCATATTCTTGTAAGAGGGACCAAGTGACTTCTGCCCACGTAAAACCAGATACACAGCAGACAGCGAGAAGTATTCCAGCAAAGGCACAAACAAAATACGCTATCAGGATTCAAATAGTAAGGACATCTTATCTGGTCTGAGGGGCTCGGGAGAAGTCTTCAAAGAGGAGACGGGTAGTATTTAAGGTGTGTCTTGAGGAATGGGAAGGATTTTTCGATGGGCAGAGAGACCAGTACAAACAAAGCCACAAAAGTAGGGAAGCAGAAATCACACTGGAGACCAGAAACGTGCCCAGTTTGCATGCCCCTATCAGGCCGCGGTGGGATCGGCTGGGCAGGCTGAGTGAGAGCAAGCTATCAAAGGCCTCTGCCAGGTTAGGAAGTTTGTACAATATGAAAGTCCTAAGTCCATGGGGAGCTGTTCCTCAGACAGTTGTGTGCTGGCCAGAGCCAACTCTGTCCACCTCTTTCCAACCCCTCATTCTGTGGCCTCACGTTGGCAGCTTGGATGGGCCACAGTGTGAATATTTACCCTGGAAATGGGCAAGTGCCGCAAGCCAGGGCTTGTTTTTCTTTGGCTATTTGTTTGTTTGTTTTCCAGAGAACTGGTCTACCAGGTCCACACTGGATTTCTCTAATACAAGCCAGCCGCACATGAGTAGGAAGGGAGATAGAGAGGGAAGAAGGCCAGTTAAGAAACTGTTGAAATAGTTGAGGCAAGAGCTAGTTCAGACCTCACCCCAGGGTGCCAGAGAGTAGGAGGAAAAGTGAGCATGGGTTCTAGCGAGACCCTAAGCTTGGAAATCAAAAAGAAGGGGGCACGGTCCAAGAGGGAAGAGTCAAAAGCTGATTCGTATGTTTCATTTGGTGGCTAACAAAATGGCAGAGCCATTCGCTGAAACAGGAGGAACTGGTGAGCAGGGTGGACGTGAATGTAGCTTTGGAGGTGGGGATAGCCGTCCGATAACTAATTCGATTAAAGAAACGAGCTGCACACACTATGTTGCTTACGAGCCCTCCTTTTCCTTTCCCTTCCTTCAGTTCCCTCCTCTCCCTCCCACCCTCCCTCCCATGCAGTACGGATAATATCTCAATTCATCACTCAACAGACAGTCATCTCTGCTGCCTGCTTAGCTGCGTGTGAGGCTTTGAAATTTATTAAATAAGTCCCTTAGCTTTATGAAGACAGAAAAGTGGCAGTCGACCAGAGTGGGGGCTTTGGGGAGTGGGTAGAGTACAGTGAATTCGCCAGGATTTGAACTCACCACTCGGCTCACCCGCATCCCCCCGGCACACAGCCAGAATCCCAAGAGCCTCCCTGCCCCCAGCCATCTTGAGTGGGCAGATGCTGTGGAGGGACCG
Organism: Delphinapterus leucas; assembly: GCF_059928025.1. NCBI lineage: Eukaryota > Metazoa > Chordata > Mammalia > Artiodactyla > Monodontidae > Delphinapterus > Delphinapterus leucas. The sequence continues at coordinate 22,997,214 of NC_143134.1, forward strand.
CCGTCCCCAGAGGACTGGGCAGCGCAGTGGCAGAAGGCACTTGATTCAGAGATGCCGGAACACGTTGCCAACAAGTACATCTTTGTGGTATGTGTGTTTTCAATTACACAAGCGTCCAGAGACTTAGGTGTGGAGGAATCTGCAACACGCAAACAAATACCATATTCTTGTGAGTAAGAGTCAACGTCACATCTGTCCCTCTTCCTCCAGACCTATGCCTGCCCTCTGTGCAGGGAGAAGAGGGTGGAATTGGGAGACAAGGGACATGGTTTTAAGTCCCAGAGAAGCCGTTCCGTTGCTTACAATGGCTGGCATTTATCGATCACTTAACGTGTGCCAACCACTGCTCTGAGCCATTTGACTCGCTTAATGTGAGTAACAATCTAAGAGAAAAGAACTCTGATTATTACGAGCTCTCTTTTAGAGATGATAAACCTGAAGCCCAGAGAGTTTAGGCAACTTGCCCAAGGCCACACAGCAACTGAGTGGAATTCACATCACTAAAGCATTTTGCCTCAGACGGATCCACTTAATCCTTCTGAGCTTCAATTTTTCCATCTGTAGACTCAGAATGATAATCTCTATTTAGTAGATGTTCCCTGCAGTGGCCCCTTGTTCCCAGTAATGTGACTCTGGCCACAGCAAATTATGGCCTTAACAGACTTGGACCCATATCACCCGCAACCTCCAACCTGCACCCTCCACGTTTGGCCGTTGTAAATCATCCTTTCTTCTTCTCATCGACTACCGCCTTCTCTGTAAAGACTGACCTCCTCACCCCCATTCTGCACAGAAGTGTTTGGTCCCTGTCCTATGTTCCCATAGCCCTTTGTGTAAGTCTTTATCCCAGCATGTCACAGTGTGCTGTAGTTGTTTACATGTCTGTCTCCCTTGTTATTTTGTGAACCATACAAGGGCATCTTTGTATAGACAGAGTGTGGGATGCAGCTCCAGGTAGCTGAACCAGTTGAAGAGACAGGGCTCTTTAGCCTGAACAAAAGGTCATTGTGAAGCTGTGATTGCCTTCAAATGTCTGAAGGGGGGCCATGTACAAGAAGGACAGGACTTGTTCTATGCAAGAAAGAAGAGGAACAGCTGTGAGTTTTAAGGGTAGTTTTGGGCTCCATGAGATGTAGCCCTTTCTAATATTTGAATGAGTCGCCTCCCCAGGGGGTGAGGGACACCCATCGCTGGGAGCGCCATGGAGACACTGGATGGTTGCTGGCTAGGTTTGCTTAGGGAAACTCGGCCCCTGCTTCCTCCAGCGTTCCAGGGTTCTGTAATCTGTCCCACTCCCAGATGAACTTAGTTCCTCTGGGAACACAAAAAGAGCGAGTGTTAGAGGGAAGCAATGTGCTGTCTCCGCATGCACTAGCGACCCTGGCCAGACTTAGAGATGCGGACAGCCCAGCCTCTCTGCCTCCAGACAGCTGGTGACAGGCCGTTTGGAGGATGTCTTCTGGCCGTCAAGGTAACTGCTACTCCAGGGACCGTTGGGAACAAACACTGAGGGCATTTGTTCACATAACGAAACCTGACCCACGGACATCGCTTCACAGTCTTAAAAATACTTTCACACTTTTAACTCATTTTATTTTTAGAGTAACCCTGTTGTGTGAGACGCATATTACTGCCATTTTGCAGATCAGTAAACTGCACCTTGGTGAGAGTAAATGACTTACCTCCAAACACACAGCCTATACAAGCAACAGCAGGGGCTCAAGTCCTAGATCTCTATCATTTACTTGAGTAATCTTTTCACAACATCAGGATGCCTTTCTGAAGATCAGCCTCTGACACTCACTTGCCAAAACCAGCACAGACAACTGATGTGTGTGTCAGGTAGGAATGTGTTTGGCTGCAAGGAAGAAAAATCTCTACCCTAGGAACAAAAAGGGATTATTTGTTTCAGGCAACAAGAAGTCTAGAGGCTGGCAATCGCAGGCAGATTCAGCAGCTCAAGGACCCAAGTTCTTGCCATCTCTCTGCTTCACCATCTTGAGCACACAGGCCTTCAACCTCATGCTTGTCCCCTCTTGGTCACAGAATGGCTGCTACACATCCAACATTACATCTACATTCCAGGCAGAATGAAGGGGAACAGGGACAGGGACAAAAGGCAACAAGGGTTTTCTCTGAGTAAGCCTTTGCCTTTTTATCAGGAAGAGATCCCTTCCCAGGGACTTTCTCCTATCTCTTCTTGGCCAGAACATGGCCTCCCCTTAGTGCACGAGAGGCTGGGAAATCCAGTATTGTAGCTCCCCAGCCTCTAAAGTAGAGGAGAGCAAGGAAGAAGGATAGCTGATCCACAGTGACTACACAACACCTCTTCCCAAATGTGTGAAAGCAAGGCATGAGCCCCAACTCCCAGGCTGACATGCCTCTGTCCACCCAGCCCAGGAACTGTCTTTGTCGACAGCTGAAATGTGAGTCAGTCGTCAGGGATGAAAGGCTTTAGGCTCAAGGGGCAACACCCGGACTGCATCCTGGTGAGACTATCAGTCCTGGTGAGGAACAGCTGTCACACTCAACCTCCCCCAGGAAGAAGGCTCTTAACTAGATTTCCCATACAGAACTTTGTGGGGGAGGTTCAAACACAACCAACCCACTATAGGCTAAATCTGTACTCCAACCAACCTCATAATGAATAGTGGGAGAGGATGGTGACTTGTATTTGTGACTTCAGTTTCTCGATTCAGCGCTCAAGCCCCTTAATCTCCAGGGTCCCAGGCACAAGGGACCCCGGCCAAGATCGGGGGAAACCTGTCCTCTTTATGTAGAGGGCACATGATCTTCCCTGAGAGTACATTAAACAGGAGGAAAGAAACCTGGGTTTTAGTCAGTGGCAGATTCAGTCAAGGACTTGGGGGAACCAGATTTTAGGATTGTGGTTCTCACCCCTAACTCTACACTTGTGTCACCTGGGAAACTTCCATGTCGACACTAAAGCTGGCTCCCCTCTCCAGACCCCTTAGGTCAAAGGCCCAGCCTTGGTAGCTTTGAAAAGCTCCCTTGGTGATTCTAGTATTCAGGCAGGGGTGAGAACTACTGCTTTGGAGAGGATGGCTCTCCACTCAACTTGACCGTGAAACTTAACCATATCAGGTCAGCCCAGTCCTTCATTCTGGGACAAGTGAGTGCTGTAGGCAACAAAAGACAGACATAATCATATTAGAACATGAGAGAAATGCAATGCTAGATACTCCCCAGGTTCCTGTAGTCTTCAAATGGTCTTGATGGATATCTGAGTCAGAAGGAGTCAAGGGCCCTGTTCTAAAACGTACCTGGGATTCATTTTAATTGGATGTGATAAGACACGCAGATGGAAATGATGATCACGAAGGAAGACGTTTATACTCACAGATCCCTAAAGACAGGAACCACAGCACACCACACGGGGCCACACGGGGAAGCACCAGGGTCTGTCAGAAGGCAGAAGGGGTGAGGAGAAAGCATGGGCGAGAATCCTTACTGTGATTTTTGTGGGAAAAAATAAAACATTGGCGAAGGAGGATAAGCAGGGTAGACAGGCTTGGGGTTGGCTAGTTTGAATAGTTCTGGTGGTCTCTGGAACACAGGAGCTGCCCCTGGTTGTCTGGAGCCTGACCCCTGGGTGAGTAGGCCAGGAGGATAGTGGCTCAGCCCAATAAAGGAGATGGCGTAGGCTCCGGATTGGTAGGTTTGCACTTGAAGAGCACGGTCTCGGGTACGTGTTTGCTATCTCTGGGAACTGGTAGCCTCTCCAGAGACAGCAAGACCCCAGATGTCAAAGCATCAGAAAATAAAAGGTGTGATTAATATAGACCACATCTTCTCAGCACTTCTAGGACTCAGAACTGTCTACTGAAGTCCCATCATATTCTGTCCAAAGAATACTTTCACTCCTCCTCTCTGGGAAAGGCAGGCACACACAGAATGCTCAAATAGCAAGGTGGAGAGAGGGGGCCTCGGAGACCCCAGAGCACCCCTGCACGTCAGAAAGGCCCCTCTGCCCAGGCATCTCTGCATTACAGAGGGTGTGGCATGCTGGCCTCCCTCTGAGAATGACCACTCTTGTGCCATGCTGACCCAACCCGCACATGAATCAGCCTAACAGCCCTCACTGGACATCACTGTGCCCACGCAGATCCACCCCTCACCCCACCACCTGAGGAATTCTCTCTCTATAACTCGTCTCTAACCATGTCATCCCTACACCCCCATTCATGAACCTCCCTGACATATACAACATTGCCCATCTTCATCGTCAACCTCGCTGGCCTCCTCCACTGCCCCTCCAGTTCTCTGTCCCTTGGCCTTGGGAACTCTGAGGTCCAGACACAGAACAACTTGCTGCTCCCTTTTGTGTCTCCATGGCTTTGTACACGCTGTTTCCTTTGCCTGGCATGGCCTTCCCTCCTGGGCAACCTTCCATTCATCAGGGCCCAGCTCAGAGGCAGCATCCTCTGTGAGGCTTTATTCAGTCACCCCCGGCAGAGTTAATCACCTCCTCAGGTTTGCTTCTGCAGCGCCAGCAGTGCTCCTGGTTAGAGCCCAAAAGGTGCTTGGATTCTTTGCATATATGATAAGGGCTCAGTCAATTCTTGTGGAATGAATGAATGAACACGTGAACAATTGAACCACCTGGGCCAGCTGCAATAATTGTTTTATTTACTCATTCAAAAATATTTATCAAGTGTGTTCTCTGTGCCAGACACTGTAATCTATGGGCGTATAGTGGGGAGCCAAAACAGACACAATCCCCGCTTTCAAGGAGGTCTTAGTCTTGTGGGGGACACAGACGTTAATCAAAACTTACGCCAACCCACGTATAAATTGACTCTAAACTGAGATGCGTATCTGAGGAAAGGAAATGTGAGCATGTTTAAGAAAGGAACTTAACCTAGAACAGGGGTGAGGGAACACTCCTCTGGAGAAGTCACCCTGAGCTGAGTTCTGAGGTATGAATAAGAGCTCACCAGATTCAAGGGGGTTGGGCAGGAGTGGGGAAACTTATGCAAAGGCCGTGGGGTAGAAGGGAGCAGGGCAAACCTTAGAAACAGAAAGGCCCCTGAGAGTGGAGTAGAGGGCAAGGGCCATGTGTACAAGATGACAAGGTGAGGTGGGAAGGGACCAGATTATTCAAGGCCTTGTAAGACACACTAAGTACCCATGGAAAGCCAGGGAAGGATTTTAAGCAGCAGGATAACACAATCTCACCTGTGTTTTGAAAAAATGTTCTGGATCAGGGTGGAAAATTGATCAGGGAGTAAAAACAGATACGAGGAAGCTTGTTAGGAGGCTGTTACAGGAGACAAGACAAACAGTGGGGAGAAGGAGAGGTTAGGTGTAGATGCAGTTAGGGTTTGCAGGCTTTGAGGCAGACCTTGAAGAACTTGTCATACGATGGCTTCAGTTTCCTCTGCGAAGTTATCGCTGAAAAATTTACCTGCCAAGAGAGAGGGTTAGGGGGAGTGGAGGGGGGTTGGGGGTTTAAGGATACTGGAAAAGGTTTGAAATCTTGGAAAGCCATTACCAAGGGTGGCAGATCAAGTTGATGCCAGAAATACAGAGCAGTATTGAGAGCCCATAATGAAGCTGGCGGCCAAGATATATGGGGCCAATCTTCCCCGGGATATGACTTTCTCTTGGTGGGCTCACTGCTCACGTCATACACAGAAGTAGAGGAAAGTTGGGTTTACTCAGCTTTGGGGTCTTTTGAAGGAAATATGTTTAAATGATAGAGGGACAAGGGAGTTTACATTTTGACGATTTGAGACACAAGCAAAGACAGGAGAGAGCTGATGGGCTGGGAGAAGGGACATTTACCAATGGTCTGGAGGTCTCCTTGTGGTCAAAGATTAGTCGAGGTAGACAGAGTTGAAGAAGCAAGCTGAACAGAAGGGAGGTTGTGGCCAGAAATAGTGACATGGGGAGGTGGAGCGGTTTGGGGGGATGACAAGTTTCAAGGTGTGACTGTGGGAGTCGAGAGTTGAGATAAAGAAAGAGAAGCTTGCCTGAGATGCAAAGGTGCAGGTACGCGGGAGGCCACGGTGCTGGATGGGTGATCCACGTGTTTGCCGGAGTCACCAGGGTGACGGCAGGACCTAGGGAAGAAAATATGGCTGTGATCAGGTGCCAGCGTCTTCGATGAATGAGCAGGAACCATCATGAGGTCATAGGTGACAGCAGCCAGGACGGAAGGAAGGGGTATGGTTGAGTGGCTTGAGCCACAGAGAGGATGTGGCAGCAGGGAGCTAGGGCATCTCTTGGGGTTTAAGGGCCATGAGAGAACACACATCAGCACTCGAGGGATCTAAGGGGAAGGGACTCTTCAGGGGGAGAGCCAGGCAAAGACAAGGAAGTAGACAGAGCAATTTATGGAGAGACAGAGGATGGAAGGGATGTGGCTTGTTATTTAGTGGTTTTCCAGAGAGCAGAGTAGAAGGGTTTGGAAGTGGAGGAGGAATAGAGAACTGGCTCAGAGGAAAAGATAGAAGAGCATTTTGGCATGATGGTGTGGTGGAGGAGATGGCGGGGCGGGGGGGGTGGTCTTTGACTGAGAAGATCTGGATGGGAGGCAGGGAGATTGGGGCTCAACGATTTCTCTGAAGGAGGCCAGTGGATCAGTGGACCAAGGGTCTGGGGGAGTTAGTGTCAGTGGTGCTCTCTGCTCACCTGGGTTGGTGGCTGTGCCTGAGGTTGACATGTCCCTACTGGGATAGTCAGTGTCATGGTGAGATACAGTAAGAAGACAGCCCCACGTACAGACGATGGGCGAGGGCAGAAGCCAGCGGTTCAGGGATGAGGCAAATCCAGCTCTGACCACCTTCTCTCTTCCTTTCCACTCTCCCCACTGCTCACCTGTTCCCTAACTCCCAGTTGGGATACAACTATTAAAATTCCTTCTAGAATGGGGCTTCCCTGGTGGCGCAGTGGTTGAGAGTCCGCCTGCCGATGCAGGGGACGCGGGTTCGTGCCCCAGTCCGGGAAGATCCCACATGCCGCGGAGCGGCTGGGCCCGTGAGCCACGGCCGCTGAGCCTGCGCATCCGGAGCCTGTGCTCCGCAACGGGAGAGGCCACAACAGTGAGAGGCCCGCGTACAGCAAAGAAAAATAAAAAATTCCTTCTAGAATAATAAGAAGATAAATTTTAAAGGGGCAAAAGATTTATACAGACATTTCACCAAAGAAGATATGCAAATAGTCAGTAAAGACATGAAAAGGTACTCAACATCACTAGTCATTAGGGAAATGTAAATTAAAAACTCAGTGAGTTTTTAATTTATATTTCACGCTTTGCACCTGCTAGAATGGCTACAATCAGACAGACAGAAGATAACAAGTGCTGGTGAGGAGATGGAGAAATTGGGACTTTCATACACTGCTGGTGGGATTGCAAAATGGTGCAACCATTTTGGAAAACAGTTTGGCAGTTTTTAAAAGTATTAAACATAAATTTACCATATGTCCTAACGATTCCACTCTAGGTGTTTTCCCAAGAGAATTGAAAACAAATAGTCACACAAAGACCTGTAGCAAATGTTCATATCAGCATGATTCACAGTAGCCAAAAAGTAGAAACAACCCAAATGTCCATCACGTGGATGAACAAAAGCCATACCAAGGGCATATACTATTTGACAATTAAAAGGGATGACGTGATGATGCATGCTACCTGGCTGAACCTCAAAAACGTTATGCTGGGTGAAAGAAGCCAGGCACAGAAGACCTCATATTCTATGATTCCGCTTATGTGAAATGTTCAGGGAAGGCAAAAAGGAGATTATAGAGACAGGAAGTAGATTAATGGTTGGCCGAAGCTGGGGGAGGGAACAGGAAGTGATTGCAAATGGCACAAGGATTGTTTTAGAGGTGACGAAAATGTTCTAAATTTAGATTATGGTGATGGCTGCACAACGCTGTTAATTTACTAAAAATTGTTGGAATGTATGCTTTAAAGGGGTGAAGTTTGTGGTATGGAAATTATACTTCAATATGGCTGTTTAAAAAACTTCACATGGACAAGCCCAGATCTAATTCTCCTTCTATGTTGCCATCATTATGTCAAGGTACTGTGATCTGTTGACGTGACTTCCCATACCTTGCTCATGCCCTGAGCTGCAGAGCCCAGGGCCCTGGTCCAGCATTTGCCCTGCACCTAACTGACCCCCAAAGGTGCAATGAGGATTCCACGAGCTCTCCCTACCAAAAAGGGCAAAGCTATCCTTCTTTACCTCTCAGCCAGCTAGAGAGAGACTAGAGACTAACTAAGATAATACTATATGATTACTACACATTTCACTTGATTTTATAATTTCAGTTTATTTTTAGCAGGTAATGTATTCACATGGCTCAAAAATCAAAATGAAAGAACAGGCACGTAGGAGAGATTTCCATCCCACCTCTGTCCCATCCACCCATAGCACCACCACCACCCACATCTTTTTTTTTTTTTAAGTATCTCTCCAGAGTTTGTTTATGCAAATACAAACCAATGTGAAGACATAGCTTATTTTTTCTTTCATATGTAAAAGTAAGGTGCTAGATATATTGTTCTGCACCTTGCATTTTTCACTCATTTACCTTGGAGAGCTTTTCAGATCAGATCTGAGAGATCTTCATTGTTTTTCACAGCTATAAAGTATTCCATTGTGAGTACGTATCAATGTTTATTAACCAATCCCCAACTGATGGACATTTGAGTTATTTCCAACTTTTGCTATCATAAACATGGCTGAAATGAATACCTTATACACAAGTCATTTCATAAATATGCAGGTATCTTTAGGGGAAGAAATTACAGAAGTGGGATTGCTGAGTCAAAGGATAAATCGGCCCCATTATTGCATTCCCACAGCAATGTATGAAGCTTCCCCACCGCCTTGCCAGCAGAGCGTACTGTCAATTTCTGGGATTTGCAGAATGCTTGATGAGGGCGTTGATTCTGTCCTGCTTTCTTCAAGCAGGATTACTTTCTTCTTTTTAATTTAAAATTTTATTTTTTTGCGGTAGGAACATGAGATCTACCCTCTGAACAGATTTTAAAGTGTACAATACAATATCATTAACTACAGGCACAAGGTTGTACAGCGGATCTCTAGGACTTATTCATCTTTTGCGATTCATGCTTTGTCCCTATTTAACAGAAACTCCCCATTTCCCCCTTCGCTCTGCCCCTGGCAACCACTGTTCTGCTCTCTGCTTCTGTGAGTTTGACTATTTTAGATGTCTCATATAAATTGAATCAGACAGTATTTGTCCTTCTGTTACTGGCTTATTTCACTTAGCATAATGTCCTCATGGTTCATTCATGTTGTTACAAATGACAGGATTTCCCTCTTTTTCATGGCTGAATAATATTCCACTGTGTGTATAAACTACCCGGTCTTTATCCCTTCATACCTTGATGGACATTCAGGTTTGTTTCCACAGCCTGACTATTGTGAATAATGCTGCACTGAACATGGGAGTGTGGATATCTCTTGGAGAACTTCCATGAAGTTCCCAAAATATCTATTAAGGATTTTGATTGGAATTGTGTTAAATCAACTAATTAATTAAAGGATTACTGACATATTTGCAAATGGTGGCTTTGATGTGTAAGAGCATAATATGTCTTTCTCCATCTCTTCAAGTTTTCTTTTTATGTACATCAGTAATGCTTTGGTTTCTTGGTGTAAGTCTTGGATTTTTCATCAAGTTTATTCCTAGATATTTTATATTTTTATTACAATGGTAAATGGGATTTAAAAAGTATATTTTCTGACTACTATTTGTCCGTAGGAAAGTACTGATTTTGTGTGCATTTCATAACAACTCACTTTATTGAATATTAGTCTAGTTGCTTCCAGCTGATTCTTTTGGTTTCTCATGTAGGCAATTATGTCATTTGGAAAACAATTAATTAAAAAACAGAAAGAGCATAGATTTTTTTTTTCTTCTTTTATAGTATTTACACTTTGTTTTTATTTTCTTGCTGCTTTGGCTAAAACCAATTCTTGGTTGTATCAGACAGTTTTTCTCTCTGGGAGTCTGCTGGGATCACACACACTCGTGTGTGCGCACACAAACACACACACACACACACACACACACACACACACACACACACACACGGGCTCCTTGGGATATGATCCTACTTTCCCCCTAATATTTTCATCTCTTTATCCTTCTCTTCTGAGTTCTTGGAGATTTCCTTGGGCTTTATCTTCAAATTCTCTGAGTTAATTTCCTATAGCGTTTAATATGTGGTTTGGGATTTTAACGTTCAGCAAACAGTAGTTTTATCTCTGAACTACTCATCTCTGGAAAGTAGCCAGTTCTCCCCCAATTGTCACAGTCAGTACGGCTTTAGGGTCCTCTTCCCTGCTGGCTCTGTTGTACTGAGGCCATCCCCACTCCTTCCTTGAACCCTTTTTCGTCTTGGTGTCCGTGACACTCTGCTCCCTGGTTCTCCTCCTAACCCTCTTCCCCTCAGTCTCTCCTCTCCCCACCACTCTTAGTTCCTGAGTTCAAAGGAACTAAGTTCCTTTTCAAAGTTCCACCCTAGCTGTTCTGTTCTCACTCCATAAGTTCTCCCCAACAATCTTATCCATCCCCATGCCCGCTACCCACATGCCAAGTCTTGAGAGAGCTCCAGGCTTCATAGCTCCATTTAGGGTACATCTCTGCCTACATGTTTCAACACCAAACTCACTGTCTCCCAGACTTTCTACTCATAATAGTCATAGTGCCATCATCCACCTAATTGCCCAAGATAGAATCTCATAGACCTCCCAGACCCCTCTCCCTCTCTCACCTGCCCTATTCAGTCACCTTCAAGCCCTCGTGATCTCTCTTCAGAGTATCCCAATTTTCTTCTTTTCTTATTTTTACTCTGCTTTTAGTCTTTTACTCATCCTCACCATGAGCCTTCCCAAAGCATGCATTTCATCATGTCAGTTGTCTGTTCAAACAATTTCAGTGAGTCCTGTTGCAAAACAAATTCTCAACAACTTAGGACATGTGAGGTTTTCTATTATCTGGTCCCAGTAAACTTTCAGCTCTGTCACCCACCATTCCTTTATAGATGCACTCTGTCCCAGCACACCAAGTTTCTTGCCCTTCCCCAACCCCTCATGCCTTTGCCCAGACCCTTCCCTTTGCCAAGGGAGTCCTTTTCCTGACCCCTTACCAGCTCATCCTTCAAGATCAAGCTCAGATGACAACTAGGTGAAGCCTTCCTGGACTCCTGAGGTGGAGAGATTTAGGCTCCCTCCTCCATGCTCCCTTAGTGCCTGATAAATGCTCCGCTACCCATGCCCTTCACATACTGTACTCCAGTTATGTCTATGTCTCTCTCTCCCTCCAGAGCAAGAGGAATCCCAGGACCCTCCTTATTTATCTACTCACTTCTTACACTCTCACTCCCTTCTCTTCCATCATACTCGCCAGTCTGTCCATATTCAAGCTAAACCCAACGATGACTTATTCCCCATCTGCACTTGAACCGTCAAAAAGTGCATAACTGTGGAATGTAATATTACCCAGTAACCTTACTACATACCTCTGGTATACTCAATTTCTCACCTCCCCAAATGACTATTCCACACCTTGTCTGTCCCCAAACTTCCTATAATCCCTCTTCCCCTGATGACCTTGCCTCTAACTCATTGAGAAAATAGAAGTAATCGGAATCCAATTTCCTCATTCCTCACCACATCTTCCAGCACCCTTGCATCTGAACCTGTATCCTCCGCCCCTGCCAAAGGCCAGGCCCTCCACTTTCGCTCTGGATCCTGTCTCCTCCCACCTTCCCAGAGTCTTGGCTCTTACAACGAACCCCTTTCTTCTCTCTGACATCTATACCTCCCTCCATACTGGATCACTTCCAACGGCTTGCAGACATTCTTGACTGCCATCCATCTCTTTAAAAATTTAAAAAGAAATAAATCTCTAGACTCTTCCTTCCCATCTAGTAACAGCCACTCTGCGTCTCAGCTGTCCTTCACACTATAATTCCTCTTTTATCATATTTTTTTTTTTTTTTTTTTTTTTTTTTTGTGGTACGCGGGCCTCTCACTGTTGTGGCTTCTCCCATGCCGGAGCAACAGGCTCCGGACATGCAGGCTCAGCAGCCATGGCTCATGGGCGCAGCCGCTCCGCAGCATGTGGGATCTTCCCGGACCGGGGCACGAACCCGTGTCCCCTGCATTGGCAGGCGGGCTCTCACTGCGCCACCAGGGAAGCCCTATCATCTTTAATAACTATTTTCAGTTCCTCGCATCCCATCTCCTTGCCACCTATTCCAATCAAACATCAGTCCTTACTACTCCACTGACACTGGTCTTGCCAAGAAAACAAGGGATCTCCATGTTGTCAGATCACATTGTCACATCTGTGTCCTCATCTTGCTCCGCCTTTCAGCAGCATTCGACACAGCTGACCACTTCCTCCTCCTGGACACACTTTCTGTCTCGGCTTTCATGATACCTACGCTTCAGGTGGCTCCCCTGCCTCCCTGGCTACAGTCTCCTTTGCTAGATCCACCTCTCCTCTCCTCCTCTCCTCCTTAGCATGTTCTAGAGTTCACTCACGAGACCTCTTTTCTTCCCCATGTCTAATCTCTCCATGAATCATCTCATTATTCTATGGATTTAGGGGCCATCTTTGGTCCTTGGGAGTCAGTGACTCCAAATATAAATCCAGTCCTGATCTCTCCTCCAAACTCTTGACACTGATACTTGCTTGTCTTTAAGAGGTGTTTCAAATGTAACATGTCCAAAATAGAACTCTCAATATCCCCCTTCAAACATTCTCCTTTCCAAGTCTTCTCCATGACATTAAATGGCACCATTCACCCAGTTGTTCTAGCCAAAACCCCGAGTCATCCTTGATTTCTCTTTCCCTACACCCTCCTCCCTGCCCTACAGTCCAGTCCATCAGCAAATCCCACTGATGCTCTCTAAAAATACTTCCCTGATCCATCTACTGGCTTTTCTATCTCCATTGCTACCATTCTAGTCCAAAATGCCATCATCCTGCCCTTTATCACTGCAATAGCCTCCTCTCTTGCCTCCTGCCGACCATTCACTCTCCACCCAGCCACCATGACAACTATTTAACAATGTAAATCAGAGCATATCGCTCTCCTGGCTTAAAAACAAAAGCAAACAAACAAACAAACAAAACCCTCCAGTAGTTCTGCATTGCACTTATAATAAAACCCCCTCCTCACCCAGGTCTGCAAAGCCTTCTGTGGCCGGGTCCCCACTCATCTCTCCAACCCTGCCCTGTCCCCTCCCCTTGCTTGTCTCTAGCCACATGGCATTCTTTCTGCTCCTCAAACCCTCACTCGTTCCCACCTGAAGGCCTTTGTAGCAGTTGTTTCCCCTTCTTGGGACACTTACTTCCTCCAACCCCATCCTATTTTATTTTAATCATAGAACTAATCCCAAGTTGGCACTTCCTTGGGTTTTGTTGTTGTTTGGGTTTTTTTGAATTTTATTTTATTTATATTTTTATACAGCAGGTTCTCACTAGTCATCAATTTTATACACATCAGTGTATACATGTCAATCCCAATCGCCCAATTCATCACACCATCACCGCCTCCCTGCAGCTTTCCCCCAGTGGTGTCCATAGGTTTGTTCTCTACATCTGTGTCTCAACTTCTGCCCTACAAACTGGTTCATCTGTACCATTTTTCTAGGTTCCACATACATGCGTTAATATACGATAGTTGTTCTTCTCCTTCTGACTTACTTCACTCTGTATGACAGTCTCTAGATCCATCCACGTCTCAACAAATGACCCAATTTCGTTCCTTTTCATGGCTGAGTAATATTCTATTGTAAATATGTACCACATCTTCTTTATCCATTCATCTGTCGATGGGCATTTAGGTTGCTTCCATGACCTGGCTATTGTAAATAGTGCTGCAATGAACATTGGGGTGCGTGTGTCTTTTTGAATTACGGTTTTCTCAGGGTATATGTCCAGTAGTGGGATTGCTGGATCATATGGTTATTCTATTTTTAGCTTTTTAACAAACCTCCATACTGTTCTCCATAGTGACTGTATCAATTTACATTCCCACCAACAGTGCAAGAGGGTTCCCTTTTCTCCACACCCTCTCCAGCATTTGTTGTTTGTACATTTTCTTATGATGCCCATTCTAACTGGTGTGAGGTGATACCTCATTGTAGTTTTGATTTGCATTTCTCCAATAATTAGTGATGTTGAGCAGCTTTTCAGGTGCTTCTTTGCCATCTGTATGTTTTCTTTGGAGAAATGTGTATTTAGGTCTTCAGCCCATTTTTGGATTGGGGTGTTTGTTTTTTTAATATTGAGCTGCATGAGCTGTTTATATATTTTGGAGATTAATCCTTTGTCCATTGATTCATTTGCAAATATTTTCTCCCATTCTGAGGATTGTCTTTTCGTCTTGTTTATGGTTTCCTATGCTGTGCAAAACCTTTGAAGTTTCATTAGGTCCCATTTGTTTATTTTTGTTTTTATTTCCATTACTCTAGGAGGTGGATCAAAAAAGACCTTGCTGTGATTTATGTCAAAGAGTGTTCTTCCTATGTTTTCCTCTAAGAGTTTTATAGTGTCCGGCCTTACATTTAGGTCTCGAATCCATTTTGAGTTTATTTTTGTGTACGGTGTTAGGGAGTGTTCTAATTTCATTCTTTTACATGTAGCTCTCCAGTTTTCCCAGCACCACTTATTGAGGAGACTGTCTTTTCTCTACTGTATATCCTTGCCTCCTTTGTCATAGATTAGTTGACCATAGGTGAGTGGGTTTATCTCTGGGCTTTCTATCTTGTTTCTGTTTTTGTGCCAGTACCCTATTGTTTTGATTACTGTAGCTTTGTAGTATAGTGTGAAGTCAGGGAGTCTGATTCCTCCAGCTCCATTTTTTTCCCTCAAGGCTGCTTTGGCTATTCGGGGTCTTTTTTGTCTCCATACACATTTTAAGATTTTTTTGTTCTAGTTCCGTAAAAAATGCCATTGGTAATTTGATAGGAATTGCATTGAATCTGTAGATTGCTTTGGGTAGTATAGTCATTTTCACAATATTGATTCTTCCAATCCAAGAACATGGTATATCTCTCCATCTGTTGGTATCATCTTTAATTTCTTTCATCAGTGTCTTACAGTTTTCTGCATACAGGTCTTTTTTCTCCCTAGGTAGTTTTATTCCTAGGTATTTTATTCTTTTTGTTGCAATGGTAAATGGGAGTGTTTCCTTAATTTCTCTTTCAGATTTGTCATCATTAGTGTATAGGAATGCAAGAGCTTTCTGTGCATTAATTTTGTATCCTGCAACTTTACCAGATTCATTGATTAGCTCTAGTAGTTTTCTGGTGGCATCTTTAGGATTCTTTATGTATATAGTATCATGTCATCTGCAAACAGTGACAATTTTACTTCTTCTTTTCCAAATTGTATTCCTTTTATTTCTTTTTCTTCTCTGATTGCCATGGCTAGGACTTCCAAAACTATGTTGAATAATAGTGGTGAGAGTGGACATCCTTGCCTTGTTCCTGATCTTAGAGGAAATGCTTTCAGTTTTTCACCATTGAGAAAGATGTTTGCTGTGGGTTTGTTGTATATGGACTTTATTATGCTGAGGTAGGTTCCCTCTGTACCCACTTTCTGGAGAGCTTTTATCATAAATGGGTGTTGAATTTTGTCAAAAGCTTTTTCTGCATCTACTGAGATGAGCATATGGTTTTTATTCTTCCATTTGTTAATATGGTGTATCACATTGATTGATTTGCATATATTGAAGAATCCTTGCATCCCTGGGATAAATCCCACTTGATCATGGTGTATGATCCCTTTAATGTGTTGTTGGATTCTGTTTGCTAGTACTTTGTTGAGGATTTTTGCATCTATATTCATCAGTGATATTGGTCTGTAATTTTCTTTTTTTGTAGTATCTTTTTCTGGTTTTGGTATCAGGGTGATGGCCTCATAGAATGAGTTTGGGAGTGTTCCTTCCTCTGCAATTTTTTGGAAGAGTTTGAGAAGGATGGGTGTTAGCTCTTCTCTAAATATTTGATAGAATTCACCTGTGAAGCCATCTGGTCCTGGACTTTTGTTTGTTGGAAGATTTTTAGTCACAGTTTTAATTTCATTACTTGTGATTGGTCTGTTCATATTTTCTATTTCTTCCTGGTCCAGTCTTGGAAGGTTATACCTTTCTAAGAATTTGTCTGTTTCTTCCAGGTTGTCTATTTTATTGGCATAGAGTTGCTTCTATTAGTCTCTTAGGATGCTTTGTATTTCTGTGGTGTCTGTTGTAACTTCTCCTTTTTCATTTCTAATTTTATTGATTTGAGTCCTCTCCCTCTTTCTTGATGAGTCTGGCTAATGGTTTATCAATTTTGTTAATCTTCTCAGAGAACCAGCTTTTAGTTTTATTCATCCTTGCTATTGTTTTTTTTGTTTCTATTTCATTTATTTCTGCTCTGATCTTCATGATTTCTTTCCTTCTGCTCACTTTGTGTTTTGATTGTTCTTCTTTCTCTAGTTCCTTTAGGTGTAAGGTTAGACTGGTTAGTTGAGATTTTTCTTGTTTCTTGAGGTAGGCTTGTATAGCTATAAACTTCCCTCTTAGAACTGCTTTTGCTGCATCCCATAGGTTTTGGATCATTGGGTTTTCATTGTCATTTGACTCTAGGTATTTTTTGATTTCCTCTGATTTCTTCAGTGATCTCTTGGTTATTTAGTAACGTAGTGTTTAGCCTCCATGTGTTTGTGTTTTTTATGTTTTTTTCCCTGTAATTCATTTCTAATCTCATAACATTGTGGTCAGAAAAGATGCTTGATATGATCTCAATTTTCTTAAATTTACTGAGGCTTGATTTGTGACCCAAGATGTGATCTATCCTGGAGAATGTTCCGTGCACACTTGAGAAGAAAGTGTAATCTGCTGTTTTTGGATGAAATGTCCTATAAATATCAGTGAAATCTATCTGGTCTATTGTGTCATTTAAAGCTTCCGTTTCCTTATTTATTTTCATTTTGGATGATCTGTGCATTGGTGTAAGTGAGGTGTTAAAGTCCCCCACTATTACTGTGTTACTGTCGATTTCCTCTTTTCGAGCTGTTAGCAGTTGCCTTATGTATTGAGGTGCCCTGTGTTGGGTGCATATATATTCATAATTGTTATATCTTCTTCTTGGATTGATCCCTTGATCATTATGTAGTGTCCTTCCTTGTCTCTTGTAACATTCTTTATTTTAACGTCTATTTTATCTGATATAAGTATTGCTACTCCAGCTTTCTTTTTATTTCCATTTGCATGGAATATCTTTTTCCATCCCCTCACTTTCAGTCTGTATGTGTCCCTAGGTCTGAATTGGGTCTCTTGTAGACAGCATATAGATGAGTCTTGTTTTTGTACCCATTCAGCAAGCCTGTGTCTTTTGGTTGGAGCATTGAATCCATTCACGTTTAAGGTAATTAGCAATATGTATGTTCCTATGACCTTTTTCTTAATTGTTTTGGGTTTGTATTGTAGGTCCTTTTCTTCTGTTGTGTTTCCCACTTAAAGAAGTTCCTTTAGCGTTTGCTGTAGCACTGGTTTGGTGGTGCTGAATTCTCTTAGCTTTTGCTTGTTTGTACAGCTTTTGATTTCTCCATCAAATGTGAAAGAGATCCTTGCTGGGTAGAGTAATCTTGGTTGCAGGTTCTTCCCTTTCATCACTTTAAGTATATCATGCCACTCCCTTCTGGCTTGTAGAGTTTCTGCTGAGAAATCAGCTGTTAACCTTATGGGAGTTCCATTGTATGTTATTTGTCGTTTTTCCCTTGCTGCTTTTAATAATTTTTCTTTGTCTTTGATTTTTGCCAATTTGATTACTATGTGTCTCGGTGTGTTTCTCCTTGGGTTTATCCTGTATGGGACTCTCTGTGCTTCCTGGACTTGGGTGGCTATTTCCTTTCCCATGTTAGGGAAGTTTTCGACTATAATCTCTTCAAATATTTTCTCGGGCCCTTTCTCTCTCTCTTCTCCTTCCGGGATCCCTATAATGCGAATGTTGTTGCGTTTAATGTTGTCCCAGAGGTGTCTTAGGCTGTCTTCATTTCTTTTCATTCATTTTTCTTTATTCTGTTCCGCAGCAGTGAATTCCACCCTTCTGTCTTCCAGGTCACTTATCCGTTCTTCTGCCTCACTTATTCTGCTATTGATTCCTTCTAGTGTAAGTTTTCATTTCAGTTATTGTATTGTTCATCTCTGTTTCTTTGTTCTTTAATTCTTCTTGGTCTTTGTTAAACATTTCTTGCATCTTCTCGATCTTTGCCTCCATTCTTTTTCCGAGATCCTGGATCATCTTCACACTCATTATTCTGAATTCTTTTTCTGGAAGGTTGCCTATCTCCACTTCATTTAGTTGTTTTTCTGTGGTTTTACCTTGTTCCTTCATCTGGTACATAGCCCTCTGCCTTTTCATCTTGTCTATCTTTCTGTGAATGTGGTTTTTGTTCCACAGACTGCAGGATTGTAGCTCTTCTTGCTTATGCTCTTTTTTTTTTCTTTCTTTTTAATCTGTGTCTCTTACCTAGAGTAAAATCTTCCTGAAAGTATGGGCCACACCTGCTTGTTCTCTGTTGGATTCCCAGCACCTAGAACAGTTTCTGGCACATAATAGGTGTTAAGTAAGTGCTTATTGAAGAGATGAATGAATTGAGCATTCCTTGCAATCGGTACAGTTCCTGACACTGAGTAAGCTCTCCTGTATTTGCTGAGTTAATGGGCAAGTCACTCCAACTACACTGTGAGCTTCCTGAGAGCAGAAGCCCTGTTTTAGGTTTCTTTGTTTCCTCCACAGCTCCTGGCATGATGTTACAGACTTCTAGGTGCCAAGTAAATTTGCTTGTTTGATTTATTCTTCTTTATAAAGGGAAAGCCAAGCTATTAAACTGCCTACTTGATAGACTTCATTTCTCTGAGAATAAGCATGTGACACAAGAGGAATGTCATGAGAACAGGGATGAATCGAGTAGGAAGCTTTAGGTGTTGGTCAGCCACTCTCAGCTGGAATTGAGGTAAAAGGAGAGTCTGCACCTTGTAGATTTCCCTTCCAAATTCTAGCCACGATGCTACACTTCTTTCTGGTAATGTGTTACAGGGTGCAACCTACATCCTGGTGATGGTGGATCCAGATGCCCCCAGCAGGTCTTCTCCCAAAGCTCGATTCTGGAGACACTGGCTGGTGACAGATATCAAGGTAAGCCGGCCAGAAGGCACTTTCTGATTCACTGGCGATTGGGGCTGGAGGATTATCATTCTGCACAGTTCTCAGCTCTCATTCAGGAGGGTTGGGGACTCTGATGATCAAGGACTTCCGTGTCAGGTTGCCTCCAGCGCCCACCTGTCACAGCCTCGCCAATGTTTTCTAATAATTTCAGAAAATGACCCAGGATCAGTGATACACAGGATCAGGATATCCTTATCTCAGGATAAGCGGGAAGAAAGCCCCCATTTGTAGTGTTTGCTGATTTCTGTAGTGTAAAGAAAGACTCCCACCATGGCCAATTTCAAGTTAACGATTTAATGAGTGAATGACAAATTTTCTGAAAATGTAGCAATTGGCTCAAGCACACCACTGCCAGGGGCCTGGATTTTGGGGGCACCAGGTGATTCTGTGTAGTCCAGGTGGCAGGGGTCTCTTGCAGCATCTCCTGCTGATGGGCCAAGGGGCATGGAGGAGGCATGGCGATCTCTTTTTCTTTGTACAGAAACAAGTGGCCTCCCCTCATTTTTGTCCTTTTGTCGTCAACCATAATGACGAAGGAGTCCGGCTCAGCCTTTCCAGAGTAGGTCTGAGGGACGCAAATTTGGTGGCTTGTTAATGGGCATTAGGTGAAAAAACAAAAAGGCTCCATTGCCAGGCAAGTTTCGGGGACTCTGGGTTAAAATGTATTAATCCCATTCCTCACTGAAGGGCCTTTTAGAGCTTTTAATATCCTAGTATGCATTATATAACATGCATTTATTTTCCAATCTCACTTGACTGTTGAATCTTTTGTTCACGAGCATGTGGCAGTGCACTTTGGGAAAATCCACACTAGCATCAGGCATCCACGCATCTTGTGCCTAGAAAGCCTGCCGATGGCCTTTGCGTCACATGTGCAAAGGCACCAACCCTGTAAGACAGTGGGAACCCAGACCTAGAAAGACTAATTTTGGATCCAGGCTGGGCTGGTTCCCACCTCAATGATCTCCATCATGTCATGGAGTCTCTCTCGGCGTTTTGTCTCTATCTGCAAGGTGGGAACCGTGTTACCTCTGCTATGTGGTTGTCGTGATCATCCAGTTAGAGTGTCCTAAGAGCACTCTGTAAAACACAGCACACACCACAACTCTAAGGGCTTTGTGTTTTTCCTTCTAGAGCTACGGGGCAGAAGAAGGGGTACTGGTCTGAACTAGCTATTGACTCTCCTGGCAAGTCTGGGCTCTCACAACCACTGGAGTGGGGACGTGGTGGTGTGTGGCGGGTTACCCTGGCAACCAACCCCCTCCCAGTTACCATAGGCCCTTCATAGGATGCTCAGGGGAGCAGCCCGTTTTCAGGGATAACCCTGGCTACGGCCTAAGAAGGGGCTCCCTCCAGGGAGACTTGCGGCAGCAGCTTCTGGGACAGAGGCCGAGCCGGGCTGTTGAGGGAAAGTAGGGTCGTTGCTCTATCACCCTTCCCTGGCCAAGCGCCCCTCTCGGCCTCATGGAGAGCCTTGGAAACACCGTAAACATGCGAAAGGGAAGAGCTGGGGGAGAGACCTGGCTTAATGGAGGGAGGGGAGCTGAGAGCACAAAAGGGAAAGATACTGGATCCTGCCCCAAATTAGAGCACAGGCACAAGGTGGCCACAAGGGGGTGAAACTCTCAAGAAAAGAATACTGCTCTGGTCATCATATTTACAGTCTGCCCCCCTGCACAGGGCTGCCTGTAGGAAGGTTCTACTGGGCAATTCTGAGTCCTAATTTCAGAAACTGGAATGAAATGGAATGTGGATGGAATCATTTCAGAGTAGAAGGGGCCTTGGAGCCATGAGGCTTCCTCTCTTCCAAGCCTGAAGTCTCCCCTCCCCCAATACAGGCCAGGACAGTTCTCTCGCACAAGCCTTGTGGTGCCAACATGGGTTTAGCCCCAGCAGCCCAGCTTAGAAGCAGAGCAGGTGACAGGTGGCAGCTGGCCGGCGAGACCACTAAGCCACAGAGCTTACCAGGGCCACCTGCCCGGGTGCGGCCCTCAGCTTTCCCGCTCAGGCCGGAGGAAGCTTGGGTTTCCGCCGCGTTTTCACCCACTTGCCCTGATGCAAGGGTCCAGCAGGAAGCAGCAGCTCTCCCCAGCTATGTCCACTCGGCCTGCCCGCTGGCCCCCGCATTCTGCCAGCTGCACAGCCAGTAGAAAAACCAGGCCAGTGTAGGTCTCAGGCTGTGGACCATGGCCAAAGGAAGAGAGGGCTCTAACCAAACCCAGAAGCACCTCCTGTGTGTTGGTGATAGCTGTCAGTCCCCAACGTTAGAGCACGTTCGTATCTGCTGGCGAGCTTGTTAAAATGCAGATTCCTGGGCACCACTTGGGTCAGTCCGGAGAGAACAGGTCATCCGCATTCAACAGGCATCCAGGAGGGGTTTAGCAGCTGGAAGGAAGACAGCAGATTCAGAATGCCTGGGTTGTTGTTAATATCACCTATCTGTGAAGCAGTTTGCACAATTTCCTTTTAATCCTTGCAATCACTTTGTGAACCAGGCATTATCCCCATTTTACAGATGGGGAAACAAAGCCTGGTGAGATCGAATGATGCAGTCTCTCAGCTAGGGGGTTGTAGAGGTGGGTCTTCAATCCAGGCGACCGAACTCCAAACCACCATCCCACGTGGTTAGGCTTCACACCACATCTCTCTCATCAACTCCACTGTGGCGAGGGGCATGTCATGGTGCCCTTTCTGTAAAATGGTATGCATAATCAGAAACAGAGCCCCCGTCATCCCAGGGCTCTGTTCCTCGTTACCTTTTACAGGTTGATGCTTCCAGGGAACCTCCCCAGGGAATGCTGATAAATATCTTGGATACCCCCCCCATAAAAGCAAACCCTACATATTACCATAACCCACAGCAGCAAGCGACCTCAGCGATAAGGCATGCCATGAAGTCACTGCAGATATAGAATGACAGTGGCCCTGCGATTCACAATGGCCACAGAGGCAAACTTGGTGGAACCTAGGCTGGCCGTGTTATTAGGGACTCAGGCCTAATTGGGTGGTGGGCTGCCCCACGGCCATGGGAGCCCCTCAGTAGGGACAGTTTCTGGACTGCCTGTCCAGGTTGAAACAGAGTATAAACCAGTCCTTAGGAATATGTGAAACATTTGCAGCCCCCAGTGAGAGACTGGTGGGGTCTAGGACAGAGTAGGGTAAAGCTCTAGTCCTTAACTAAAAACTAGGAACTAGAGAGAAGTCCATCAGGAGGGACCAGGCATTCATGGCACCCTTGTTCATGTCATTCAACAAGTGTGGATTGACCATTATTTGTTATGGCATAGTGTTTCAGGGTGAGGAAACTGGACCCAGATTTGTGGTTCGAATCTGAATCCACCAGTAGTAGCTTTGTGATTTGGGTTGGGTGGGGGTGGGTGGAGGGGAGTTGCTCAACCTGTGTCTCAATGTGCTCGCTTGTAAAGTAGGAATCCCAATAGTCCCTGCCTCACACTGTTGTTATTGATGCTTAAACGAGTTTTCATAAGTAAAGTGTTTAGAACGGGACCCAGAACACATAGAAAGTTCTATGTAACTGTTTACTGTGATGTTATCATGATTGCTCAAAGTCAGACCCTGCACTAGCACTGGGGTTACAAACACAAACAAAATAGGGGGACTCCCTGCACTCTGAGGGTTTCTACTCTAGGAGGGTAGAGGAAGGAGGCTGCAGCATGCGGGTAGGGTTATGAGGGCACCAGGAGCTGGCTGGGGCCGGAACTCCCTATACCTGTGGGTTCTCATTCACTCAGGGAGAAGACTAGACTTTAGTCCCCAAACCTGGCCAGACCACGGCAGGCAGGGACTGATAAATAAAGCGTGCTGTCTTTCTGGGTCCCCTCTTTGATAATCTCTCATTGAGCGAAAGCGATTTCGAACAGAACGTTGACACATAACATCTTTCCTTCCCCCCAGTGCCACATCCCCAGCTTTTCCTTTAAGATGCTTTCAGTTCTAATTCAATCTAATTAATAATCTTCGTGCTAAAGCCTAATTAAGGTATCAATTAATTTGCATCGTTCATTTCAGAAGAAATGCCTATTGGTGGTTCATCTTCTATTTGTCTCTGAAATTAGTGCTCAGGGCTTTTCATGCAGGTATTTTCATTACGTTTTTTATTGTTAATGGGAATATTGAACACAGGAAGATGGTATATTAATACTTTCCACAAAGACTATCATGATTGGTGACAAAGAACACCAAGAACAATTAAGGAGACAAGGGTACCTTTTTTCTTCCAAAAAAGAAAATCTTCCTAGAAACCGTCAATGATTCTAAAATTTGTCCTGAATATCTTTTTTGTTTTAAGAAAGAAAAGGAAACGGCAAGTTCATATTTCCCTTTCATTCAGTGCCCTCAACCTTTGGCAGCTGTAAGTGCAAGCAATTCTGGGCTGAATTAAAAGGACCTTAAGGGCTCATTATTCTGTCTACTTTTCTATAACATTGGATTTTTCCATAATGAGAGGTGTTTTTTTAGAGGACCTCTTAGTATGTTCGGTGAATAAGATAAATGGGTAACCCAATAAACAGAGCTGGGATCATAGCCCCTTGCTTTCCAGCTAGGTGATTAGCACGTGTCAGGACTCTTGTGTTGGAATTATTGGTCCCACTGCTGAGAGATCTCAGGCAAGTTACTTGACCTCTCTGAAATCGTGGCTTCTTGTCTGTAAAACTGACACAAATCCTTGCTCTTCAGGATTGAGATGGGAAAAGGGAAATTACATATGCAGCAAGGAGAAGCCTCCCTAGAGAAAAGCACTATATAAAGGGGCAAATTTATCCTCGTTCCTAATCAATCGAGCAGCAGATCCAATAAACATTTAAATATAGGGCTTCCCTGGTGGCGCAGTGGTTGAGAGTCCGCCTGCCGATGCAGGGGACACGGGTTCGTGCCCCGGTCCGGGAAGATCCCACATGCCGCGGAGCGGCTGGGCCCGTGAGCCATGGCCGCTGAGCCTGCGCGTCCGGAGCCTGTGCTCCGCAACGGGAGAGGGCACGACAGTGAGAGGCCCGCGTACCGAAAAAAAAAAAAAAAAAAAAAAAAATTTAAATATATATATAATTATATAATCCGATTTTCTGTATGCTCCAAAGCAAGAATAAACAGAAGAAGAATAAATAAGTAAACAGAAGAACAATGAACAGTCTTCATCAGGACCACATATTCAGATGAAGAGGTCAAACCAAGGAAATAGAATTAATTAATTCCTTTCTTTCTTTAAACCTGTATTTTTAGTTTTGCTGCTACTATTTGTGCACATGCCCACGCACGCTTTGCCCTGCCCTGTGAGGGTCCATTTTAAGTAATAAACACCTGCAACGCATGGCATATGCTCCCTAAGGGCATGTCGGTTTGGATCCAGGAGCCCTAAAGAGCGTTTGATGATGGGGACAATGCAGAGGCCCTGGTTATAAACCAGGTGTGTACATGGACACCCAGATGAACTGAGGGAGGCTCCAGGCTCTGCCACTTCCAGTTGGGAATCTCTGAGCCTCAGTTTCTTCATCCTTAAAATGGGCATGATAATAATATCTATTTCCCAATGTTCGATGAGTTTAAGGGTCGTGGCACAGAACAGAAGAGTAGGGCCTTGGTCAATGTGACTCTCTCTCCCACCGCCCCAACTCTGAGATCTGACCACAGCAGCCACTTATGATTTAGCAACTTTCCTTAGGCTGTTGGACTCACGTTTTGCAAAGTAAGAACTCTAGGCAACGCCCCAACACACAAACCATGTGGTAAAAGCAGCTCATCCTTTTTTATTATTATTATTTTAATTTTTATTTATTTATTTATGTTTGGCTGCGTCGGGTCTTAGTTGCGGCACGCAGGATCTTTCTTTCGTTGCGACACGCGGGCTTCTCTCTAGTTGTGGTGTGCCTAATTGTGAAACGCGCGGGTTCAGTAGTTGCGGTATGTGGGCTTAGTTGCCCCGTGGCATGTAGGACCTCAGTTCCCCGACCAGGGATAGAACCGGAGTCCCCTGCATTGCAAGACAGATTCTTAACCACTGGACCACCAGGGAAGTCCCAAAAGTAGCTCATCCTTTTGCCTCTGGAGTCTAGATGGATCCAGGCCTAGCCTGGAGGCCCCAACCTGAGCCAGACTTACTTTGGTGGGGGAAGTAGTTGGGGGAAAGGGAGCCTGCCCCAGCATTCAGCCTCTGGGAATTGCCCTGTGACCCCCTGGTCCAGATCAGGGTCCCCTGGAGTCACCCCAGACCACAGCCGGCACACAGGGCTGGGCTGCAAGTGCCAGTCAGGCCTCTGGTGTGTCTCCCACTGTCAGGATCCCAACGCTTCCCACCTTTATTTTTAACCCAACCCAGCACCCCTCACCATTTCCTTATCTCTCACTATCCCCACTTGGCTGTCATTGTCCCGCCACAGAGATGCCTTCGCTCCCATTCAAAATAATTTAAATAAAATGTTGCTACAAAGTGGAATATTATCTTTTGATGAATGTTTTTAAAGCCCTTTAGGTTTTCATGGTAATTTGCGGTGTAAAATTATTTGGCGATAAGAGCCAAATTAGCTCTCGGATGCGGAGGTCGCTGTGTCCTGTTATCCATGTGAGCACTGTTTAAATATAATCAGCCCTTAGACTAATGCAGCATAATTGTTCATTTGAAACAGCTTTTTTTACTCCATTCAATGAGTCATTAAAATATTCAAGGGATAATGCAGTGAATTGGAAATGAATTTATCATATTATCCCATACATACTGTAGTGCTTCAGGTAACTAAGGAGAAAGGGGGAGAGAGAACATGAATATTATGTGCACAGGCAGGAAGGGGGCCAGGATATACAGGAATATGGGAAACAAAGCTTTTTAGGTGATTTATGGAAAGTATGTATAGGGAGACTGACCGGGAGGGGTGAAAGAAAAGGGAAATGCTGTTCTTTGAAGAGCCCTCTCTCTCCCTCTCTCTCTCTCTCTCTCTCCCTCTCTCTGCACTCTGAGAATCTGTGCTTCACCACAGCTCCGCAGTTAACTTATTTTTATCAAATATGTTTATATCAGAAAGTCGTTATGGAAACCAATTCTGCCATCCAGGAGCATTCCTGGATCAGGCAGAAAACTCTTTCTTTCTCTCTCTCCCTCCCTTTCTCTCTGCCACACACACACACACACACACACACACAGACACTCCTACCCCTCATTCGCGCACACACACCCGTAGATGCCCCAAAGCTGTAAGATGGCTGAGGCTGAGACCAGGCATCCAGGCCCACCCCCTGCCCTGCCATGAGGAACCTGGGCTCGTCACCGTCCCCTGGGCCCCAGCCCCCCACCCTGAGCACATGTGCTGAGGCAGAGACAAAGGGCGCCAGTGGCAGCATATTCAACATGGTGATTCTTCCTTGATCCTAGGAAGGCCCTGTGGGTGCACATGGCTTGTACCACACCTGGAATACTGTCTTTTGTTCTGGCCACAGTATTTTAAGAAAGGCAGCAAGCACCATGAGCGAAACAACCAGAAGGGTGAGGCTCTGTGGAAACCACAGCAGGAGAGCAGGGATGGCTGCCCTGTTGGAACCACCAAGGGAAGCAGTGAGAACCGACTTCCAGGATCCTTTAAAGGTTTCTTTTAAAATGTGAAGAAATCGAATTGGAAAACAGGGAAGTCCTGCTGTGCTCTACTGGGGAGAATTAGCACCAGTGTGTGAAATGTACATGGAAGTCAGTTTGGGCTCCATATAAGAAAGAACTTTCTAAGATTTGGAACTGCCTAAGAACTGAGCATGTACTCCGCACTGGAGGGAGTACTTAGCACTGAAGGTACTTTGTCACGGGTGACCCAGGAATGTCCCCCCCCCCGAGTCCCCCCACACACGGGAGGTAGAGCAGATGACCTGTAAGATGTGCCCCTTGGTGTCTACAGTGTTTCCACCTGCCATATTGCCCCTCCTGGGTAGAGATACTCCTCTTAGAACTTATATCCTTATAACATGTTAACAACAATGATGATTAAAGAAGGAAGAATCAAAGGAAGGAGAAAAAGGAAAGGGAAGAGGAAGAGAGAAAAGAAGATAAAATATTTGCACACTTAGCATGTCGTGCTGGGCACTGTGCTTTCATGAATTTCTCATTTCATCCTCACAAAAGCCCAAAGAGGAAGGTCATCTAGACAAGAAAATTAACGCCTAGAGGGGTTAAGTGACTATCCAGGACCCCACAGCTGGTGAGTGACTGACTGGGATTTGAACGCAGAGCCTGCACGCATTATCATGACGCCACATTAGGTCTCTAGAGTTTAGGTAGGTTCCACCCCCTGCTACCCAGGCCTGGTCCCTGCGACAGCTTATGTCAGGGCCAGGTGTGGCTGCTAAGAGGCAGCGGTGCTGGTGTGAGCAGTGCGGTTTGAGGTTCCTGGCCCCCTACCCTTAACCTCCGTTGTTGGCCGTGCCCACCTCAGCCGTAGCACAGCTCTGACCCTGGGCCTTAGAGAATGGATCTGGGAGGCACCTTCTCCGACTTAACTGTGAGCAAATTATTCACCACTCTGAGTCTGTTCCCTCAACTGTTAAAGAGGATACTAGCAAAAAAAAAAAAAGAATTTTATAAGCCACATAGGCATGTATGCAAAAACTACCATTTGTCCAAAAAAAAAGAGGACACTAGCGCCAAACTCGCAGGAATGTTGTGAGGACGCAATGAGTTAAAATGTGTAAAATACCCAGCACCTGGCACTTAGTAGGCGCTACCTACTTGCTGGTTCTCCACTCCTTCCACCTACTATCACCGTAAATCCTCCACAGGAAACTTAGGAAGTTGAGCCTTTGGCAGTAAAGAGCTTATGTCACTCCCAAGAGGTAGAAAAGGGCCTGGCTGGAGAATGAACGGTCCACATGATTATCACTGAAAAGACCTTAAGGGAGAAGAGCCATCACAGGCAAAGGACTTAACCAGGAAGTGCTGGGACCAACTGTTTAACCTGCGCTGTGTTCAACACTGTGGCTATTAAAAAATAATAATGTAAGACACACATGACAGACAGGTGATAGATGCATGGATAGATAGATAGATAGGTAATTGGATGAATAAATGTTAGGTGGATTTAAAATGTGTTTTTCCTGCTCCCCAGTTGGAAAGACAGGGCTAATGTATAGGAAACAGAGAGTAGGACTCACGGGGGTTAGCATCAACTCAACTGGGCCCTTTAGACTCAAATAGCTGTGAGAGTTCAGATCACTCTCCCCTTTACAGTGAGGCAACAACTCCTCCTTCAAGGCTCAGCTCAAATGTCACCTCCACTGAAAAGCTCGCTCTGACGCCCCCAGACTGAGTTAGTCAGTCCCACCCTGGGCTCCTACCACACTCAGTCAAACCTCTGCTAGCGTCCTCGTCATATGAGTTTGTTATTATTTATGAGTCTCTTTTCCCTATTAGACCATGAGTCCCTAGTGGGCAGACCTGTGTCATATCCTGAGCACTTAGCACAGTGCCCAGAACATAGAAGGCCCTCAGTCAATTTTGAATGAATCAATGAATGAAGGCATGAAGGAAAGAATGGATAAAAGAATGAAGGAAAGGATGGATGGATGGATGGATGGATGGATAGATAGTGGCTGGGCAAGTGAAGAGATGGCTGGATGGGGTGATATCGTATTGTGACGACTTCACGGTGGAGATAGGAGTTGTGCTGGGGCTTGAATTATGAGCAGGCCTGGAAAAGTCAAAGGATATAAGAGACTGCATTCCAGGAAGAGAACAGAATAACCAAAAGCTCAGACATTTGAATGGGGTAGAAAAAAAGAATCGTAAATATAGAATTAAAAGCCAAGATGGCTGAGCTAATTAAGGCCCTTAGCACCCCTCCCTAGATAGTTATTGCAGAAGACTTCTAATGGATCCCCCTCCTATAACCTCATCCCCTACAAAAGTATCTTTCCTTCATGGGTGATGTTTCTGAAAGTGAAATAGGATCATGTTACTCCCCTAGTTGAAGCCTTCAGTGACTTCT
Organism: Delphinapterus leucas; assembly: GCF_059928025.1. Taxonomy (NCBI): domain Eukaryota; kingdom Metazoa; phylum Chordata; class Mammalia; order Artiodactyla; family Monodontidae; genus Delphinapterus; species Delphinapterus leucas. Next base: position 23,026,423 of record NC_143134.1, read on the forward strand.
CAGTGTCTCAGGACAGAGATAAATAAACAAGGCCCCACAGCAGTGGTTACCAATCGCAGATGCATCCTTCCTTCCTTCCTTCCTCCCTTTCTTCCTCCCTCCCTCCCTCCCTCCCTTCCTTCTTTCCTTTCCTTTCTCCTGGTGGGTTCTACCCTGCTCGAGGGTCACCTCTTCTGTGGAGCCTTCCCCCTTGCCCACCTTCTCTTCTCCCATGGTTCTTGGGACTTAACTCCATCCTAACCCTCTCTACTCTGTACTGTAGTCATTGATTTACTTCTCTGCTCCCCTCACTGCACAAGGCACTCTTCTCTGGAAGGATTTGACTTTATAAACATTTGATCTGCAGTGCTTGAATGAAACCCATGGCCTAAGATGTGCTGAACACATGCTGAAGGAATGAATGAATGAATGAATGAACAGAGGGTGGTCTGACTGATGCAGAAAAAGGGAATTTATAATCTTCAATGATCTAAAAGCCTCTACTTCTATGATGGATCTAAGATTATATTAACTTTCTTAACTCTTGCATTATGGTTTGACATTCTATTATTAGCTTAAAATTAGCTTAAAAGTTAATGAAAACTCCTCTCATCTTTTCCCTTCATGAACTCCTGCTAGGCCAAATCTTCCCCATTCTGTGCTTGTGCAATTGATTTGGAACCTAACTATAGAACTTGAGATTAATCCCTGTTAAGTTTAATTTTTTTCAATGCAGGCCCATCCTTCCAAATTTGCCAAAATTAACTGTTTTATGTCACCCTTCATATTAGCAGTTCCTTGAAACTTTGGGTGCCCTACAAATTCAGTGAGCATGCTCTCTATAAAGATACTGAACAAGGTGGAGCCTATGGGAGAATCCCATGGCATGTCACTAGGGACTGCCCTTGAGGTTGACACTAATTTATGAGTTAACACTCTTCAGGAATGGTTTGTTAACTAAGCCACAAGCCCACCAAACACCATAGTCATTGAAACCATATTTGCCCACAAGGCTACCATGATTGACTTGGTCTAAAGCCTTGGTCGGTCAAGCCGTGCTGTGCTTACTTAGCGCTTTCTCCTGGTCCACTGGACCACTGCATTCATGAACAAAGAAATCTGAGCGGTCGGGAGTGACTTGTTTTCAGTGAGCCTATGCAGACTCTGTTCAGTGTTTCCTCTGTTGTCTCAGACCATCTGCTTATTAAATTGTTATGGAATTTTGATGTGGATTGATATTACACTCACCAGCAGGAAACCACATTTTCCCTTCCTGTTTCTCAAAGTGACTCTGTGATCATAGATCTCAGCTCTTTCTGGACCTCGAAGGTGTCATTCATCTAGAGATCTTAACTCCTATAAAGCAACTAAGTGTTTGCAGGTTACAGAAAGGCTTCTTAGGGAGAGCGGCCCGAGCAAGTAATGGTCCATAGAGGCCTGAGACACACAGAAGGGTTAAGACACCGCATGCAGCTCGGCAGGAGCACCACGGGGGTGGTGTGGCAGGCAGAGCCAGAGCCTCAAAGGCCTTTAATAATACACTGGCCAAGACGCAAACTATTATACATAGGATGGATAAACAACAAGGTCCTACTGTAGAGCACAGGGAACTATACGCCATATCCTGTGATAAACCATATGGAAAAGAATGTGAAAAAGAATGTATATATATGTACATATATGTGTGTGTGTGTGTGTGTATAACTGAGTCACTTTGCTGTACAGCAGAAATTAACACAACTTTGTAAATCAACTATACTTCAATAAAATTTTTAAAATAAATGAATAAATAAATAGACCTGTGTCCAGGCCTGGGCAGGGAGTTTGACACATGTGCTGTTGGAGGATTTTAAACAGGAGGATGAAAATGACTTTGTGGATTTTTTTTTTTTTTTTTTTTTGCGGTATGCGGGCCTCTCACTGCTGTGGCCTCTCCCGTTGCAGAGCACAGGCTCTGGACACGCAGGCTCAGCGGCCATGGCTCACGGTCCCAGCCGCTCCGCGGCATGTGGGATCTTCCCGGACCGGGGCACGAACCCGCGTCCCCTGCATCGTCAGGCGGACTCTCAACCACTCGCCACCAGGGAAGCCCCGACTCTGTGTTTTTAATGGTCACTCTGACTGCTGCATAGGGTGGTAGCAGGGTGACCACAAGAGGCCCTTTGTCCTTCGGGAGGGATAAGCGTGGCTTGCACCAAGGCGAGAGCAGTGGACCAGAGAGGACAGCTTCGGGTCTTTAGTGACGCTAAGAGCCAACAGGACTCACCGATGGATTGGAGGTGGAGGGTGAAGGGTGGTCCAAGGACGGCTCTTAGATCTTGGGCCTGAGCGAAGGGCAGCACCTTCACTTAGATGGGGAACACTGGAGGGTGGGCAAGTTGGGGCGTGAGGGTGGAAATTTCAGGTTCTGTCCTAGACCTGTTAATTCTGAGAGGCTCCTTAGATCTCCCAGTGGAGATTTCAAATAGGAGATTGAAATGAGTCTGGAAGTCGGGAGAGATGCTCAGAGAGGAGGCCTGACGTTGGGATATATCAGGGGGAATTGACATCCCTGGGTCTGAGAGGAGGGAGGCGACGCTCGAGAAGAAGCCATCTGCCAGGTACTGGGCAAGAACTTGAGTGCGATGGTCTCTCAGATACTTCCTCCAGCTCTGAGCTGCTGGGCTTTTATAAGTGAGCCTGACACCAGCCTGCCTGGGGCAGAGCGTCACACTGGGAGGAGAGAGGAGAGCAGCAGCGAGGCAGGGGCTGTGGAGGGCTATGGAGGCTGTGAGGAGTCCGTCTATTAAGCAGGAGAACGGGCAACCCTTTGCAGAGAGTGTGGGACCAGGACTCTGAAGACTGGCGTGCTAGGTCACTTGCTGGCTGGGAGACGCTGCTCCAGGGTCTGCCCTTCTGTGGGTCTCTATTCTCCCACCTACAGAATCAGACGGTTAGATGGGTGATAAAGAGCACCGGGGAGAGTCTATGATTCTTGATCCTCTAATCAGCAGTCCTCAAACTTTCTTTGCGCCGAAATGTTATTCACCTGCGCAACACACTCCCCTGGGCCTCCCGGCACATAAAACAAGCTCCAAGTTCCTCGCAATTCCCCGTGTACTTGCCCTCCCGGTCAACAAAGCGTTTCGAGCACTGGAGAGAGTGAGATCGTTAGAGGGAGGACGTGGAAGCTGCTCCTGTTTATTTTAAAAGGTAAATCAGTCGCGGGAGCTTTGTCCTTAGCAACACCCTCCTCGGAACCTACTTCCCTAGTGATTTACGCCCCGAGGTCGGCACCCGTGTCAGGTGGGTGTTGCAAACTTCAGCCATACACCTTAGGGAACCAGAGTGGGCCATTGGGCAGTGTGGCACCTGAACAGCTCTGGTCAGGGAGCATCAGCCAGCCCGTGGCAGGAGGCGTGCTGGGGGCGTCTGCAGGGATGCAGGCCCCAGAGTGAGCCGCGGCCCCCAGTCGGGGCAGCGGGAGGGGAAGAAGGCCCGGCGCTTCCCAGGGCTCTCCTGCCAGCCTCGGCCCAGAAAGACACAGTGGCACTGGTATGGAGAGATCGGAGGCCAAGGTGGCAGGACAAAGCGAACCACTTCCCCGCAGTGGGCTCTGTTGCTTCCCAGACAGGTGAAGGAAGGAAACCACAGTCCAGAGTCTTCAGGCAGAATCTGGGGCTCTGCTTGGGTGTGGGTGAGGGGCGGCCAGGAGGGACTTAAATAGGGTGCAAGACAGCGCCCAGAGCTCCTTGGGCTACTGGCCTGTCAAGCCCTTGGCTAAGAATTCGCTTTTTCCTTTCAAAGAGGGTGGAAGTCACTGTTTTCTTGTCTCAGTTGATGAACAGATTCTGGGTGGCAGGAGTCACCATAGAAACAGGTGCTATCTTAAGCAAATGAGCCTTATTAACCTTAAGAGTGGTGGAGTTTTCACAAGATTGCACATATAGGGTAGGAGGGAGAGCGGGGTTTGGCGGGGGGAGGGCCGACGTGGCCGGGGAGCCGTGCCGTGGCGGCTCTGGGTGTGGATGCGTGTGCTCGCGTGTGTGCACGTGCGCGTGTGTGCATGCGTGTGGGGACATGTCTGCGTGTGCTTTTGCAAAACCGTTCCCCAGGGAGCAAGCTCATGTTCTATCTTTTCCCTAAGAAACGCACACGTCCCCCAAAGAAACCTCAGCCTCCTTGGGAACTGGCCTCCTGGTAGCAGAGGTCAGAGCCCTGCCTCCAACCCCTGACTCTCTCTCCCAGGGCTGCTTCCAGTCCTGGAAGAACAGGTGCCTCCCTGGGGGCCCACCGCCAGTAAGCAGGGCCCTCTGCTGCAGGCGGCAGTGGTGGGAGCGGGGATCCTGCCACGGGGTGGACCTGGGTCCTTAAGGCCGCTCTGTATTTCTGAACCAATGACCCGCCTCCGTGAACCCCGTGAATGTGTAAAAAGCAAAAGACACTTCACAGGGCTGATGAGAGGACCTGAGTTGATGTGGAGCATCTGCCCCAGCCCTCCCCCTGTGATGGGCCTCCTTTCTGGGGTGAGGAAGGGGGTATCTCCCCACAAGCACAGCCGTGACCTGACAAAGATTTTCCAAAGCCAAGGTTAATATTTCCCAGCATCATCTCATCATATAGGTTTCCACTCCTGCCTGCTGTGATGTTAGGACAAAGAACCTGCCCTCAGGGAGCCTCAGGGAGGCTACTACACCAGGAAGTAGCTAACTGGGTAGAGAGAAGAGCTACAGCTGCTCAAAGGGAGCGCGCAGGGAGGGGGCAGCTGAGGAGGGGTGGGCGGGTCTTTGAAGGCCAGGTAGGCCTGGGGTAGCAAGGAGGAAATGTCTAAGAAAACGGAGTGTATATTCACCCCTTGAGGCAGACTCAGCCAAATTCTGGACTGTCCCTAAGTCGTGAAAGGTAAATAGGAAATTGGCACTCTCCCACAGGAGCTGGCAGTTGTGCACATTGGCTCCAAGAAGCTCGTCTGCTGCCCTCTGCAGCCCCACCTTGGGCAGGACACTCAGCCCACCCTAGTCTGGCTCCAGTTCCGGGGAGTCAACCTGAACCTCCATTCCAGGGGCTCTGAGGACCAGTCCCGTGAAGCCCCGCCACTTGTACCCTGAAGGCACAGCATGAGGGGACCTTTTATTTTCCTTTGCCCAGAGGAGTAAAGGGTCCTGGCACATGCCTGAAGCTGGGAAGGGGTTGGCAGCCTGGAGGAGGGACTGCTTCCTGCTTCATAGATTTCTAGATGTCCAGAGCCGGAAGGGCCCTCAGATGTACATGGTCCTGCTCCTCCGTTTTACAGATGAAGAAGCTGAGGCCCAAAGTCATCTAGGCTCATTGGTGCAGAGTGTGAACCAAAATTGAGGAGTCCCAACTTTTAACCCTACTGCTCTTTCCTGTCACTGTCCCAAGCTTGCTGAATGAGCAAAGCCACCGCCTGGCACGTGCCTAAGTCCCTGGGTGATTAACCAAGTCCAGGGAAGGAGAAAGGGGACATTCATGCTGGGCTCCCAGCTCTCACGTCCTCTCTGTCTCAGAATCAAAGTTTGGCATTTTGTGAGCTTCACCTGGTCCCAGCCAAGGACTGCAATTTTAGTAGTTCCAGGAACGTTCTCCCAGTCTACCCATGCCTTCCTCCCAAATTTTCTTCCCCATTGGCCTTAGAGGCACCTGAAATTTCTTCATAGCAGGGAAAGCGTCATACCGCAGTTGAAGGTGAGGCTGAAAGGGCTGCTTACTGGGACTGACGAGGCCCAAACTGTAAGTGGCAGTAAAAAAAAAAATACTGGAATTTGGCTGGGCCACACAGAGAAAAACAGAGCAGGAGGTCACTGGGCAGTGATGGAAAGTGAGGTCTGGGGAAGATGGAGCAGGAAAGGAGAGTCAGAGGAAAAGAGGGGGATCTGAACCTAGCTCTGTCTCCCCCCAAGGTCCACGCTCTTTCCTCTGCACCAGCTGCCCAAACATGATGTCTGTTCCCCTCCCTCGTGTTTGGGTTGTACCCAGGATATAGAAGTGACTGAGTAATGACTCGGAGAGATCAATACCATTAAAACAAGTTTTATTACTCACAATCCCCAAGAGAAGGGGGCATGTCTAGCCATGCAGGGTCACATGGGGAAGCACCAGTGTCAGTCAGAAGGCAGAAGGAGTGAGAGACAAGGATGGCCCAGGGCCTTTGCTGTGGTTTCTGCAGGAAGGAATGGGTGAGTCAGGGTAGGCAAGTTTGAGCAATTTTAGGATTGGAGAGTTTGAATAATGGCTATCAGCAGACCCTGGGCTGTGGCGGTGGTCTCTAGCACCTGACCTTGGGGTGATTAGGACAAGGGAATATTGGCTTGGTGTGTGAAAGTTAGACAGAAGAGCTGCTTGGGGGTATAGCCTCGGGGTTGACTGATTTGTAAATGAAAGGTGTATTTGCAGGTGAGTGGTTTGCTATCTCTAGGAATTAGCTAGCCCTGGGAGGGGCAGTCTCTCCAAGGATTAGCAAGCCCTCAGGATGTCAAAGCATCAGAAAAATACAGAAAATAAAAGACATGATCAATACACCTGGAAACCCCCTTCTCTCCAAAAGCTACTCTTTTTTAAAAGTTCTGCTCAAAATCCACGTTGTTCAGCGTGCCTTCCTTGTGGCTCCAAGACCCTTCCCCTTCTCTGGCCTCCCACTTAGCATTTTGTGCCGTGCAATTTAGCACTGGATTCCAGGCTGTCTTGTTTCCTAGTTGTCCCAGGGCACGTGCCCTGGTTTCCCAGCCTCCTGGGAAGACTCTGCTTGCCCTCTTCCTGCCCCAGTGCACATCTGGCCCTCTACCCAGAGCATGGCAGTTCTTCTTGGCATCAGCCCTTGCCAGCTACTCTCCCAGCCGGGGTACTTGCCTGACCACCTCACCTTTCATGCTGTCATCCCCTGGCCAGGCTGTCACACGACACTGCCTCGTCCCACCGACAGACGACAACAAGGCTCTCTTCCTCAGGTCCTCTAACCACATAGACCCTGCAGCCGTCTGCCAACAGGCTCCTCCAACAAACACGCACCCTCCACTCACTGCCACTTCTGCTCGCCCCCGACTCCCACCTCAAACCTCTTCTTGCCATCCCCCTACCGGACGGATCCTCTCCCTTCTCCTCTACCCAAATCGAAGCCTCCTTAATTTCCAAACTCTGCTTAAAGCCCACTACATCAACTCTGAATCACACTGAACTCCTGTCACCTGGTTCACTGACTGAGCTGAACCATTCATCTCCCTGGACCTTGGTGCCATCCCAGGTAAAATGAACAGTTGGCCAGCATGGTGCCCTGGGCCCCTTTCAGCTCTAACCATCTGTGGTACCAACACTCTCCATTTCTCCTTAGGCAGCGTGTAGGCAAAGAATAGGGCTCTTATGCCTGGCATGTCCTCTCCACGGAGCCAGTGCAGAGCACGGCCCAGAGGAAGCCTCCTCAGCTGCTTTCTAATGACCAAACTGTCCATAGTTATAATAGCTAGAGAATTCCATTCAACTCAGCCATGATTTACTGGACACGCCTTCTGAGTTCAGCTCTCTGCTGGGCATTGTGGAGACTCTCAAAGAATAGGATTAAATTCCTGCCCTCAGGGAACTCAAAACTCAATGGGGAAATGAATTACACATGTATACACATATACATGACGTTTGAGATTTGCCAAGGAAACTGGGTGCGTTTATAGGTTAAAGAGCCAACTTGAGTCACTGCTTTGAATCTTTACTTTGGATTTGCCAATGCTTCACTCTAAATCTGACAGTATGCCAATGTGAACCCATCAGAAATATTGAGTGTCCAACATGGTGTAGGCACTGTGGTGACCACCTTGGGCTCAGAGATCACACCTTTGGAATTTGGCCAATACGTTCCCAATTTTAAATATCCCCTCCTGATTGCCCTCTTAACCATAGGAATGCTCAGAAATTCTCACATTTCAGCATACAAACTACACCTCCCTAGTGTATCGATCATTAGTTTATTTATTTTTGGCTGCGTTGGGTCTTCGTTGCTGCGCGCGAGCTTTCTCCAGTCGTGGCTAGTGGGGGCCGCTCTTTGTTGCTGTGCGTGGGCTTCTCATTGCAGTGGCCTCTCCCGTTGCGGAGCACAGGCTCTAGGCGCGCGGGCTTCAGTAGTTGTGGCACGTGGGCTCAGTAGTTGTGGCTCGCGGGCTGTAGAGCACAGGCTCAGTAGTCGTGGCGCGCGGGCTTCGTTGCTTCGCGGCATGTGGGATCTTCCCGGACCAGGGCTCGAACCCATGTTCCCTGCATTGGCAGGCGGATTCCCAACCACTGCGCCACCAGGGAAGACCCGATCACTAGTTCATTGATAAATAAACTGTCCAATAAATGTGAAGAATTTCAATAAAAATAGAACTTTCACAGGGAGGATGAAAGACTTTAATATATGGAGAGATATCAGAAGTTCATAAATCAGTATTTCCCAAATTAATTTTCACATGTGCTCCTTGTCGATTAAAAAAATGATTTTTATAGGAACTTGACAGTATGATTTTTATTGGAACTTAAGGTTACTTAAAGATATTAATACATGTTATAAAACTACAGTTATTAAGAAGGATGGTACTGGTGAGAATATACACAGACATATCATTGATACAGAGAGAAAGATCTGAAAAAGATTAAAATACTCAGTGTCTTATAAAGGAATCATTTAAAAACCAAGGGGGAAGAATTGATTATTCCATGAATGTTATGGGGATGGCTGGCTAATCATCTTTGGGGGGGCGGGGGCGGGAAATAACATTGAAGCTCATTCTCATAATCAAAATAAATTCTAAATGGATTAAATATTTAAATGTTAATAATTAGACCATAAAAGAACCAAATATATATATACATTTGTTAGTGTTTCTCTGATCTCAAGATAGGAAAAGACCTTTTAACATATATTTGCAAAGACAGAAGCGAAATAGTTGATCAGTTTGACCACATAAAACCTTCAAACCTCCATAGATCAAAACCTCCTCAGGCAAAATGAAACACGATCAACACATCGGAAAAAATTGTGATATAGACAACAAAAGATTACTATCTTTAACATATGAGTCACTTAAAAATCAGTAAGATAATACTGCGATTGTATGTTACTCATGAGCTGTTGGAAGGAACAAAGGAAAAAAAGCAGTAGAGAAAGTACTCAGGGTAATGCCTGACACACCCTCAACAAATGACATACACGCAATAAATGTTAACTGTTATTAATTTATTTTGTAATAAATAGAAAAGTGAGCAAAAAGACAGAAATAAGAAGTTCTTTAAAAAGAAACACAGAATAAACATGAAAAATGAAGACCTACACTGGTAGTCAGAGATGCAAGTGAAAACAAGAAACTGTTGATACCACTCCCTCACCCACTGCAGCCATTATTTGGCAATGTTTGGGGTTTGTTTCTTTAAAAAAAAAATGATAATAATAACACTGGAGTCCTCTCACAGAGTGCTGATGGGAGTGTAAACTGTTAAAAAAAAAAAACCCTTTTGCAGGGTTATTTGGCAGTGTGTATCAAATATCACACACCTTTAAGATGTACATAGCCTATGACCCAGTAATCTCCTTCTAGAAATTTATACTAAGGAAGTTATAATGGATGTGAGGAGCAATTTATCCACACAACAGTGTTTCTTATAATGGTGAAAAGTTAGAAACAATCTATTTGTCCCAAAGCAATGATGGGCAAATAAATTATGGTCTGTTGAATATTATGCAACCATTAAAATGACCGAAGATCAGTGTGTAAGGACATCAATAAAATACTCGTGCCATATTGTCACATGACAAGGAGAAGAGAACTAAAAATAATTACATAGAGCACAATCTAAAATTTTCCAAAGAAATGGGAAAGGGTACACACCAAAATATTCATAGAAGTTAGTTAGGTCTGGGTAGTAGAGTTATGAGTGACCCTTATATTCTTTTTTGAGCTTAGCTCTTTTTCTAAATTTTCTGTAGTATGTATTTTTTTTTTATAATCAGACATTAAATGCTATTTTTAAAAAGTTAAATCACAGGGCAAGAGAATATGATCATCCCAGCTATGGGGGAATATAAAGAGAATTAGGCAAGGTCCCTATTCCAAGGAGTCTGTGGCTTCTTTGGGGAGCATTTAAGCTTCATCTCTGATGCGGAGCCTGAGAACCTTCTTGCTCCCCCGCCAGGCCCCCCACTGCCTGCCCCCATGGTGCCCTGTGCACAACTCTGTCATACACCTGGCCCTCGTAATTACGCTTTGCTCTCCTGTCCTCCTACTAGGCTGGCAGGTCCTCACGGGCAAAGATAGGGTCCTTCATTTGTGTGTCCCCCAGAGCACAGGGCCAGGCACTGAGTAGAGTTTCCCCACGTGTTCTTTGAAAGAGCAAAATAAGCTTAGAACAAAAAATGATAGCTATCAACATAAAGCAGAACGTAATAAGGGCTGGTGAATTGCACAGACAGTAGGATGTCATAAGAGGGACACTTTGGTTATGCCTGGGGTGAGCAGGGAAGGCTTCAGGGAGGAGGAAGATGTTGAAAAACACCCACAAACAAGGATGGGATATGCGGGTCCCACCCACCCTTCCTCGGGCACTTTTACCTACACCTTAAAACCACCCAAAAGTATTCTAGTGGGGCATGGCCCTTCAGCCCTGAGAAGTCACCTGTGCAGGGAATCCCAGTGCCACCCTCACTTGCTATTGTCCCACTCAAATGGACTGTCTCTCCTGTATTAAAAGGATACTGACCTACTGATATATCCCACCAGCTCACTTGACGGCTGTCGATACAGATTTCTGCACATTTGTTGGAAACCGTGTATTAAGACTCCAGTGGACGTTAGCCCCCAGAGGCAGGGGCTTCATCTAACTTGTTTATCACTTTACCCCCAGGGCCTAGGAGAGTGTTTAATGAGTAGGAAGTGCTAATTAAATGTTTGTTGAGTAAATTAAATATGATAGCTTAAATATTGGCATACAGGACTCTGTGCTGTATTACACATATATGTGATAAATACATACACACACACACGCGCATATATATATATATATATATATATATATATACATACTTCCGTAGCTGCCTTGTGAATATGCATTATGTGTTTGTACATCAGATAAGTAGAGAACCCTAAAACAAATGTGCACACATGAGCACACACACGCATGCGCACACACATGCACAGAGAATTTGGGAAAATATCGAAAGGAGAAGCCCACAGCTTTCTCAGGAGTCAATTGCATCCTTTGAGATGAGGCTTCCAATAAAATAGAAGTTGGATGGTGTCACAGATAAATTTGCCTTTCTAAAAGCTCCCAAATTAAAATTTGAGAGAGGCTTGAGCACGAAAACAGGATGGCAATGACTCGTTATGAATTTGCTTTATTTGCCTGGCTCAGAAATCCTCTCCGTACCATTCGGGTTGAGGAGGGAAAGCTGCAGAGGCGAAGTGCCGAAGGCTCGCCTCTACCTGGCTGCCTCCGGCCTACTTCTCAGCCCCACCACCTAAGGCTCTCAGGGAGCCCATGGGAGTGCAGCCCCTTCCTCGCCCACCCCCACCACCCCCCCAGAAGCCCGTGGAATTCAGCCTTCTCTGTGTGCTGGGGAGGCTGGTTGTCTGCCTGAAGGCAGTAGTTTAGGTTAATGGTGCCTGTGAAATTACCCAGCTTCTTCTGGGCCTCTGGCCAATCAAAGGGCGCTGACTGCACCCTCCCCAACTGCCCTCCTCCCCCGCCCCACCCAGTCAAAAAGTCACTGCTGTCATATTGTTCCAGCATCTTAAGCCCTGGGGGATCATTTCGTGTCCCAGTCACTCACAGATCCCAGCGCCTCCTGCTAAGGACTGTATTTAAGGGTAATGTAAACAGTTTGATCTTTAAAGTACCCTGGATGCATAATATCTATACATAGTTCCTGAATTTTTATTCTAAAAACAATTAGCCAAAAAGCCCTTTTTATATGATATTTGCAACTACACTGACAGTAACAGCAATTAAACCCCGTCTGTTGGCTGAGAAGGGAGCCAACTCTCCGTTTCTCCAGAAGCCTGTAAAATGTACAAATTCGGAGCTAGAAAACTCAGCCTTCAAAGGTAGCCACAGGACCCTTCAAGGTCAGGCCCCAGTCCAGCTTTTACCTCCCCCTCCACCCCACGTGAACCCATCATTCCAATCAGCCACAGCCACACTGTATTCCCAGTGTTTCTCCCACTGCTGAGCCTTTTCTGGGATGCTTTTCTTCCTCTTCCCTCTCTTAACCTGCTCGTCCATCCTTCAAGCCACCTTTCAGATGCCCCCTGACTTACGAAGGCGCCCTGGTCCACCTCCTCTGATTCCTGTGTCTGTCCGTTACGAGGAGCTTCCACACGTCTGTGGGGCAGTCGGTTCCATGGGTCCCCGCTCCCCTCCAGACTGCAGTCTCCTTCAGGGCAAAAGAGCATCTGGCTCTGTGCCTGCGTGTGCGATGAGTAAATGAATGAGTGAATGAATGAATGAATCATCTAACAGCCTGCACAACTAAAGGTCGACAGAAAGAGGCTTCCAGATAGGTGGAGTGAAGGCTGTGCTTCCGGGGCTGAGCATCAGAGATGGGGGTGTGGAGCAGGGAAACTTTACTTGACTTCATCCGCAATGCTTACCCCTAAACATCGAGGTGCCTTTCACTGAGAGCTGTCTTAAATTTCCTCTTATGCTTTCCTGATAGGGGGAATGTTTCCAAGTTCTTAACTTTTATCCATTTTTTGCTTTTATTCGACAAATATTTTAAGCAGTTGCTCTGAGTCCCTCTATTCTAGGCACCCCGGTTGCATCAGTGCATGAAACTAAGATCCCTCTCTCCTCATGGAACTTACTTTCTAGAGGAGGGAGACAAACGAGCAGCAATGAGCTTAATAAATAAATGAAAGAGTTGGTGTATTAGAAGGTGTGAAATACTAGGGGCGGGAAATGCAGAACAGGATTGTGGGGTGAAGCGGGGATGCACAGTTTGCAGGATTAAATCTGTGCTCGGGGTGGGGATCATTGAGTAGGTGAGATTTGAATGAAGACTTGGGGGAAGTGATGGAGCAAGGCCCGCAGGAATCTGGGAGGAGAACCCTCCAGGGAGAGGGACCAGGCAGTGCAAAGAGCCTGGGGCAGGTACACGTCTGCTGTGTCCAGGGAAGAGCTGAGAGGCCAGTGTGGCTGAAGGCGGTGGGCAGTGGGGTCGAGGCGGGGCGGGGGGTGGGGGGGCGGGGGAGTGAGGATGCATGGGAGAGGAGTTCTGGGAGGTGAGGGAGCCAGGTAGGCAGGGCCTGGTTATGGGCTCAGGCTTGCTCTGTGTATGTCATGTACCAGGAGGCAATGAGTGGGCGGATGAGCAGAGGAAGAGCGTGTTTTGCTTGGGTTTGAGCAGGATCCCTCTGGCTGCTTCGGGCAAGGGGTAGGAGCAGGGAAACTTGTCAGGAGGCTATTGCAGTGGCCCAGGCAAGGGATGACAGAGTGGCCGTGGCGGTCAGCATAGGGCCAGAGAAGAAGCCAGGCCTGACCCCTCTGGCCTGCGTTAGAAAGACGGTGCGGTGTTACTGCATTAACGTGGACGACAGGGCGAGTGCAGCCGTCTCCCCCCAGTTCGGCTGGGTAACAATGAAATGCTGCAGTAGCCCAGACAGCCCTGCACCCCTCGAGCAGCCTTGAGCCATCCGGGCCCCAGGGTGTGCAGGGAATAGAGGAGTCCATGACCCCCCCGCCCCAGAGTACGTAGAAATGCAGTCACCTCGTAGATCTCAGTGTGGGGTGGGGGTGGTCTCTGAGGGCCACATGCAGGCATCAACCGGAGGTTGTTCTAGACCTGGTCCCCCAACCCCATCCCCGACTAGTGACTGTCCTAGACCTTCTGCTAAGCTTGAACTTCTTCATCTGAAAAGTGAGGAGGTTGGGTCCCCTGACCTCTAGGGTGAATTCCACTTCTAAAGTTTTCTCATTTCAGAATATCTCCACTTCCTTGACTCCGTGACAACCTACTTTCCATCCTAATGACTTCAAAATTCACATGAACACACGTGGTGTCTAACTCTTTCTGTTTAGTTTTTTTAGTTACATTATTCCAGATAATACTCTACTTGCTTGCCAAGAGAAGGAAAAAATGACATTAATTAAAGATTTGGTCTGTGTCCTAATCAAAAATTTTAAAAATGAATGTATCCTACTGTACATTCTGTAACATAGCCTGCCTTTTTACTTAGCAATATATCATTAACATTTTCCCATGTCAACACATATTCTTCTAAACCATGATTTTTAGTGCAGAAGTAGTTTACCATATGGATGTACTATAATTTACTCAGCCGATTCCTTACTATTGGACATTAGGTTGTATCTTTTTTTCACAAACACTACAATGAACAAAGTTGTGAATACCCACTCTCTTTACTCACCTCGGCCGTGACTTTGTTAGAAGAAATTCTCAGGTCAGAGGTTTTACACGTTCGAAGGCTTTTTGGTAGATATCACTAAAACGCCACCCAGAATTTAGAATTTCTGTCCATTTGGAATCCATATAGCATCATAGCATATGAACAAGCATAAGGACAATCCAATTTGAGAGCTGAAAGAAGACCTAGTACTGCAATGATCCAGGCCCTTCCTCTTCCAGGTGAGGAAACTGAGGCCCAGGTTGCTGTGGGACTAGGTGTGTGTCCCGAGCATCCCTGCAAGTGTGTGGGAGACTTTGAACCCAGCTGGGAAGTACTGGATGCTGGGTGTGCCCCACCCAGCCCTGCCAACCTCAGTCCTCACTGCCAGAGGCTCCCAGAGCCCCCCAGCTCCAGCTACGGCCACCCCACTTCTCACCTGCCTTTCCCAGCCACGCTGGGAAAGCAGGCTGCATGTGCAATTCCTCCCTCTTCAGCACCGCCCCCCGCCCATCTTTCCTGCACTGAAATGGTTCCAGCTCTGACCCTCTCACTGCCGTATCTGACGGAGACTTGACAGTTCTCATCCCAGTGGCATCTCTGTCACCGGTAGATGACACCTACCATTTTGAAATGCGCCTCTACCATGATTTCCCTCCCAGATTCTCCCAGCCTCCCTTTCCCGTTAGGCTCTGCCAGGAGGAACTCGTCCATTCCCACGGCTTCCAGCACACCCCGTTACCTCTTCCTGAGTCCAGATCTGGGTGCCTATTACCTGTGTGTCTCTCTGGATGCTCTGCAAGCCCGCTCTCAAGGCATTCAAAATGAAACTGAGTATCCTCCCTGCTCTACTCTGCCACCCTGCCCCGCCCCCTCCCCCTCTACAGCATCACAGTCACCCCAGGATCTTCCTAAGGGTGGGACCACTCCCCTATTTAACCCGTTGACTGGTAAACCCACACACCTTGGCATGGACAGTAGGGCCCTCCCTGACCTGCCCGGCCTCCTCTCCAAGCCTCATTTCTCAGCAGTCCTCCCACCCCGCCCCCAACTCCCACCCCAGCAGTAGCAGCCTTCCTGTGCTCCTCCCTAGCAGATCGTTTGGGTCTTCCCTTCCCAGCGCTCAGCTCAACCCCATGATCTGCCTAGATCATCTTTTAAAGCTGAGCTTAAAAGCGTCACCCCGCGCAAGGCCTTCTTGTGCCAACCTTCTTTTTAAGCACCACTGAGACCATCTCCTCTCGGAAACCACCATGGCCCAGACGTTCCTGCATCCAGGAACTTAGCACAGGGGTGCAAGTAGCAGCAGCAGCAAGAGTAGCAATAGTTTATTTTTCTGACTCAAGTGCTTGGGAGTAGACTCCATGTTTAATCCGCATCTCCAGTGTGTGCTTCTTTTTTTCTTTTTTTTTTAAAATTAATTTATTTTATTTTTGGCTGCATTGGGTCTTTGTGGCTGCACGTGGGCTTTCTCTAGTTTCGGCGAGCAGGGGCTACACTTTGTTACGGTGCCCGCGGGCTTCTCATTGCGGTGTCTTGTCTTGTTGTGGAGCACGGGCTCTAGGAGCACGGGCTTCAGTAGTTGTGGCACGCAGGCTCAGAAGTTGTGGTGCACGGGCTTAGTTGCACCGCGGCATGTGGGATCTTCCCGGGCCAGGGATTGAACCCGTGTCCCCTGCATTGGCAGGCGGATTCTCAACCACTGCGCCACCAGGGAAGCCCTCCAGTGTGTGCTTCTTGATTGAATAGAAAGGGCAGAGAAGAGCAAATGTTAGTGTTACTAGTTAACGCCTCTTTGCCATCACCGGCCAACTGGGAATCTGTACAAAGCATAATTTCTGGCTGCAAGGAGAGGATATGAGTACTGTTGAAACAAAAGTGACCTAACAAAATGCTGGTATCCCCGCTTCGTCCACTCCTGCCAATTCCCAGACAGAGAACGTCTAGCAGGCAAGAGCGATTTGAGATTTTAAGACCCTGTGTAATTCTTGCCCTTCTGACCACGTCTGCAGTACAAACGCTGCATGCTAACTTAACTGACATATCTAGAAAAACAGACGCCAACTCTTCAAGTCCGCTCACTGGATTGCGTTCTTCTAGAATACTGCCCTTCTTCCTACCTGTGCAAATCCTGCACCCCTGCCAAGAGAGGCATCTGGGAAGTGTTCCTGGAGGGACCCACCTTGAATTAGAGGGATTAGAGGGACCAGCCCTCTTCCCTTCGCACGACTCCCAGGGCATTGGCCATCCATTCTTCCCATTGGCTCTCTTTCCCATGCTGCCTGCCATGGAGCTATGTAAGGAGTGTGAACTCTGATGGGTAACCTTTGATTAGTCAGTTGAAGATCTGACTGTTAGAGGGGCAGGAGAGAAAGAGATTGTTCCCTCTCTGCACCATCTAACTGCCGTGGCAACTTTTTTTTTTTTTTTTTTTTTTTTTTGCCGCACTACATGGCATGTGGAACTTCCCCAACCAGGGATAGAGCCTACGCCCCCTGCAGTGGAAGTGCAGAGTCTTAACCACTGGACCACCAAGGAAGTCCTGCCGTGGCAAATTTAAAAAAGGCACAAATAGATGGGTTTTCAAGTTCAGAAATATATCTAGCCTTTTCCCATAGGTCCCAGCCTAATTCTAAGGAAAACATGCCCCAAATATTATAATGTACTAGAGCAGGGGTCCCCAGCCACCGGGCCACGGACCAGGACTGGTCGCTGCCTGTTAGGAACCGGGCCGCACAGCAGGAGGTGAGCGGCAGGCAAGTGAGCGAGGCTTCATCTGCGGCTCCCCATCGCTCGCGTTACCGCCTGAGCCATCCCCCACCCCCAACCAACCCGTGGAAAACTTGTCTTCCATGAAACCAGCCCCTGGTGCCAAAAAGGTTGGGGACCGCTGTCCTAGAGTACCCTTTCCTTGGTATCTCTAATCCAGATCCCTCCAGAATGGACGATTTAGCGGTTCTCTTGCTGGGAGACGAAAAGATGGGACGAAGCGAGTGGGAGGGAGAAAGGGAAGGAGAGCCAGGATTTATTCCGTTTCTGCTCTGCGCTGGGCACTTTCCGCACATCCGTTATCTCATTCCATCTTCACTCAGCACTGTGAGATGAGCATCAGTGCTAATGGACACACGAAGAGACAGGCGTTTGGAGGAGTTAGTCCCCTTGTCCAGGGTCATGTAGGTGGTAAAGAGCAGAGCCGGAATTTAAGCTCAGCTCCAGGTCAACCTGGAGCAGCAGCGAGCCCAGGAAACTCCTCTCCACGTTCATCCATCCTGTCACTGCGTCCTCTACGCACTCATCAAAGGCTTATCGGATGCCAGATAGAATTTGTAGACGTTATCTCCTGGGCCCCTCACTGGACCCTGTATGGTAGCTACTGTCCCCATTTTAAATGAGGAAGCAGGCTCAGAGAGGGCACAGGACTTTCCCAGGTTACCCTGCCAGGACCACTGCCCGGCCCTGCCTCCCTAACCGGGCTTTCCTCTCGATCCCCTGCCCCGATACATGGAGCCGCGTCCACGGTGGGGCATCACGCAGCAGACTGGTCCCAAACCAGACTGCACCTCGACACTCAACCACATCCTTGCCTTTACGGTCTTACCCCATCCTGGAGATGTGGCCTCCTCGGAAATGCCTCATTGGAGGATGCTCAGCATCTTGATATGGCTGTTCTGCTGTCCCGGGTGCCGGGCAGGAGGTGCTGAGGGAAGGTCTGGGTCAGGTTCCTAAAGGTGCCCCAGGAGGACAAGGAAAAATAACATGAGGACAGGGCGGCTCCCAATTCCATTGCCTAAGGCCTGGTAACCTTGGTGGTGGGCACCTGAGGGTCAATGGCTTTTTTCTCAAAAAAAGAGAGTAGTCAAGACATCACTGAATCTGGCCCTTGATCCTTGGAAGGAAATGCAGAGAGACATTCCCTGATTAAAGCTGACTCCATGGGGAGGCTGGGTCCCCATGGCTCTATGCTAAGCTGTTCTTTTGTCCCAAAGAAGAGCCAAACGGGGTGACGAAGTGTTCTGAGCACACCGGGGCCCTGAGGAAGCAGGCCCAGCCGCAGCTCAAACCTGCAGGGCCTGTTCGTGGCCGCGGGCAGGTGCCGCATGGCCTGCCTTGGCCCCCTGGCCTAGGCTGTGTCTCCAGCCCCCCAAAAAGGAAGCGGAGCCTCAGATGCGGCTCAGAGCACGTCTGATGGCCCTCCCCTCCCTCCCCCTGCCGTCCTCCTAGTGTCATCGCTATTGACAGAAGATTATGTAACCTCCAAGGAAAGGAGGTCTGGAGTTCTCCCCAAAGCGGCAAGTGAATCTGTTCTTGCTGCCGTCATTTTCTCAGCAGGAATCTGCTCTGTGCAGACTGGATTTAGGGGCTTTTCCTGGATGCTTCTGTTTCATTTAACATGCAAGGGCTAATAACTTGTCACAATTCAATAAGGCGGTGGTTACAAACACCCGGGTGGCTGCTTATTTAAATGCAGGTTTGTTAATTAGTTTCTCTTAACAAGGCGTGTGCTAAATCAGGCACCCGGCTGGCAGCCCCCAAGCCTGGCACGTCTCCCGGGATGCAAGGTTGGCTCCGGGGTCATGTCCGGTGGCTGCAGCAGGGCCAGGATTCAAGGCTAGGAGGCCCGTCCAGCCACCCCACTGCCTCAGTTTCCTTAAAAACAAGGCATCGATGACGAATCTTTAAAAACAGCTACAGGATAGCCACAGCCTGCCTCTTACTGCCTGTCCTGGTCCTTTTTTCTGCCTTGGAGTCCTGAGCGCATTCTCCCCTGCAGGCACGTAGTTTGTCTTTACTCTTGTTGCCATCCTACCTGGTCCCCACCTCTTCCGCTGAGCCTTCCTTCACGTGTTCCGCAGCCCTCTATGGCATCCGTCTCCTCTTACACATGACTAGGTACTCAGTTCTGGTAGCGGGGTACCAGTGATGGGGACAGAAGAAAACCAGCAAAGCTGGAGTGCCTGCTGCACGCCAGGATCCAGGCAGGCACCTCACATGACCCATCTCTGTCATCCTCGCAGTGGCCTAGAGGTCTGGTGTCCTTGGCCTCCTGTGGTCCAGAGAGGTAGCCTTCCCAAGGTCACTCGGCAGTGAGAGTCTCTCTGGGCCTCGCCCTCCAGGCCTGGCTCCAAGACCTACACCCGCTCTACACCTGGTGCACACGAAGTGCCCAGACAACAGGCAGTGAAGTGAGTGCCCCTCGCCCCTACATCATACTGATCTCTCCTCTGAGATCTCATGCAGCACACTGACCCTGGTTGGATCCAGGAATCTGATTCCACCCAGAGCCTTCCGGCCTCTCCCGGGCACCCGACCACCAGCCACAGAAAGCTGAGTGAGCCTGCAGGAGCAGTGAGGCCTCCCTCTCGGAGGGCCCGGCCCCTCGTGCATCCCTCCAGGGCAGCTCCGGACACCTTGGCCTGGTGAGGAAGCTGAGGCGGGGCCAAGGCCAGAAGGAGAGGGTGTAGAGACCCGAGGAGGCACTTCTGTAGACTCCTGCCGGTCCTAATCGGACTGCCATGCCCATCTCTCCTTACAGGGAAAAGAAGGTTAAAAGCACAAAGAGAACTGCTAGATGTCACTCGCTTATTCTCAAGAAAGGACTGAGAAAAGATCTAAATATAGAAAGGGAATCAAAGTGAGGTCGGAACAGGGGAGACAGAGCCCTGAGAAGCCCCAGGTTGCCCAACCCGGCCCACATCCCTGGACCCAAACCTGGCGGCAAGCCTGGCTCAGCAGAGAGGCCGGATGTGTCTGTGCGTGAAACGCCCCTTCCGCGCCTCTGGCTGAGGTTGAACCTAGGGTCTGAGCAGGAAGGCTGGGGTCACCAGGGGGGCTTCCCATGGTCCTGGCAGAGGCAAGCACCAGGATCCTGGAAAGCTGATCACTAGGTCACAGTCATTCAACACTGATCCTGAGGCGTGCTGTGTTGTTCGCTCTCAGACACCCTAAGACAAGCTGCTTCCAAACCTGGGCCGGCCTCTGATAACACGAAGGGCCCTTAACCCTTGGAAGATCATAGACCCCAGTCTGTTGAAAGTGCTGGGCCTCTCTCTAGAGAAATATGCAGGCAAGCAGGCACACATGCATACAATTTTGCAATCTCTGGCCGTTTACAGACCCCCCCCTTGAAGGCTGTTCATGAATCCTAGGTTAAGAACTCATGCTTAAAGAAGCCCTAAGAGACTTTGCTCCAAGTTAGGACTCCTGTGTGTGGGGATAAGATTTTCTGTATGTGATCCGAGGACCCCGTCTGACAGTTTGAAGCGCTCTAAAACTCTCTGATGGATGGTTTGGACCCGACGGTTTGCACAATGCTTAGCATGGAGTGCGGTCTCTCCAGATTGGTGTTGAGTGAATGAGTGAAAGGTTCCTACATGCTGTGTGATTTGGTGTCATGCTGTTTTTATAATGCACACGATCGCCCTTCAGTGGTGGTATTGAACCCACTGGTCAGGGAGGGCTTCATATCATCAGGACTGACATTGGGACTTTGAAAGGGGATGTAGGAGGGTGCTCTGGGCACCTCTGCCCAGTGTTTCCAGCTCCGACCCCGAGGACTCCCCACCTCACCCCGACTCCCACACCAAGTCTGTTTCCCAAGCAATTGGGCATCTCCATCCAGTCAAGGCTGACATGGGCAGTTTGGAGGGAGCCAGAGGGGATGGAAGGAAGGACATGACATGCCAAACCCTCCCCTGCCCCCAGACATTAAGCGTGAGCTGGGCGCCCGGGCCCGCAGGCCCTGTTCTTAGGGCGCGGTGTCAGCCGTGGGTGTCCTGCACCTCGCTGAGGTGGGCCCAGCTCTGCCACCTTCCCCCGCAAAGAGAGCAGTGAGGAGAGCCAGCCATGCCTAAAGTTCAACATGGCACCTCCAGACACGAGCTGGGGGCCCTGAGCCTGAGGCGAACTCCAGGCCTGAAAATGTGAGGGTCTAGAACAGGGGCTGACAGGCAGGGCGTTTGGTCTCCCAGATTTCTCCGGGTGGCTGGGCCACATGACAGTGCCAACGGAGGTGGGGAGTGGCTGCGTGGGAGGCCTGGGTACAGGGGGAGGGAACTCCTACCCCCGCCCAGGCCTTGGATCATTTGAAAGGCAAATGTGCCGGGTTGCCTAGGGAACGGAAGAAAAGGGACTTCCCTAGCACCGGTGACTAGTAAGGGATGGAGATGGGAGCTGTGATGCTGAGAAAATTGTTTCCAAAAAAAAGTAAAAAGCGGTGACTAAGCAACCCTGGTTATGTAAAGCGATCCCTGAGGAAGTGCGGGGAAAAGCCTGGAACCCACCCCCGTGTCCCTCCTCCCCACTCCCAGCCTGGTTCCTGCTGCCTTGGGGAGTTTCCACCAGCCCCTGGCTCCTCCCCTTCTCCCCGGAACTCCCTACTCCTCCACAGGACCCAGGAGGAGCTGGCCCGGTCCTCAGATGGGGCTCTCGCTGCCAAGAGCAACCGAATGTGATGGGCGGGGCACGGAGGAGGGGATGCCTTCCCTGACCCGAAAGGATCCATCCGCTTGGAGCTACTCCGGGACCTCTGCTCAGAACAGGGTACTCCGGATCAGCCCAACAGGTGGCAAAGGATCATTTGCCTACCCAGAATCAGGGGCTGTTCCACTCTGAAGACAAGTGTTCCAGATTTGAGCCCCGACACATTGGTTGCTCACTGTGAACTTGGGCAAGTTACCGAACCTCTTGGAGCTCCTTTCCTAGGCTGTACATTGGAGCTAACATCTACCCCCAAAACCTTGTTGGGGCAATGAACTAAGACAACCCGTGTGCAGTTCCAGGCACAAGGCTGACGCGTGGCAGGCACTCGACATGTGTTAGTTTCCTTCCCCCTTAGCCAGGAACCCTAGAGACCCTCCTGTCCTCTTCTGGAAGGGAAAGTCTGCAGCTGGTCATTAGACTCACTGGGAATGCAAGCAGTCCAGCCATCCCTTCACTGCTTCTGTTCACTTTCCTCCAGCTGATGAAGGGCTGCTGATCCAGGCCCCTTCTCTGCCTGTGGGCATGTGGCAGGGTGAGCCTGTGCCTCCACGCCTCACATTTCCCACCCCGGGTATTCTCCCAGTTGCCAGGACCCTCCCTCTGGCTGCCTGGAGGGCATCCTCTTGAGAGCAGCCCAGGGGATCAGCGGGAACCTCAAAGCACTGATGAGATGTTATCACCCCCCAAATCCCCATCAATGGTTTAGACAGAAATGCAGACGCCTCTGGCTCCCCCATTCTCCCTACTGTGCATCCTTGGGGGTAAAGCAGGCCTAGTTGTTCCGGACAAA
The DNA here is from genome assembly GCF_059928025.1 of Delphinapterus leucas. NCBI lineage: Eukaryota > Metazoa > Chordata > Mammalia > Artiodactyla > Monodontidae > Delphinapterus > Delphinapterus leucas. The sequence continues at coordinate 23,049,025 of NC_143134.1, forward strand.
CAGGTTTCAAGGCATGAGCTACCGTGGATCTCAAAAAGCTATGGAAAGGGTCTGGGGAACAAGAGGCTCTGTCACCAGTGAAAGTAACCAGGCCTGAGTGAAGAAGGAAAGGAATCCATCACCTGCCGAAGGATACCCAGGAAGCAACTCCACTTTTAACTACACACAACAGACCCCTGTGCTGTCCGTCCCCTCTCTCAGGAGGGCCGCATGACCAATCGAAATTCCCAGGCTTGCCGTTTCCTCTCATGTGTCCTCGTTGGAAAATAAAAACAGCTAATCCCCTTCTGTATGCTTATATTTCATAAGCCCAAAATATGAAGAAAAACATCATTTAGGGATCGAGGCCTGAAACCTAACGTTTTCCCAGAAGTCTGAGGGGTTGGGAAAGCCCCTCATTCCTTTTGAAGCACTGTCCCCAGTGCTTCTATTGGATTGACCCTTAAATGGGTCCCCTGGGTCACGGGAACAGACTTGCCAGGCCTCTGGAGCAGCCAGGCTGACTCCACAGCAGAGGCCCAGGGAGAAAAGCAGAGACCCCTCAGCAGAGGCCGTGGTCGTCTCGGACCCCTTGTTGCCCCCCTTCCCTCTGCCCACTGGCCGGTCCTGTTCTGTTCTGCCCCACGCTGTCCTCACGACCAAGACCTGAGTTCAAACGCACCTTCTCCCAGGCCCAGCGAGGCCAATGTAGGTTTTCTTCTGGGATCCTAGTATCTCCTCCATTTGCTGTCGAATTTCAGCTGAATCTCTCCTCTCAGAGACCAGGCCTTCCTCGCCCTTCCCGTTGCTAAGTGCTGGGCCTGCGGAAGTAATCGATGGGTACTTGCCGGGCCAATGAACGTTCCCAGGGGTGACTCTCCCTCTGCCTCCTCTCGTGGAGAGGCCTCGAGGGTCCGGAGTGCAGCCCCAGCCATCACCCCTTGGGCTTTCAGTCCCCCTCAGATAACGGGGGGACTTGTGGCCTGTGCCCTAGATGATCTGCTAAGACCCTCGGGGCTCTTTGCGCAGCTCCTGAGACACCCAGGAAAAACACACAGGTCTTGCAGTCAGAGACATAGCTGCATGGAGCCGGGTCCCCTCTTAGCTGGGTGACCCGTGGCAGGTAAGTCCCTTATTCTCTGTGCCTCAGATTCTCCATCTGTACGTTGAGGCCAACACCAGCGACCTCAGGGTTGCGGGGAGAATGGGTGCCTGGGACATGTGAGGAGGGCCTCAGAAAATATTGGGTGAGTCCGAATACGGGGTACCGTGGACCCCGCAGGGGTATAGTTCTCCTGCGGGGAGTCTGGGTCCCCATAGGTTTCCTTTCCTGGGATCGCGTGCGGGCAGCCAAGCAGCTGACTTGGTGAGGAAACCCCGGGCCCCGCCTTGCCCCTCCTCCCCCGCCCACCTTCCCACCACCTCCTCCCCAGAGGCTCATAATTGGTGTTTTGAGGATTAGTCACCGCGCCTCCCCACAGCCCGGGGCCCCCCACGCAGGCAGGCTGGCTGAATGCTCCACTGGAGTTCCTCACACCCTCCGAGGATAGCCTGCCACGAGATGACAGGGACGCAGAGCCGCGCGCAGACCCCGACCCTGGAGCGGGGCCGATGATGGGCCGAGGACTTTGCTGCCCCCCCCCGCCCCCCCCGAGGCACCCTCCCCGTGACCTCAGCAGAGCAGGGAGACAAGGCTGGGAACCTGTCTCGGTGCCCAGCACCCCAATAGGACAGGGCTTCCAGAACCTTCTCTGGAGAGGCTTGCTGGAAGGGTCTCCACCCAGGCCTGTTCATCTCAGTAGAAAGGGCAGCCCCAGCCCAGCTCCATCAGCTGAGGCCTCTTTCCCCTCCCAGGATCACAGGAGAGAAATGGGGACAGCAGGAAGGCAGGGAGAAGCCGTCGGGGAGGGCAGCTCCTAGGAGTGCGGGGCCCTGGGTGGAGGCTGCAGGAGGCCCCCTACACCCGTGCTCCCGTGTTCCCCCACAACTGCCTCTAAGGAAGACTGAGAGGGGGTCTCAGAGGCAACAGGGCCTGGGCTCACTGATTTGTCAGTCTGGGGCCGCTGGAGGCTCTTGGTCCGGGGGAGTGAGGTCACTTGTCGCCTTATCCGTGCTGAGCTGGGTGAGATAGACACTCACTGGAGAGCTTAGGTGAGCTGAGAGCAAGCCGGAGAGCCCAGGTCCAGAGGGGCACCAGCCTGGGGGGCGCAGGGGACAACCAGAGAGAGGGAGGGGGCTGCCCTGGGGGTGCCGCTGACTGAGGGGGCCGCCGCGGTGGGACTCTGTCTCCCCTCTGGGGGAACTGTCCCACCCTGAGCTAGGAGGGGATGGGGGCTGGCAGGAATCAGAGCGTGTTGGCCCTGGGAAGGGGAGCTGGGGGCTGCAATGAGGGATCCGGGCTGTGATTTCTCATTTAGGGCCTGGGGAAGCCAAGAAACCTTCTCCCACACACCCGCAGCCTCCCCAGCCTTCTCATCTAATTGGATTTCCTCGGCCTCCCACAAGGTTATCCTCAGTGCCAGGAAAATGCCTCACGGTTAGATTCTCCCCCCAACCCGCCCCCCCTCCCAAAAGGAAGTCTGGAGCTCAGAGCAGCTCTGCCATTCACAACATTTCTCCATGCGTGCCGCAGTCACCGCCCTCAGCTGTGAGGGTGACAGGAGTGCCATGCAGGGAGGTAAGGAGGGGAGCCGGGAACCTCAGGGCAGGACCAGGGCAGGCTGGGAGCCAGGGGCTGAGCTGCCACCCGGAGACCCTACCCATCTCCTTCAGGGCCTGCCTCTCCCCTGAGGGTCCAGGGGCTGCATCCCCACTGCCTCTCTGCCCCTCTTACACCCCAGGCCAAGCTGAAGTGTTCCCTTCTCAAGCAGTCCTCACAGCCTAGAGGAATCCCACCCATGCCCTCATCCTCCCCAGTTTAATCCCCGTCCCTTTGGGCTCACCCCTCCCCAGAATCCACGACGCCATGACCACAGCTGTCCTGAGGGAGTTTCCCCTCAGCAACTTAGAGCTCCGTGTGTCCCCAGGTAGAGAGTTACCCCGAGGACAGGGCCACGCCCCGCACCTTCTCTCAGGCCCCTCCCAGGCTGGGCTCAGGGGAACACTTAAGTGATTGGTCAGGTGCACACTCTTCTGTACACAAGGCCTAGACTTCTGCCCAGGGGGTCTGCTTAACGGCCCGAGTCTCAGGGAGCACAGAGAGGAGCTTCTTCCTACTAGATGTTTTCTCTTATCTACGAGTACCTATAGGCAAGTGACACCTCATGTCATGTGTCACAGGTGCTCAACACAGGGAAGGCGCGATGTCGCTGCCCCTCCGCCTCGTGGTCCTCTCAGTGTGACTGATGTCCACGAGAACAGCCGACCTGGGCCAAGCCTCTGGCCGTGCCTGCCTGTCTCCCAACACAGCCCGATGCAGAGTCTCCACCAAGCCCAGCGGGCCCTGCAGGGAGCAGACCCAAATGTTTTCTGGAAATGTCATCTTCAGTCCCAGGTCCAGAGAAAAGGGTCAGGCGGAGGTGCCATCCACTGCCCAAGCCACACCACACTCCCTTGTCCCAGTTCTGCCACCAGATGACCGTGGGGCTTGGGCGAGGCACTCACTTATCTGAGCCCCCAGTGCTTCCAAGGTTCTGTCTGGCGGCAAAAGGTTTGATTTATCCCATGGACACTCAAAAGTGCCTTTTGGGCTAAGTTTGCCCGACACTTTGGTCTTCACCTTCCTTGCCTTATACCTAATTTAAGGAAATAGTGTTTCAAAGACAAAACGAAACACATACTTACATGCAACCTGATTTTAACATTCTCCACACAGACATACCTCTCCCTCCATGTTCTCTCCTTTTCTCCTCCTCTGATCCCCTCACCTCCTGGCCTCCCCTCCCCCTCTAGGCCTTTCCTGAAGCCACTCCGTCTCCCTTCCACTCTCTGTGGCAGGCAGGGGTGAAGCAGAGGGGAGAGAGACGTGAGGGGCTGCAGCAGCCGGGGCAGCAGCCCGACCATCCTCCTGTGCAAACCCAAGCTGTGCTCGTTTTGGTGTCGAACACGGAACTCTGAAAGAGCACCTTCAGGGCTGGAGAGGCAGGTCTTGTCCCCTCCATCCCATCCCGGGAAGCTCTCCCGGAGCAGCCACACCCCCTGCCATTCTGAAAGTGAGAGAAGAGCTGGCTGTGGGGAGTGGGGAGAGTGGGGGAGGAAGGCGGACGCAGCAGAGCGGAAGCGAAAGGGATGGAGAAGATCTGGGAGAACAGGAAGGAGGCATGCCTGCCCTGCTGAACTGCTTTCCCAGCCTCTCCCTCTGGCCCACAAGGCTTGTCTGCACGGCTGCCTCCTTGGCAGCCCCCTCGCCTTCCCCGTCTTTCCACCCACGCCTGCACTCCCCTGGGACCCGTCTCCCCCACCCACCCGACCCAAGCCATGCCCCCCAAGCCGTTCTTCAGGTAGGCCTGGCTACTGAGGCCACGTGCCGGTCACCTCCCCAACCCGCAGGCCCCATTCGGGTACTCTGAAGAGTCAGCTGGCTGGGGTTACTTCACCACCTTGGGCGCCTGGATCAGAAAAATGCCCTGCCAGCCCTTCTCCGTCTCCGGTTCCATAACCTGTTCCTAAGCTCGTCGCCAAGTGATGGTGTTTGAACCAGTTGGGAAGTAGATGGTGGGATCAGAGTTAGGGAGGAATCAGCATTTGCAGGTGGAGAGGGAAATAGCAACAAGAAAAGACGAGGAAAAATGCAGAGAAGACTGGACTGATGGAGAAAGCGGTGCGGGAGAATGGAGCAGCCGCCTAGCTGAAAGGCCAGTGGTTTGAAGGCCAAGGGCAAGGCGGCTGGCGTGCAGCTAGCCCAGCTGCTATTCAAAGAATCTCGGGTGGGCACCCATGGAAAGCCCCCGAAAGCCACATTGTGTTGCTTTTGAAAGGGTGTATCTATCAGATTCAACTTGGATTGCTCATTGTACCTTAGAGAACTCTCATGTTTTCCTCCATCTATGAGTAAAAGGAAGGATGAAGGGATGGCAAAAGGTTTGCAATGGCTTCTGCAGGCCCAGGTAACTGCCCCCCCAAAACTCCTTGGGGTGATCCTTTCGCCCAACACGTGAGCCCCAGCTTCACTATTTCAGGATGCTGTTCAGAGAAACCACTGCCCATGAGGCTTTCCAAGAGCTACTCTGCTGTAGGGGTGAAGAAGGGGAGAATCCAAGTGGTCCCTGGGCCCTGCAGAGGTGATGGCCTCTGCCCTGGGCAGCCCTGGCCACAGGCTCACCTGCTTCCCCAGTTGGAGGTGCCCCCAGATGTATCTACGAACCCCTGTTGTTTTGGGGGTGAGCCCAGATGACCCCCGACATCCCCAGTGGGGACAGATGGGCTAGAGAAGCTCACTGCCAGCGCCTCCAGAACGGGAAACCCCAACCCCCAAGATCCTAGGAGTCAGGCACTCCTTCCTGCCCACTCAGAGATTCCGGAAGCCCTTCGAGTCTGGAGATCCCGCCTCCCCAACCTCTCTCCCGATTCCTCTGTCTGTCTCCTTCCCGCGACTCCTGTGAGTGCACAGGAGGGCTGAGGGAAGCCCCGTGTGCCTGTGATGAACGGAGCTAATTTCTGGTTTGCTGGTATGCCGCAGAGACGCTGCTGCCTCCGTTCCCCTCCTTCCCAGCAAACCCTCTCCCACACACAGACAAATAGGCTGCATATTTAATTGGAATTCCTCACACCTACAGGGTAAAGCCTTGTCAGTAGAAATAGAGCCCACAGCCAGCTGGCTTCCCCCATTCCACCCACCTTGTCTCTTAAAAAGAAATCCCCCCCCCATACGTGAACACCCACCCACGGGCCCTTGCACGTCCCTCCCAGCATGGTTGTAAAGGAAGGATTCATTGGCAGTGACGCTCCTTTCCTGGGCTGCTACAGCTGGGCCCACCCGGCAGAGATCACCCAGAGGCTTCTCCCTGGCCGATGGGCCCTGGCCGTCTTCTCATCGCCCACCTTGGGAACCCCCTGGCCAAAGGTCCTGGGGCTCTGGAGTCCCTGAAGGGTGCTGAGAGGCACTGGCTGCTTAGGTATCAGAGATCAGGTGATGCAGAGAAGGAAGGAGAGCCATAAAACCCTAGAACATTACCTAGAAGAGACCCAGCCAAACCTTGTTCTCCATTTCAGAGACACCGCTTTGCTTCTTTCTCTGTGGCTTCTCTCCCCAGACAGGGCGGAGGGTGGTACCCAGAGGCTGGCAGGACCAAGGAAGAGGGGGTCCAGGGGAGGAGAAGGGGAGAGACAGGAGTGTCCAGAAGGGCAGGGGACAGAGAAGGGGTGAAAGACCCCAAGGAGTCCTTACGGGTGAGAGTCAGCTTGCTTTATTTCCCAGATGACGACAGAGAAAGGTAAAGGTGGAGACCACCTGGGGAGGCTACACTCCTCTGGATGGCCTCAGGGACGCCCAACCCAAGCTCTGTCCAGGAACCACATCCTGGTGGGGACAGATGGGCCAGAGAAGCTCACAGCCGGCGCCTCCAGAACACCGCCCCCCCACCACCACCCCCACCGAACATTCCGGGTCAGCAGCTTCAGCCGGGTTTGCAGGGCCTCCTCTCCGTTGGTGACTTTTCTCCTGGCACCTACTCCCTGCGGGGCCTCCTTCCTCCCCTGGCACAGGGCCCCACCAGACCTGTGTGTCAGTGAGCAGACAGCTGCCTGTGCGGCTCTGAGGAGCGCTGTGACATCCTCTTTCTCCCCCACAAAATATCATCTCAGTTTGCCTGAAAGTTCACCATTAGTGACTCATTTCTTTGGGTTAAACATAGCCCTCCCTTTTTAAATGCAGCTGCTCGAGGAAAGGGTAACTCATTGAGTTCTTAACATCCTAGCGTGAATGGGGATACAGATGAGATCTAGGAGTTTTTAAGAAGGAAGAGGAAGTGGGGAAGGAGACAAAGAGGAGGAAGGGAAGCTACTGAAAAGGAAGAAGAGGCCAAAGAAAGGACCAGCAAGAAGCACCTCTGTTCTACCTTGAGTGCCTTTTTCACAAGCCAGCCCCGTTCCAGAGTGAATTAAAGAAGCCCCTTTATTTAGGTAGAGTCCCCTGTGATTTACAAAAGACCTTCACGCCCACCCCCATTCGATCCTCACAGCTCTGTGAAGCCAGGACCAGGGAGGTTGTTGTACCCATTTTCCAGTTGAAGAGACTGAGGCTCTTGGACTTTGGAGGACTTACCATGTAGCCAGTGAGTGGAAGAGCTGGGACTCTCTACCTCCTTTGTACAGAAGCCCGTGAAGACACCCTCACCGGGACTTCCCTGGTGGTCCAGTGGTTAAGAATCCACCTTCCGATGCAGGGGACACAAGTTCAATCCCTGGTCTGGGAACTAAGATCCCACATGCCGTGGGGCTACTGAGCCCGCACGCGGCAGCTAAAGATCCCGTGTGCTGCAACTAAGACCCGATGCCGCCAAAAATAATTAATTAATTAATTATTTTTTAAAAAAGATGCCCTCACCGAGCTCACCTCCTCCCTAATTCACCCACAGTCCTCTAGTCAGAAAGACCCCGGTAGAGGAACAAAAATGAAAATGGTGCCAGGAAGGGGTCAGGGGATGGAGGGGGGCAAACGCAAGATCCTCCACAGTGGGAGCAGGGAGCACGTGGCATGCCCTAAAGCCCCCGCCCCGAACTGGAAAGGAGGAGGTGTGGATGGAGGGCGGAGGCCTCCACGCACTCACTGGTGACAAGTCTGATGCCAACATCCGGGACATCCCACGCATCCTTCAGTTGGCAGCCTCTCTCCTCAGGCCTCCATGCCGGGGCCAGGAAGGCCTGCGAGGGCTTCGTTGGCCTTGGGTGTGAAGAGGAGGCTGGCTGTGGACACAGCAGGGTAGGCTGGACCCAGGAAGGTCCCCAGGGAGACAGGGAAGCAGGAAGAGACCCCAGAACCCCTGCCAAGAATCCCCACAGGCTTCCAGGTCCAGTTTTTCCTGTTCCCTCCTCTTCCTTTCCTCACTGTTCTGTCTTCAAGCTTTCCACCCTGCAGGAAGTGGTCGGTCCACCATATTGAGACTGTCCCCTGTGTCTCCCCCTTAACGAGCCAGGTTAAATATGCTGTAATCAGAGTAATAATACACCTGGGCTGGTTCTCGAGAGAACCGCCTTTTGTACAGCAATAGGCAATAGGACGTTAATAGCAATTATTCTGCTTTGTAATCGGAGCTTTAAATACTAATTCAAACAGCCAGAGGAAAACCAATTAGTGCTAATTTATCTCTGTGTGTTTTCCAGAGCTGGTGTCTGTCACACTGTGAAGAAATAGGTTGGTAATTATTACAGTTGGGTGGTAGGTAGAAGTAATTATCAGATTCTTTCATTTTTCTTTGAGAAAAAAAAAAGGGGGGGTGGGGAGGGCTGAGATAGGTTCTGTAAGTCTTCGTTCCCTTGAAGTTTAAAGGGAGGACACACGCTGGCTCTGAGATCCCAGCCCTCAGCATCCCAACTGTACAGGTATCTCCAAGAGCTCGGTGGGCTCTGGTGGAGGTTGCCTTGAAGGCCTTAACAAGGAGCCTCCAGCTGATAGGCTCGTAGAAGTACTGCCTGCAACATTACAAGAAGCAGAGCATTTCTGGGGAAAGGTTGGTGAGCCCGCCACCCAAGCTGACCACAGGAGTAAGGGCACAGTGGGACCTGAGTCCCAGGCAGGCCTCTATGTCTCCAGCTGTGTGGCCTGGGTAGAGGCACTAAACCTCTCTGGACGTTGGTGTCCCCATTTGTAAAATGGACAGAATAATCCCTATCTCACGGGGTTGTTATAAGGATTCGATCAAATAAAAGAATGTTTATAATGACCCTAGAACCCAGTCATAATAGGTATGAGTTATTGAGTGCAAACCATTTGCCTGGGACTCTTCTAGAGGATTTTGTGTATATTAATATTATCTCTAACCCTCCAAAGGCATGGGCGACCTCACTGTGTTAGTTTATTTCCCTGTTTCCTCTCCTGTCCATACCTTTCACCAGCTGTGCAACTCAGGAGAAGCTATTAATCTCACTAAGCCTCGGTTTCCTCATCTGTGTAACAGCGGTGATAATAGCACCTTCCTTGAAGATTAAAGGAGACAATGATGCTAAAAGCTCTTAGCAGGTGCTCTATTATCATTATCAATATTATATATTATCCTTTCATTGCATATAGTTTTGTTGTCATCTATACGAATCCTCTATTGAAAGATACGGCACTTTGAGTACATTTTATTAACTAATCCACAAGGACGTATCAAATGTCCGATGCATACTCACTACCGTAGCAAGCCTGCTCACACCATTTCAAAACATAAAGCTAGCACACCCTGAACGGCAGGAGGTGGGAGAATAATGGCATTTGACAGAGCTTTACAGTTTATATCAACACAGTGCCATCATGTATACGATTCCAATGCCTTTTCACAAGTCAGTGGGTTGAGAACTACTGAATCCCCATTTTACAGGTAGGAAAATGAATTTAAGTGATCTGCTCAAGAAAGTGGTAGAATCAGAACCCAAACCCAGGCTTTTGACTGCTCAATCTACCTAGGCACTCACTAAATGCTTGTTGAAAGGAGAAGTGTGTTTCCACTAAACCATATCACCTAAGCTGCCAAAGGGGACCTCACACCCCTGCGTGAGGAGCAGGGCTGATCAAGGAGAGGCGAGACGGAGGCACGGAAATCTTCAGAGACGAGGTGGGCCATGGCAGGGCTGGGCAGCTCCGCTCAGCCTAGACAAGGCTTCTGAACGTGTTGAATTAGTAGGCGACATTAAAAACTTGGGAGGCTGCATTTAGCGACCTGGGTGAAGATCTGTCAACTCAGGCCATCTCCTGTTCTCACAGACCCCATCCCCCGCACACAGGGGACATGCCTAGGCCCTACTGGCATATGAAGTGTGACCCCTGGGCCGGGCCTCTGAGGACAGCAGTATGAGGTAGGGCAGGGGAGCAGGGGGTAGAGGGTGTAGGTTGGGCAAAGACCCCAGGAGGGGCCAAACACACGGTGTTTGAGAAGCACGGGCTAGACTGGCCCGGCAGGTCAGGAGCGTAAGTGCTGGGACCGGTTAGTAAGGTAGAATTGGCCCCCACACAGCAAAGGGCAGGTGTGACCAGGGCTAGTTATTCACTGCTCCCACAGAAGGGACAGGTGGGGACTTCAATGCAGCCTGCACCCTGCCCCCTAGCCACTCACCCAGGCCAGGAGCTGCCTCCACCCTGAGGAAGGGGAGCCTTCTTTCTCATCACACAGAGGCGCCTGCCATATGCTCGTCAAGCTGTGGGCTTCCACCCAGATGGACACATGTTTCCTGCGGGCCAGTGGCTGCCCGAGGGTCAACGTGTTTCAAAGGCAGCGCTTGAGAAAGTGGTAGAGGTGGCAGGGTGGACAACGGGGCGGGGGGGGGGCCGCTGAGAGACTGAGGGGAGGAGAGCATAGACGAGGTGACAGTGGCAGGAATGGGGAGACGTGAAAGAAAGGAAAGGGTGTATGTATGTAGGCAGGGACAAGGGACGAACTGGGCATGTATCAAAATATTAATAACAGCTTTGACTGGAGGGTTATGGGTAATTTTAATTGTCCTCTTTTTGGTTATGGGTATTTTCTAAGTTTTCTACATTGTGCATAGTTCTCTTTTATACTAAGAAAAACAATGAAACTTAATTTTAAAAAAGGAAGGGACATACGCTGGAGACGTTTTGAAGGAAGAACTGACAGAATTTGATAACTGACAAGATAAGGGTGATAAAGGAGAAAGATGAATCAAAAATAACTCGGAGGTTTTGAGACTGGGTGATAGGGAAAATGACAGGGAGAGGGAAGCTAGGTGGGGGGGGTTAGAGAGTGGGGATGGGACCCGTTCAGGTGAGACAGTGGAGGGTATTCATTCCTGCAGCAGGAAAGGAAGAGCTGCCCTGAGAGGGGCTGTGCTTACCAGGCCGCAGGGCAGCCTCGGAGTCAAGAGGCGAACTCGGGACACCCTTACCAAAGCTCCATCCAGAGCAGCAGGCAGACCTGTGTTTCTCGGCAGGGAGTTTAAAAGAGAGGCACCCAGACAAGACCCTGAGGTAGACCCGCCCACGACCAGCAGGCCTTCCCAGGCTTGGAACTGGGCTGCTTGGTCCTGGGGGGGCCAGGACAAACTTAATGCATGACAGGGAGCAGGGCTGGGGAGTGGAGGATGTTAGGCCCAAGGCCCTGCCGGCAGAGGCTGCAGAAGACACAGCATGCTGGCAGGGAAGTCCCAGGGTCCCGGTGTCATTGGCGACGGCCGTGCGGGGATGGAAAGCGGGGAAACTCATCTCTGGAGGATACAGGAGGCATTCTCACATTGAGAAGGGTCGCCCTGAATCCTAGCTCCCAGCCAACCCCCTCACCCCCAATTGTCCACAAACACGTTGTTAATGCCTAGAAACCCATTCTGCTGCTCCTGGTTGACTGGTCTGCAGAGGCTTTGGACCTGCCAGAGCCTCGGAGACCAGCTGTCCCAGGCCACACAAACACCCAGGACAGGAAAAGTCTGTTCCCCCTCGCCTCTGGAACCATCTGCCTTGTATCTTCTGATGACTCGGCCAAGGGTGGGTCTCCTGAGGCTCCGAGTGAAAAGTTTCATCCTGACTAGCGCCGTCCAGCAAGCCAGCAGCAAAGCCACCGCCTCTTCCGTTGGGGTCACCCCTCTCCCCCTCCCCAGTCGGCCCTGTCCCCTGCACCCGCACCAGCCCTCCCAGCACCAGGGCCGCCTCACTGAACCACCATTGCCTTAAAAGACTCCACATTGACTAAGCCTGAGGCCCCACCGGAGGCTGCGTCACTGTTTCCTTGGCAACCGAAGGGGTGGGTGCAAAGTAGCACACAAAGCAAACAAAATGAGCTCCACATGGGTGGCTGGGAGAGTCACCTCAGCATCCTGGGGCCACCGATTGCAGTGGGTATCTGGGTGTCTGCCAGACTCCTCTCACTGAGGCTGCGCTGGGGGGCACCTGACAGCCCCCCAGATACCCTAGGCAAGGAGCACTTCACAAGACGCCGTGGCCTCTGCTGGGAGCTGTCTTGCCAGAAGAAATGAGATTATCTGGTGAGGGTCCCGCGTCTCCACGCACTGGGCACTAATGAGGCTGAGACGTCAGCCCCGAAAAGTTGTCAGCCAGGAGGAGCATAGAGCCGCCAGGGAGAGCTCGTGGCCAGTCACTGCCTGCCTGAGACGGCCTGATGTGACCCCAGCGCTCCCTGGGTTCCTACTGTAAAGGTCCTTCCAAGGTGCACTGTGGGAAAACCTTGACAGGTGTATGGCTGAGATTCCAAGCTGCTTTTCAAAAAAAAATTTTTTATTAAGTTACAAATATATCCATCAAATACCCAGATATTAAGTGTAAAACTTCCATTGTCTTAGTCAGTTCAGGCTGTTATGACAGAATACCATAAACTGAGTGGCTTATAACATTTCTCACGGTCCTGGAGGCCAGAAGTCTGAGATCAGGGTACAGCACGGCAGGTTCTGGTGAGAGCCTTCTTCTGGGTTGCAGACAGCCGACTTCTCAATGTATGCTTCCTTGGAGAGCAAGGAGGAGGAGGGGAAACAAGCTCTCTCTGACTCCCAAAAGGGCACTAATCCCACCATGAAGGCCCCACCCCCCTGACCTCATCTAATCCTAATTACCTCCCAAAGGCCCCACCTCCTAATACCATCATACTGGGGGTAGGGTTTCAACATACACATTTTAGGGGGACACAAACATTCTGTCCATTCACCATGTAACCACCACCAAGATCAAGACATGGAATATTTCCAGTGCCCCCAAAGCCTCCCTCTTCCCAGTCAATATCCCCACCCCAAAGGCGACAGAGTTCTGACTAGCTGTCACGGTCCATGAGGCTTGCTGAGGCCTTCACGTAATAGAGCCACGTCGAGGGGCCACTCCTTTGCCCTTGCCTGGCTACAGGCATGGTGTTCTGTCCTGGGAGTCAACCACGTTGTTGCAGAAGAAGTCAGGGGCTCATAAAAAGAAACGAAACTGAGTTATTTGTCATGAGGTGGATAGACCTAGAGCCTGTCATACAGAATGAAGTAAGTCAGAAAGAGAAAAACAAATGCCGTATGCTAACACATATATATGGAATCTAAAAAACAAGAAAAAAATGGTTCTGAAGAACCTAGGGGCAGGACAGGAATAAAGATGCAGACATAGAGAATGGACTTGAGGACACCGGGAGGGGGAAGGGTAAGCTGGGACGAAGTGAGAGAGTGGCATGGACATATATACACTACCAAATGTAAAATCGATAGCTGGTGGGAAGCAGCCACATAGCACAGGGAGATCAGCTCTGTGCTTTGTGACCACCTAGAGGGGTGGGATAGGGAGGGTGGGAGGGAGGGAGATGCAAGAGGGAGGGGATATGGGGATATATATATACGTATAGCTGATTCACTTTGTTATACAGCAGAAACTAACACACCGTTGTAAAGCAATTATACTCCAATAAAGATGTTAAAAAATATAAATTAAAAAAAGAAGAAGTCAGGGGCTCATTCTTTTCTCTCGCTGTGCAGCATGCCTAGTGCTTCTAAGTGTCTCAAGGGTTTTCTCCAGGTCCCTGACCTGCAACTGTTATTTCTACCAGGGCACGTGTGGCCAGGGACACCCATGTGCAGGCACGCCCAGGTTGTGCCCAATCCCAGGTGCACCCTTTTCTACCCCACTCGAGAAGTCACGTAAGAATGAGAGTGGGTATGACCATATCATGCAACTAACCTTGAATTCCCTCTAAGGTAACCCCCCAAAGTGTGTTTGGGGGGGATTATTCGAAAACTGTGGCACTTTATTATTAGCAACATATTTGTTTGTGATACATCTCACAACTGCTGGTACCATGCCAGCGCATCACAGCTCTTAGGCTGAGAGCTGCTAGTGTAAGTGGTGTGATTTCAGAAGTAAAGGAAGGCCATTTTCTGCCCCCAAAATATCTCTTTCCCCTCCCCCACTGCTTCTCCTGAAGTTTTGCGCAAATCAATTTATTGTGCTGTATCAGACAGCGCCAGTGTCCTCTTTTGAAATGCAGGAACTCCTGAGGAGAGGGAATCCATTAAACCCACAGTACCTTACCTTAGTGTGACTTATGGGGGCACCGGAAAGACACGCATGCTGGGGGCTGGCGGCATGCCTGGCGCTGCGGGGGAACCTTTCCCACGCCTCCTCTCCCCATCCCCGCAATGAGGTTGGGAGGATGGGATTCTTAGCCCCATTTTACAAATGAGAAAACTGAGGCTCGAGGAGATTAAATAACTAGCCTAAGGCCACATAACTCTTAGGTTGCAGAAGCAATCATTCAAGGCCAGTTTAGTCTCCTCCAAAGCTCAACTGGGTAGGTGGGAAGTACCAGGTATTTGTGAGCAAGGAGAGAGAAAAGCATAGAAAGGAGAAGGGCCAGACGCTGTGCCGAGGAGGAGGGTGACACCCAGGCCATAAATCAAAGTGCCAGAGGAAAGAGGGAGTTCCTTCGTATTGGATTTTATAGTCACCCAAGTGCTGCCGCCCCAGAGCCAGCGGCAGGTGCACCATCAGGGCAGGCTGGCCACCATCGGCCCCGACACCTCCTCCGCGCTTGGTGACCACCAAGGGATGTGTCACGGGCACCAGGTCACATCCCTACAGAGATGTGCACAGGCCTTCCTCCTGACTCAGAAGGGCCAGTTTCTTCAAACCCCTCTTGAGGTGCAGAAGAATGCCCATTTGGAAACTTCACGGAATGTTAACTCCCTGCCGAGCACCCTATATGCACTGTTTCAGTCTATACAGCAACCCCGTGGCGTGGGTAGTCTGAGGCCCCATTTGTAGATGAGAAAGCCGGTGCATCGCCACGAGGCTGCAAACTCCATGAAGGCAGAGATCACATCTCTACAGGGTGTCACTCTACAGGCTAGCACCTACCACTATGCCTGGCATATTCTGGGTGCTTTTCTCCTCAGCACAGCATCTGCCCCTATTACCTCTGGGTCCCTCAGAGGTGTATGGCCAGGTCTTCCTGACCCTAAAGAGGACATCCTCATCACCAGATGAGGTATGCTGCAACAGAGACCCAGCAGGAGGGTGAAGAAGGCCTAATTCTGGGAAAGGGGAGATGCCTGGGCTTCAAAAGGAAGAGTGTATATTGAAGGGGTCCATCAGGTTAGGCCCAGGAGCTGGCTGCCTGTATCTGTTGGTACAAGGCAAGAGCGCTTCCTCAAAAATAGCACCTGCACCAGCCCTAATTCCACCAGTATATGTTCACTCCCTCGGGTCTCAAGCACTGTGTTAGGCTGTGGGATAACAATGGATGAAACACGGTGGTGTCCTCAGGGTTTAGAAAAGGGGAGGTGCAAAGCCCACGATAGGCACGGGCTGTGAAGGGGGCCCTCCCGGCTGCGGGTCTGGCACCTGTGAGGCCCCAAGAACAGCGCCGGGCATGGAGCAATGGTTAGACACGCACGTGCTCACGTGCACACGGGCCGCGATCTTGCATGGGATCCTGAAGTAGACAGGGAGTCTTGCAGAACAGGTTGTAGCAGGCGAGTGACAGCATCACATGTATCTTCCATCGTGCTAACTTTGGCAGCATCAGTGATGGGAGGGATGGACGTGCGGGGTAGGCAGGGGGACTGACCGATGACGTCGTACCTTCTGGAGGATTCACATATCATCAGCTGGCACCCTCACGTAGCGGGGAATACCTCAGCCAAGAATACCCTGGGCTTGAGGAGGGATGCTAGAAGAAGGCGGAGTCAGCCCTGAGAAAAAGGCGTGTCCCTAAAAGTGGACAGACCCGAAGGCAGCCTCCTCCGCTTACCCAGGGTCAGGGGCTGTGGGCATGCATCTGTGGGGGGATGCACGTGCACGCACGCACACACACACATGCCCACACATACACACACGTATTGGATTTAAGAATGAGGAGCTTTAGGGCTTCCCTGGTGGTGCAGTGGTTGGGAGTCTGCCTGCCAATGCAGGGGACACGGGTTGGAGCCCTGGTCTGGGAGGATCCCACGTGCCGCAGAACAACTAAGCCCGTGAGCCACAACTACTGAGCCTACACGTCTGGAGCCTGTGCTCCACAACGGGAGAGGCCGTGACAGTGAGAGGCCCGCGCACCGCGATGAAGAGTGGCCCCCGCTCGCCACAACTGGAGAAAGCCCTAGCACAGAAACGAAGACCCAACACAGCAAAAATAAATAAATTAAAAAAAAAAAAAAAGAACGAGGAGCTTTAAAAAAAAAAAAAAAAAACAACGCATACCTGGGTCCCATCCACCCATAGAATCCCAGTCTCTTGTGTTTGGATGATGGACACAAGGTGTGCCCTGGACTGAAGCTCAGATTTGCCACCATTTTTTCGTCATCCCTGGTGTATTCCTTTCAATGATTTCACATAAGGAAAACGGGCTGGAAAACAATTCAGTGAGGAACAGGCAAAGAAACCAGAGCATGTCCCCTGGGGAAGAGAAGATCTGAAGAGAAATTGTAAATTCTTCTGGTGTTTAAAATCCATGAGATCGGACTTCCCTGGGGGCGCAGTGGTTAAGAATCCACCTGCCAATGCAGGAAACACGGGTTCAATCCCTGGTCCGGGAAGATTCCACATGCCGCGGAGCAACGAAGCCCGTGCGCCGAAACTACTGAGCCTGCGCGCCAAAACTACGGAAGCCCCCGCGCCTAGAACCTGTGCTCCGCGACAAGAGAAGCCACCGCAATAAGAAACCCACGCAGCGCAATGAAGAGTAGCCCCTGCTCCACGCAACTAGAGAAAGCCCACACGCAGCAACGAAGACCCAACACAGCCAAAACAAATGTAAAAAAAAAAAAAAAAAAAAAAATCCATGAGATCGGGGAGCAAGTCTTTTCCACATCTCTCTCTTCTCTTGGCACTAAGTACCTGGCATGCAGGGGTCATCCAGTGACAGCTGAGCACTAAATGAATGAAATAGTTGAAAACAGTCACACAAGGGGCTTCCCTGGTGGCGCAGTGGTTGAGAGTCCGCCTGCAGGGGACACGGGTTCATGCCCCGGTCCGGGAAGATCCCACATGCCGCAGAGCGGCTGGGCCCGTGAGCCATGGCCGCTAAGCCTGCGTGTCAGGAGGCTGTGCTCCACAACGGGAGAGGCCAGAACAGTGAGAGGCCCACATACCACAAACAAAACAAAACAAAAAAACAAAAAAAACAGTCACACAAGGAGAAAAGTTAATCTTGTTCCGTAGGGCCCCAGGCAGAGCTACAACCATGGCAATTATGCTAGGGAATTAGATGAACTTCTTAACAATAATAATAGCTAAGCTTGGTTAGTTTAGTAGGCTGGGCACTGCTTGACATGTATCATCTCCTGTCATCCTCACAAAACCTTATAGAGCAGGCACTTGTACTGTTCCCATTTTACAGAGGAAGAGGAAACGGAAGCAAAGAAATGTTAAGTCCCCTATCCAAGGTCCTAGAGCTGAGACATGGCTGTGCTGGATTTAAACCCAGACACTCTCGCTCCAGCGTGCACTGCTCTTAAACACTTACTTAACCATGAGAGCTGCACAGAGATGGTCTGACACCCTGGGAGAAGGTCGCCAACCCTCCATCCCCAGAGGAGCCAGAACCAAGAATGAACAAGTCATGGTTGGGGACGTCATGAAGGGGATTCAAGCAGCAACAGAAAGGTGGACTAGGTGACTTTCCAGACCTCTTCCAGCTCTCGGAGAAAAGAATTCTGCGTCTCAGTCCATTTGGATTGTTATAACAACTGCCATAGGCTGAGTGGCTCAAAAGACAAACATTTATTTCTCCAAGTTCTAGAGGCTGGGAAATCCAAGATCAAGGTGCTGGAAGATCCAATGTCTGGACAGCCGCCTTGTATCCTCACATGGCCCCAAGAGAGCAGAGAGAGGAAGCAAACTCTCTCCTGGCACTTCTCATAAGGGCACTAATCCCATCAGGAGGGGTCCACTCTCATGACCTAATCACTTCCCAAAAGGCCCCACCTCCAAATACCACCACATTGATACCATTAGGGTTTCAACATGTGACTTTGAGGGGAACACAAATATTCAGTCCGTAGCACTCTGTCATTTTATTCCTTTGCCCTGGGTCATTTGTGTGAGAGAAGAGTCATCTGGAGTTACTCTATCTGAAGTGGAAAGAGTACTAGCTTGGGAGTCAGGACCCCAGGTTCCAGCTTGAACTGCAGGCAGCTCTGTGCTCTGAAGTTCCTCAACTGTTAAAGATGGGAAATTTCTAACCCCTTCAAGTCCAAGATCCCACAGTTCTCTGATTTGATGTCGGGGGAGGAAAAGGAAGACCACATTAGGGAAAGGGGACCCCACTTTGCTCCTTACACAAAAGCGATTCTATCTTCCTGGGACCCTGCCGTCACTTTTATCTTTATAGGCGTGATGATTAGAGGCCTGACTAAGAAGAAACCAGTCGGGTCCATATCAGGCCATCCATCCCCATGGAACTTGGCCTTCTTCTCCCTTCAGGACTGAGAACCTGACCATCTAGGGCATCTCAAAATTAATCTTGCTTTTTCTCAACAATGGGCAAGGCCTGATGTCAGAAATATCCAGAAAAACTGTTGGAGCAGAATTCTCGCTACATCTGCAGATAGGCATTTTGAAGGGCCACCCTGCATTTTTGCTGGACTGCTCCCTGCCTCATGGTTTTCCACCCCTCTGTTGCTTTTAGAGATGTATATTTATATACATATAAATATCTCTTTCCCTGAGGGACAATGAAGCTCAGCCACTGGGAGCTCAGTGTGATCCTGTAGGATTTGTTATGAAGGAATTTCACTGGGTCGGGGAGCAGAGACTGTGTATTCAGGACATTACCTGGTTAATAAAAAAATCGCACAGCTCCCAGAAACACACGAGATTTCCTTTCCTATTTTTTCCACTTTAAAGTAACAAAGGGGGGACTTCCCTGGTGGTCCAGTGGTTAAGACTCCGTGCTTCCACTGCTGGGGGCACGGGTTCGATCCCTGGTCAGGGAACTAAGATCCCGCATGCAGCGTCTCGCAGCCCGAAATAAATAAATTAATTAATTAAAAACAAATAAATCAATTAATTAACCGAGGGTATGTCATTTCCCCCATTTTTGCCAATTTAAATTGCAATTATTCTTTTTTGAGACAATAAGCAAACTAACAGTAAGGGTTAAATAATTTGTTAAAGGGTCGTGGGGTAGAGAGGAGTTGGGGTTTGAAAAGGGGGTTGGGGGAACTGGAATCTGCCAGTAGCAGCAATAAATGCAGAGTTGTGCCTCAGGCATAATATATCAAAGAAAATATAATGCATCCAGCTTAAAACTAATGATTGCCGTATAATTAGATGAGAAGCATTGTGCTATAAATGTGTATTCTTTAGCGTGCTGTGATTTTACTGTAAAAAAAAGAGAGAGAGCGAGAAAGAAGGAGACAGAAAAACACAGAGCCCAGCAACATACTATAAAAAGAACCTTCTGTTGACTTCTCTACTGTTTAGTATTCCTTGGCTGTTCTCCCTTGGGAGTGTGTAATTAGTACTTTATGAAGAGTACATTTAAAGCAGTTTAATATTCACCTCATTCAATCTGAAACAATGTGATCCATGCTTAGACAAATCAGTGCTCCTTGCTGACATAACCTGTCAGAACATTACCTCTGAAAAGACCTTTCAGGAGGTTTGGATGTTAATTAGTTGTCTATCATGTATAAACAGAGCAGTGAGCAGAAGGGGCTCCGACAGGCCAGAGGGATACGTTGGGAAATGCATTTTGTATGAACGCGGCTTGCAGGGGGGTCTTCTCGCTCTCCCCCCATCCCCCCATCCCCCCTCCCCCGTGTCAGCAGCCACGCATGCTTTGGACCTCTTCCGGGCAAGAAAAGAGGTTTCCAGTGGCTTCAAGGGGCACCTCCAGCCCCCAGAGGGGACTGGGGATGCTAAAGGGGTCCCCCGTACACCACCCCTGCCCCTGACACCTGCTGGCGCCCCAGGAAAGGGCCACCTGCAAGTGTGGCAGGAAGCATGACCTCACAGGCCCACCTGGCTTGCTGGGAGGCTCCAGGCTTTGGGCCCCGGCTGGGTCCCACCTCCTGTGGGTGGAGAGAGCCGGGAAGAGATGAAAGTGTCCTGATGCCCATCTCCTTGCTCCCTCGAAAACTGCTCCTCCGGGCAGCCAGTCCGCTGTAAACAGAGCTGCATGGTACAAAAGAGGACTCCCCAACACGGGAGTTCATGCAACTTCCCTCAACAGCCTGGCTTCTCAGAGGGCCGGCAAGGTTCAGAACGTACAGGGCACGGAGTCCAGACCCAGCCTCAGCATGATCCTTTGCCAAAGTGCATCCTGCAAAGGCACTGCCTTCGTGAGCTGTCTAGGGATTTGAACTAGCTGTCCTTTATCCTGGACTTAGAATGCCCTTGTGTGAAGCACTTCCTAGCATGTTGAAGGTGCTTACTAAGCAGTGTCAGGACATCCTTCTGTTGTTCTTGCCAGGCTCGTGATTCCAAGATGGCATGGCAGCTGGCAGCAGGAACCTCCTCCCCCCCGGGGTCAAGCAAGCCCCACCCACTCAGCTGTGTCCCCCACTTGTCTTCCTTTCCCGGCTCCCAGCACCCCACCTTCCTTTAGTGGGCCCAACCCCCACAGGCTCTGTATTCAACATTCTTTCCATGAGCAACCACTAAGTGCCTACTGTGTACACTGCACTGTGCTACATTCTGCGGCAGCAAAGATACGTAAGTCGTGGCCTCAGCTCACGGGCCATTTACAGACCCATAAACTTATCATCACAGTTTGGGGTAATTATAACTAGTGTCAGAGAGGCAATATAATTTAGTGGTTAGGAGGGAGGGCACTGAGGTCATACTGCCTGGATTCAGACCCCAGCCTCACCTCGGGCAGGTTATTTAGCTCCTCTGAGCTTCGGTTTCCTTATCTGTAAAATGGGGATAAGACCCTTTCATGGGTTTTTGAATGTTAAATGGCATAATTCAGTAAAGTGCCTAGCGTAAGGCGTAGGATGTACTAAGTGCTCGATTAATGTTTGTCCCCCACCCCCAAATAGTATGACAATCAAAGTGCCTGAAGGCAGAACAGGGAGATACTAACTGTGCCTGGGTAGTCTTGGAAGGCTTCCTGGAGGAGGTGACATTTGAGCTATGTTTTAAAGGATTGAGTAGAAGTTTACCAGGTAAAGAAGTAACAGGATGGCTTTCTAGATACAGGAACAGTGAATTATACGTGGAAAGGGGCACAGAAATAAGCAGGGTGTTGGCGATAGGAAGACATGGCCCGCTGTGCACCGAGTCACACTGCTGAGTTCCAGCCCGGGAGGCTGGTCGCAGGTGACCCTCCAGAACCAGCCACGGGATGGCACAAGTACACAGAAGAGAGTGCTCCAGGTTCCACGGCTGGGTGATGATGGGGTTTTTCCAGCAGCCGAGGAACTAGTCCTTCTCACTGTATTTCTCAAAAAGAAGAATCGCCTCTCTTTTCGTGCCTAGCGCAGCCATGGCTCACGGTCCCAAGAAACACCTGAAGCACATAGCAGCTCCAAAGCATTGGATGCTGGATAAACTGACTGATGTGTTTTCTCCTCATCCATCTACCGGTCCCCACAAGCTGAGGGAATGTCTCAAGGAACAGACTTAAGTATGTCCTAACAGGAGATGAAGTAAAGAAGATATGCATGCAGCGTTCCATTAAGATTGATGGCAAGGTCCTCACTGATATAACCTACCCTGCTGGTTTTATGGATGTCATCAGCATTGACAAGACTGGAGAGAATTTTCTTCTGATCTATGACACCAAGGTTCGCTTTGCTGTTCATCGTATTACACCTGAGGAGGCCAAGTATAAGTTGTGCAAAGTGAGAAAGATCTTTGTGGAGACAAAAGGAATCCCTCATCTGGTGACTCACGATGCTCGCACCATCCGCTACCATGATCCCCTCATCAAGGTGAATGACACCATTCAAACTGATTTGGAGGCTGGCAAGATTACTGATTTCATCAAATTTGACACTGATAACCTGTGCACGGTGACTGGAGGTGCTAACCTGGGAAGAATTGGTGTGATCACTAACCGGGAGAGACATCCTGTTTCTTTTGATGTAGTTCATGTGAAAGATGCCAAAGGCAACAGCTTTGCCACCCGGCTCTCCAACATTTTCGTTATTGGCAAAGGCAACAAACCATGGATCTCTCTTCCTCGTGGAAAGGGTATCCACCTTACCATTGCTGAGGAGAGAGACAAGAGACTGACGGCAAACAGAGCAGTGGATAAAATGATCTCTAAGTGACATGATTGGAAAAGTCTTTGTACTTAAAGATAACTACCACATAATTTAAAAAAAAGAAAAAAAAGAAAGAAAGAAAAAGAATCAAGATCTCACACTCCCCTGACCTGAGTATCCACCCAAACCTGAACCCACGGGCAGAGCTAGGCTCCCAGGAGGCAGTGGAACATCAAAGAAAGCAGGACCATCCTCGCCGGCTCCAGCCCCTGCAGCTGTGAGCCTTCCCCCACCCTTCCCGCCCCAGCATTGCCTGGGCTCGCTGGCGGGATGGGGGGATGGGCATACAGCCCCCAACACCTGGGACACAAAAGTGCTCAGTACATGGTGGCTCTTATTATTAATGAAAAGAGCTTGCTCTGACCCACACTTTTTTCCACAACTGCTTCCTTCTCTTGTTTTTCACTTGACAACAAGCCAGGACTCAAGGGGACCAGGGAGTCGCCGGTGTCCTCTCGGCAAAGCCCTGGGTCCCCCTGGGCCTCAGGTCTGTGTGGAGCCTCTCGTAGCCCCACAGACTCCCAGACGCCACCTCCTGCCCAAGACAAAGCTGGTGGTGGGACAAAGGTCCCAACCCTACAACCAGCCCCTCGACATAACCCCAGGTCTTCCTCTCCTCATGAAACCCTGGGCCTCTGCCTTCCGAGCAGGGCCTTGGTTGGTCACCTTGTAGAATATCCCAGACTCTGGGAGGGTGCTGTCCTCCCCACCACACAAAGGACAGGGTGGGCCGTCCCTCACTCACTGAGCCGTAATGATACCACCCCGCATCTCTCAGGCACCTGCTGCGGTGTAGACGCTTTCTGTTGAGAACCCTCACCGCAGCCCTCTGAAGTAAGCAGGGACTATTACAGCCACGAGGCAGACAATTCACTAAGTCCCGGGGAGGTTGAAGAGTGATCCGAAGGCCCTCAGGCAGGCAGGCAGCAAAACTGGGGGTCTAGGCCTTTTCTACTTCCAAACTCCCCCCGCCCCCAACTTTACACTAGGCCAGGCATAGCAAACTACAGCCCGCGGGCCAAATCGGCCTGTTTTTGTAAGACCTGTGAACTAAGAATGTTTCTTACATTTTTAAAGAGTGGTAAGAAAAGAAAGAAAGAAACAAAGAACGTGTGACCGAAATCGCCTGTGGCCCACGAAACCTCAAATATTTACCAGGTGGGCCTTTGCAAAAAGTTTGCCAGCCCTGTCCTGGAGCCCATGGGGCCACCCAGGGAACATTTGATTCGGGACCAGACATTGGGTACCAGAGATCCAAGTGGAAAAGCCACAGTAGGGAAGACAGACGTCTGACCAGGACAATTGCTGTGTGACCCGCCGCTTCAAAGCCATTTTTAAAAAGGTCTTTAGTAGAGCTGAGATCGGGCTGAAGGGAACACCAGTAATTTCTCTCTCTCTGCAGGCTTTATAGTTGATGAAATTTTTCACACACAATGTCTATTTCATGTAGTTAGTATCCTCACTTTTTGAGTGAAAAGTGGAAAAGCTGAGAGGGGAAATGACTGATTTATGGGTCCCTAGTGAATATCCTCTCCAGGTTCCATGACCTCAAAGCCACTGTTCTTTCCATCACACCAGGGCTGCATCTGAGCCCCAGGGCATCCGGGGAAGGGAAGCAGAGAGACGGTGCCGGACCGGCCAGGTGGGGAGCTGGTGTGGTGACCACTAGTCCCAGCGCCTCTTTCTTGGCATACAGATTGCCTTTATATGCATCTCAGATTTCTTTTTTTAACACAAGCCCAGCTATCTTGGAGCTGTTTCAGCCACTGAGTCAGCCCTTAAGAAAAGCACCCCAATTTGCTGTATCTCGGGGGTGATTCTAGCCCATACTCATCAAGCTAAATAACCGCCCTCAAGGTCAGGGATGCCTGATTTCCAGTCCCAGCTCTGCCGCCAGCCAGCTTTGTGACCTAGAACAGGCCAGCGTCCCTCTCTGTGCCTCCCTTTCCTCCCTGGGAAACGGAGTCCCCACCCCCTCCTTAGCCCACATGGGACTGTGGGAAAGTGAATGAGATCATGTCTGTGTGGGGCTTGGCGGAAGGAAGCAGCCGTACAAGGTAGTATTATTTTCTGGGTCTAGCTGGGCAGTTGCCATGAAGCTGCTGAGATGTACAAGTCTTTCAAAGGCCTCGGGAACCCATCCCAGGAATGCCATGGGAAGGCAGTGTATCAGAGCCAGCTTAGGCTCCCAAGCCACTGGGGAGTGAGTTCGAAGCCCAGCTCAGCCACTTACCAGCTTTGGCAAACCACCCAATTGCTTTCAGCCTCAGTTTCCCCACCTGTAAAATGGGAGTAATCCCAAGCACAGAGGGCTGCGTGGTTAAGGATTAAATAAATTAATCCTCAGCACTCATGTCTATGAATACCGTGGGCCTTGTCGGGACACCTCTTTGTGTTTTTCCCTGAACTGTGTCTAAATAAGCACAAATGTCCTCCCTCCGCGTTCCCCCTCAGGATGGCCTTCTGCAAGAGGGACGGGCTGGGCTTACCAAGCACCCCCTCTTAAAAAAGAAAAGTGAGAACCGAAGCAGTGAGCCCAGGCCTCTCCCGGCATCACCCAGGCAGCCTGTGAGGGTCCAGGGCCAGGGGACTGGGTGAGGGCAGGTGTTCCCTGGAGTCCTTTCCCCTTGAGCAGTGGTGGAGAAGGGCCCCGAGTTCTGGACCCGACAGTGCCAACTTTAGCAGCCAAAACCCTCCCGCCGGCCAGCCAGCCAAGGGCAGCAGGCCAC
The DNA here is from genome assembly GCF_059928025.1 of Delphinapterus leucas. NCBI lineage: Eukaryota > Metazoa > Chordata > Mammalia > Artiodactyla > Monodontidae > Delphinapterus > Delphinapterus leucas. The sequence goes on from NC_143134.1 coordinate 23,074,011, forward strand.
AGCGCCCTTCACCCTCACCAGGTGCAAAATGAAGGGCCTCAGTGAGCCCCAGGCATAAATGAACTGTCTTCCTGGCCTCTTTTTGGAGGGCAGGAAGGGACACAAAGTTGGGGGATTGGACGCCTACGGAGAAGGTCTCTGGTAGGCAGGAGTGCTGATGGAGCCGTGGTTGAGGTTGGTGGTGGCCCAGGCCAGCAAGGGAGCTGAGACATCCTTCCAGCAGAGGGTGTGAGAACCAGCCACGAACCAGCCGGGCCTCCTGCAGCTGACACCAAAGCTGCCAAGCCAATCTGGCCGAGATGGTCTGAATTAGTCACCAGTTTGGCAAGGAGTTAAATCAGTTACATAACAGCCTCCCTTGCTCTCCACTGGCTCTCCTGAGCTGGGCTCTCTCGGGATGAAGGGGCTGGGGTGGTGGTAGGGAGGTGACATTCTGGGAGCCGAGGGGCTGAGGTTCCCGCGCCAGCCCTCCCCAGGTCCGCTCCAGCCCGGCAGGGCCAGAAGGAGGCGCCAGCTGTTCACCTCCTATCTGAGTCTTGGCCACCCTGCCTCCCAAACAATCTCTTGCTAGCCAATCCCTTGCTAGCCTTGCAACCCGAGGGCTCCAGGCTCTAAGCGTTAGCAGGGAAGATGCCCCAGACGAGGAGTTAAACTGTTTCTCAGCTCATGGCAGCTCAGAAGCACTTCAGAGCACTCCCAGGCCCACTTCTGCTTAATTTGTTATAAGACATCATTATAATTCACTATTTTCAATAAGCATTTAGCAAGCACCTTTGGTCGTGCCCTGTTCAAGGCATTGTAGCAGCTACAAACGTGAATAAGAAACAGATACACAGCGGCAAAAGCAGCTTGGAATTATAACACCTTTCCTCTGGAAAGGAGAGCACTTTCATGTAAAGGAACTCAAAGCCACGGGCCCCATTTCCTGCTGAGGGTCAGATTTAATCCCTGCATAAGGGCTGGAGAAACCAGCCTTGACCAGAGAAATGCCCGAAACGGTGCAGGCTTCCTGTGGCCGGAGTTTCTTGCTGATTTACTCACCCACTGCTCTCGGCTGAATGAAGAACAATAAATGCTTAACAGTATTAATAATGGGTGACGGTGATGGTGATGAGCATGACGACAAAAATAACGTTAGAGAAGAGTACACGTGTCCCATTTGGGGCCCAAGCCCTTGGGACTTTAATCCTTCCTTTGTCCCTATTGGCACTTCTGTTACACCCACAAGGTGATAGAAAATAGGAGTAGAAGCTTGGGAAACATTTAAGAGTCATTCACGCAGACTTTCTGGCTTCAAGCAGGACTTGACTAACTCATCCAGGAAGAGTCACCTTTGCAGCAAGTGGGTGAACACAGGCGTCCACGAGTGGAGCAGTAGCTTTGTGGGCCCTTCCTTCCCCACCCCCCAACCCCGCAAGCCTAAGTTAAGGGAAAGTCCCCAGCCCAGGCTCTGGGGGACAGTGATAATATCAAGGGCCACATTCCCTGCTCATCATTCTACCAGATATGTGACATTAGGAACTGGTAGAGATCTCAGAGATTCCCTAGTCCAGCCTTCATTGTTCAGGTGAGAACACAGAGGCCCAGAGAGGAGAAATGACTCACCTGGGGCCACACAGTAGAGCTGGAACTCCCATCTCCTTTTTTTTTTAAAGCTCATTTATTTATTTTTTGAATATTAATTAATTAATTGATTAATTAATTATTGGCTGTGCCGGATCTTAGTTGTGGCACACGGGATCTTTTAGTTGCGGCGTGCAGACTTCGTACTTGCAGCACGTGAACTCTTAGTTGCAGCATGCGTGCGGTATCGAGTTCCCCGACCAGGGATCAAACCCGGGCCCCCTGCATTGGGAGCGTGGAGTCTTACCCACTGGACCACCGGTGAAGTCCCTCGCATCTCCTTTTATTACGCCGTGAGAACCGGGCAGAGAGAGGTGATGGAGGACAGATGCAGGGAAGCTATAAGCCTCCCCTACTCGTGGAGGTCCACGCGATTCATAATTCCTGCCTCTCTGGCTCTGTAGCAGGCAGGCAATAGCTTTGCACAGAGGGGGAAGCAGCTGCCCCAAGGACGACATGCAAGTGGCCGTGATGCCAAGTCAGTGTGTTTCTAGAACAATGAGCCTTTCCCCTGTGCTCAGCTCCCTAGGAAAGAGCTTAAAGAGGTAAACTACCCTTAGGCCCACAGGCAAATTCCTGATGAGAATCTGAAAGTTTCTATCTCCCAAAGATCTCCAAGTGTCTACTTGGGAAAAGCTTCCCCAGCAATATTTACAGCCAATTAGAGAAAATTAAGGCATTAAATGGGAAACCTTGTGTTGATTTAGGCCACGCAATCGCTCACTCATTTAGCAAACTTCTACAGCGTCTACTCTGTGAGGATTCAGTGATGAAGAAGATAGGGGCTCTGATCTTGGTACACCCGCGGGCTAGTAGGTGAGACAGAAGAAGGAGCAGTTACCTCGGGGACTTTAATTGCTGCAGTGTAAGACATTTGGGGAGCATAGCAGAGGCGAGGAGTCGGGTAGCTTCTCAGAGGAGACGCCGGACCCTGGGCTCTCAGGAGCCACCTGGAAGCCACAAGCCCACCCTGGGCAGATGCAATCTGATCCATTTGCTTTTAAGTTTCTCTTTGCCCTTCATCCCTTCCTCTCCCCCAGAGTTCAGACATTCTTTTTCTCATGGGAACATACCCCTTCAGCAATCCCTAGCTCCTGCCTCTGCCTTCAAACTTTCCTTTCCCACCGTTTTCCCCATTTGGGACCCAAACTGAGCCCACACCCTATTGATGAACGGGTAGACTTGGCATGGAGGTTGTGGGGAGGGGCCCCACTAGACTCACCCGGACAGATGTGCTCTGTCCCCCACACAGCTGTCTGGGCAGCCCATCTGCGCTCACTTCCTGCCTCCCAGCTCTAGCCCCTCACGCCTCCCACACAGGGGTGGGGAAGTCTGGTCCAAAAGCCAGTATTCAGCCCTCCTACCCACCCACCCACCAGCACACCAAAGCCAGTAGCCCAGGGCCCTGACTTCCACCCTCCACCCTCCTCCACAAGGAATGGTGGCCTGGAAAGGACTTCGGCAAGGGGGCCACTCTGGAGGGCTCTGCCTCGGGGTTCAACCTCAGGCTCTGGGCAGCTACGGGAGCTGCCCAGCTCTCTAGTTCTCCCAGCAACGTCTGTCCTTATGGAACACACTACAATATCACTGATCTGATTTCAGTATTTGGTCACAACTAAGGAGTCTGCTTCGCTCTGGCCAGATGTCTCCGAAGGAAGGAAAAACTATTTTCAAGAAAAGGTTTTATGTGAAAAGGTGTCCCAGCTAAAAGTCTGCCCTTGCCGCGTTGACTCATTGTCAAGGTCCACATGGTGCCCCCAGTTTCAATGCTGGGAGGCGGGAGGAAATGGGGAATCTCCCGAGGAATTGACTTCTCTGGAAACCTGCCTGCTTCTGGGGCGCTCTCAGTTGCCTCCTGGCCCCTGAGCAGGGCATGTGCATTCTCTGGGACTGTAAGGATAATTCAGGCAGCTCTGCGCCTCCCGTGAGCTGAAAATTTTTTAAGGGCAGGAACTACAGTCCCATAGCCCCCAGCCCTGGCTCTGTACATGGTAGGCACTCGACAAGAGTGTGCTGAACTGGGCTACTCCCTGGCCACCTGCCTGCTTCAAAAAGGAAAGCGGGGAATCTGATTAACCCTCTCAGTTTGCTCTTAGGAAACTCAAATTGGGCAATCAGTTAAAGGAGAGACATCGCCGTGATATGTCTCCATGATGGAGAATGGGGACGGGAGAGTATTGGAGGAATGGGAAATTTGACTGTAAAATTAACAGGTATCTCCTACTCAACCCAGAGCCTTTTCGTTAATACTGCGTCCTAATGCATTAGGAGTTAGGGAGAAAGATGATAAATTGTTCCCTTTTCCTAGAAACGGAAATGTCTTAGGAGTGTGTGCAAACCCCAGAATCCTACATCTCCTGAACAGTGGGATTGCCTGGATGGAAACCGGCTTCTCTAAGCAGAAACGAGCCCCCAGAACAAGGGCTGGTGCCAAGAACAAGAGCTAAGCGCTAACCCAGGCTTTCTTGTTGCAAGAAGGGATTGCCTTCCTGACCGCCATTTTTAAATGAGGGGAAATTCCAATTCGCCCCACTCTTCCCACCACATCCACAGACACACACAGCCTTTGTATATGACTTTAGGTGAGGGGCAGTGCTAGCCTTTCTGCCAGGCTGGAAACCCATTAACCATGGATGTTGATTCGGGTTTTTCACATTGTTCATTTACGCGTCCTCAAGGTGACCAGACAACTGTGGAGTTAGGTTACTTTATTTTCAAAGTGTTTTGCTCAGTATCTAAGAAAGAAAATTTCTTTCACAAAGACATTCATGTCACCATTTTTCCACTTAACAAATCTGGCCACCGTAACAATGGCGGAGACCCTGAAATTCAGGTCCCAGCCTGAAAACTCTGATCACCCGATAAGTCTGAGCTTAATGTAACAGAAAGAGAAGGTGGATGAGAGATGGCTGATGACAAGAGGGTTGGATGACAGCTGGGCAGAAAGGCAGGCTGATAAGACCGCAGCAGGCAAGGAACCCCATCCTTGTCCGGGGCCTTTGAGGCAGGCTGCTTGGCAAAAGGAGAAGCTCCTTTGTTTTAGGAACGGTAATTTATGCCCCTGTGCTTTCAAACGAGAGTAACCCAAAGTTTTCTTTAAGTACACACACACACACACACGCACACGCACACACACACACACACACACACACACCTTCCCCCTCCTCCTCCTCCAAGGCAAGACTTCTTTCCACTAGCCCGGTGATTTGGGGCCTCTCTCCCTACTACAGGTTTAAGAGAAAGGGAAAATCCATATTCATCAATTCACCCAGATTATCCCACTAGTTCATCGTGCTAGGGAAGCCCCAGGACCGCACAGATGTTCCTGGGTATCAGACCCAAGGTCCACAAGGCAACTGGATCTTGGAGGGAAGGGACAGAGTTTCATTCCAGCCACCTGCAAGAGTCAAAAATAGTCTTGTGGGCCCTCCGAGACCCCCAGAATAACAGCTTCCGTGGGCTTCTGAGTTGAGGACCCCAGCCTTTGCTCTCCTAATCTAGGGACTTAGGTTTAGGGTAGCAACCCTCACCCACCCCAACTCTGTCCAGAAGCAGGAGGCTTGACCTTGGACCCCCTGCAACACGGATTTCCTGGGACAGATTTCACAACCCAGCACTGAGTTTTACTACAAGTTTCAGACAAAGAAGGTGTGTCGGAGCCGAGAGCATGCTTCTGCCCGCTGCGTGGGTGTCAAGTTAAATACCTTCTTGTCAACACTTGAATGTGTCGAACATCACTCACATGGGCATTCTTTAAGAAACCTATTAACTTAATTACCCAGGCTTTTTTTTTTTTCTCCCTCTCCCCCCATCCATGCACCTCATATAAAAATTTGGCTTTCTTCTTTTCTGAGATACTTTTGAGGTAACTCCTCTCCCCTCGGTACAATACCTATACCTTGTTTATTTCTCTAACAGTCAGGGTGGCTGCCCTAGTTAGACTGACTCCTTGCCTCGGGTCCTGGCGCTGCAGGAAGCTAAGAGACAGCAAAGCGTGCCCCTAGCGATGGGGGAGTATGGGTCCTCTGGCATCCTCTTTTCTAACTGCCGGACAGGAGTGGAAATCTAGAGGAGAGCAAGGAAGGGATAAACCAAGCTCCTACAGGGTCTGCCCCCTCCTTCCTCTAGAAAAGGAGAGAGGATTCACCCGGAGACACAGGTCAATCAACAGGCATTTATTAAACACCAGCCAAGTACCCAGAATGATCCACTTAGATCTTGGAAGAAGAGAAAATTCTGCCCGGGGTCAGTTTTTCCAAATCCCAGCTGCATGCACATCCAAGCCCCTGGGAAAATGAAGGACTTCATTTGGTATAAGGTATCTCACACCGGGAATCAGGAGAACCGGGTTCCAGAGCCATGCTGCCTATAAGTGGTCCTGTGGATGCCGGGGCCCTGAATTGGTTCCTCAGTAAAAGGTAGAGGGTAGACCTCGCTAAGGGCTCTCTGAACTCCCTTCAGATCTCATCATCCACGGCTCATCTGTGCTTCCACGGCTGTCGGCAGCTACCCACCTACACGGGGAATCTGCTCAAAGAGAGCGAGGGAAAGGCAATGTCCAGACAGGCAAATGGCGACCATCTCAGAGAGTTGATCCATGTGCTGTGTCTGGGGGCCAGGCCCTGGATGGTGACTCCCCTGTCCGGGGAGGGAGGAGGTAGGGAGAGGCAGGGGCTGGGGCAGGTGTGGCTTTCAGTTCAAGCAGGGTCAGTGGAGGTCATGAGCCTGGGAAGGCAGCTGTGTTCCTAGGGCTGACATGAGAGAGAGGGGACCTCTTGCCCACAGATCTAAAGCAAGAAGAGCTACACCGAGGCCCAAGAGACGTGTGAGGGAGGTACCCACCAGCCAGACCTCAGGCTCCCCTTCACTGCATTGTGGAGAGTCCGGGCTGCCAGCTATGATAAAGGAAGAACACAGCCCTCAGCTTTCCTGCCAAAACCATGCATAACCGAATAGCAATTTTCAGACCTTTTCAACTATCCCCATTCTCCTTCCAGGGAAGTGAAAGCACTGGAGCAAATTCAGAAACTCCAGCAGAGCTCTGTGGGACACCCCTTTCTGTACCCACACCTCAGAATGTCCTTTCCCTAGTTCCAACAGGGGCTCCCCCCACCCCAGACTCTGTGGACCAGTGTGGGTCCACACAGCCAAGAGGCATGGGTGTTGTGAGTCCCCTGTGTGGAATTCCAGAGTTCGAAGGGACCCAACTGGTCGTCTGGTCCAGCTCCCTGCCTCCAGGCAGGTCTGCTGCTAAGTCGCTCACTTTCTGTGAATGCTCCTGCATGTACAGTGACGGCAGAGAGAGAGGCCTGGTCTGCAGGCAGAGCCTCGCGGCTTCCCAGTCAGGAAGGGCTCTTTTCCCAGGAAGCCCTTGTGGGGAGCAGGGCTTGTGGGGAACTCCAGGACTACCTGATGCTGTTCCCACCCACCTCCCTGACTCGGGGCTGATAAAAGCCTGGTTACCTCTGATCCACACACACACATCCTTTCTTCACTCACCCCCCAAGCCACCCCCTCCATCTGTGTGCAGTTGCAGAGGGGGTGGGGCACTGGTGGAGGCTGAGGGTTTGACCCTAAGCACCCGAAGGCTGGAAAATTAGGATCTCAAGCCCTCAGTGCCCTCTCCCCCAAGGCATCTAGCATGCAGCTGCGCCCTGATGCAACTCTGTCAGGGGGGTTCTGTGACCCAGGATCCCTGAGGCCTGGGCACGCCTTCTGGGGCAGAAGAGAAGGCATCCCATTCTGTCCACACTCTGACCATGTCCCATCACTTACTGGCTGGTGGGCTTCTCTCCCTGCCCCCAGAGGGCTCCTCTCAGTGGTCCCTCCCATCTCATAGGCTTGGAGCCTCCATCTCAACCAAGAAGCCTAAGAACACCCTTTCTCGGGGCATCCCCCCTTATCTCCAAATGTGGGGGGGGAGATCTGCGGTGGCAGAGGCTTGGAGGGAGGGCAAAACAGCAAAGGCTAATTTATTTCCCTTCCACACCTCCCTACGCAGTGTGTGCACATGTGTGTGTGTGCGTGTGTGTGTGTGTCCGTCCAAGTTGTTGGAATTGACTAAGAGTCTAAGCATTGCATAAGCCAGGCCCTGGGTCCAGGTGAAACCCCTCCCCTCCCCCCCCCAGGCTGGGACACACATCCCTCCAATGCCAGGCTCTGTGGGAGACCGCACGCAGCCTGGGTCTCCTGCTCACAAACTCACACATTCCCTGAGAAAACCCCTGGGGCCTCTGTGGAAAGCCTTTCTGGGGTACTTTTATGGCAAAAGAGGAAGTCTGGGGCATCATTGGAACAATCCGGGCCGAGGATTGAGCAGACGCCCAGCAGAAGTAGAGTCAGACCACAGCCTTCCCCATCTAAGCAGCCTTCAACCCCTTTCCTAGTCTCAGGCTGTTCAGTTAGGTAGGATCCTCAGGGTCTCACTGCTGCGCCTCAGCCCTCCACCACATACACACACCTTTGTGCATGCATGCACACATACGTGCATAGGTGACTCACATACATGCATACACACACACACACACACACACACAGCGCCTGTCCTGCTGTTCACACTGACTCGCCCAGATCTGATCATAGCAGGTTCCGGCCCAGAGAAGCACTGAACTCAGAGTTGGAAGGAAACCTTGAGGCTAGGGCAACTTCCTCAAGAAATTATTTTAATTATTTGACAGAAGAGTCTACTGAGGCTCCCAGATCCAATGCCCAGGGTCATCCAGCTCCAAGCCCCCAGAACTCCGCGGCCTCTCACAGGTCGCAGATCAGGAAGCTGAGCACAGGAGGGAAGCTGGGTCCCACAGAGGTTTGGGGGAGAGGCAGGGCCTGGACAAGGAGGGGCACCTCCAGGCGGGTCCAGCACTACGTATCATTTAGAGTTCTGATGTCCAGCTCAGTAGCTACCAGCCACATGTGCCAATTAAAATTAAACTTAATCAAAATTTTTTTTAATGTTTAAAAATTCAGTTCCTCACCAGCACGAGCCACATTTGAACTGTTCAATAGCCACATGTGGCTAGCAGCTACTACATAAGACAGCACAGATCTAGAACATTTCCTTCATCACAGAATGTTGTATTGGATGGATAGGGAGGAGGTAGACTAGGGGAGCCAATATGAAGAAATTGGTTTCCTGATAGAAGCTTGGGGTCCACGGAGGAAGGAGAGGAGGAGAAAGAGGAGAAGAGGGGTGAAGAGGAAGAGACTGGAGAGAAAAGAGAGCAGAGGAGGAAAAAGCTGCAATAAGAGAGAAGGGGAGGAAAGCAAGGGAAATCCTGTGGTCGAGAGCTGACCAGCTACTCCTAATCTGGGAGACCGACACTCTCCCCCACCCTGCTCCATAAAGGCCAGAGAATAGAATCACAGACCCTACGGTCAGGGGCCACAGATATGGCATCTGGTGGTTTTCCAGACCTGAAGAGCCCAACCTGTCCCCAAATGGATCAGCCCTTGTGACCAGGCCTCTCTCCATCCCCCATGGTGGCTTTCACACCTGGGTTCCTGGATTCACAGAGATATGGTGCAGCTCCTTCCATTGGCAGGGGGTGAGGGGCACATCTAACAGGGATGGCCCTGAGGCCCTTCCACAAATCACTGCAGCAAAAATGTTTCCTGAGAAAAGAGAAGGAAGCAAACAAGCGAACTGAATCTAATGAAATATAAATGCTTCTTCTGCCACAGGTTGGGTTCATTTTTCAAGCCAGGGGACAGCACCTTGACTCAGTCCCATAGACATATAATCCATTTTGTCACTTTCTCCCACATTCTTCTAAGCAAGCATTTGAGAGGCAGCATTGAACTGGGTGAAAAGAATCACGTCTGAAATCAGCAATATCTGGGTTTAATCCCACTTCTGCCACCTAATGACCTGAACAAGTGGCTGCTCTCCCCCAGCCTCCATTTCCTTCCTTGAAGGGTCATTGGGATGATCAAGTGCACTGATGAATGTCGAATGCCTGGACCAGGCCTGCGCTGGGTGTGTGTCAGTCCCTCCCCTCCAGGCCCGGGTATGTACCTCTGCCACAGGAGCAGGAGACAGAGCAGCGGGGGGGCCAAAACGAGATGCTCTGGAAGAACTCAGGGCCAGAGGAGATGCAGAAGAGCAAACAGCTGTGGGTCTAGCCTGGGGCGGGGGTGGGGGAGGGTTCTGTACTACAGAGGGGAAACACTAGGAGAGAGCACTTGAGGAAGTCTTCATAGTGGAAACTAGACTGGAAAGATAAGGAGAAGCAGAGGAGGCATTGAGACGGAAACTACAGAGCCAAGCTCACAGGGAAACTCAACTCTTATTAGTCAAGCCAAGGGCCTGAGGAGAGCACTCAGCATCGCACTGGTAAATCCTCCAGCCACAGGGCTCCAGGCCCTCCCCAGTTCACCTGGCCACCCCTCATTCCTCCAGATCCCACCTCCACATCAGGTTGCCGATGCCTCTGCAGAAACTAAAGCTAGTGAACTGTTGACTCATCACAGCCCACGCCCCTCTCAGTGGCCTTACAGTGGCGCTCAGGGTCCCCTAAGTCAGGAGGACACCGGCAAAAGTGACCCGCTCCTGTCCAAAAAGTTTCCTGCCCCCAGGCCTGGGCGTGACCCGGGAGAGATTTAGGAAGATCTAGACTGGCCCTTCAGCCCAATCTGAGCATATTCAGGGTCACCCAAGAAATTCTGGCAAAGGGGAAAGAAATCATCTCTTCGCTCTAGAACTTATTTCCTGAACACAGCCCCCTTTGTTATGAGGTACAGGCAAAGTAACCTTGGACTATGAGTCAGGAGGCTTAGATCATGGACCAGGACACCTGGATTCCATTCCCAGATCTGCAGCCAATCGGGACTATAACCTCGGGCAAGTCACTTAGCCTCTTGGGAGCTTGTGTTCACCAACTGCAAATTGGGGATGATAAGCCTTGTCCTTTCTGCCTCCTTGGGGAGGAGGGTTAAATGATGCCATAGCATGAAAGTACCTGGTAGGCCTCAAGAGAGGAGAGCGGCCGACACACGTATTGGACGGTGGTTGTTACTGCCTAATAACCACGACACCACCTCCGAGTGACTCACCTCACTTGTTTACTCTCTGAGCCTTTCTAAAGGTGCCTTTCCTACCACGGTGCCTCCTGCTGAGAGGCCAGGTATGGGGTGGGGGTTGCTTTTTCTGCCCTGCATTGTCAGGGGGCGACTGTCTCCAGGGGGAGGGCACCGAAAATGGGAGGTTGGTCAGGGGCCCAGGAACCTACATTCCTGGGATCCTCTGCCCTCCTCTGACCCCAATTATCTGCAGATGGCCTGGAGGCAGGGCTGGGCCAGCGCCCAGATGGGAACACTGAGGCTGCAGGCTGACTCAGAGTTTCTTGCCACTAGCAGACCTTGTCATGATGGCCTGTGGCTCCTCTCTAGTCTCTGACCGAAAGACCACAGTTAGGCAGTTCCGGAACTCTAGGGAAAGAAAATTGGCCTGTCCCTCCATCCTCCAGGGTGTGGGGACTCTGATTCTGCCCATCCCACCTGCCTCAGATGCTACCAGCCACCCAAGGTCCCCTGGCCACCACCAGGGGCTTCTCCATGACAAGTGTATTGGATTGTTTACTTCCACTGCCCGTTTTATCCCAAGTGAACTCATGTTCCCCTGACAGCTTTCTACAATCAAATGGGGTCGGGACGGGACTCAAAGAACAACTTGAGTCTCTCAATGAGCTAATCCTGGGAACACAGGGGCAAGTATCTCTTTAAAAATATTCCCTGCATGGCAGGTCACACTAGCCGGCAGCCACAACACCCAGGGCTGTGATCTCACCAAGCTCCAGGAAGCCAAACAGGGTCAGGCTTGGCTAGTCCCAAGCAGGGAGACCTCCCAAGCAAAACACAGGTGTTGCTGGTGAATCATCAGGCAAGCCCCTCCCTCCTGGGGTCTAGCTCTTCTCAAGTGAAGGAGTTGACACTGGGATGATTTGTGAGCTCCTATTGGTATAGGTGTGGGGCAGAGGAAGGGGGCGTGGTACAGTCAGCCGCTGCTAGGTGCCCTTTCTCTGCAGCCACGTGTTACGAGTGTCGACACTGTCCATAAGAATCAGGGTGTATATGCTTCCTCTCTCCCCATCCCCTGCCCACTTCCTAAGGCTGGTCACTGTCAGGCATCTCCCTAGACTCCTCGGGGGCGGTTTCAACCTGATAAGGGATGGAGGAGGAAAGGCAGCCTCCGAGGGGCCTCAGTAACCAGTGGGCCCCCAACCCAAACAGCTGGGGGCTGTGGCTACCACGAGGCTCCAGACCTCAGCCCCCAGGACGGTCCCTTCTGGTTTGGGAACCAGTAAGGATAAAAGGGGTCCATTAAATGAAGGCAGTCATTAGTCTGTTTTATGAGCACACAGATATTCATTATACCCCAACCTCCGTCATTAGAGGCTGCAGCGAAAGAGAGCTGGGTGTGGGGGGGCCTTTTTTATTGCTGTAGATCCTGAGGGGGGGTTTCTCCCGCAAAGGGAGCTCTGCTTCTGCTTCCCAGCAGGGGGTCCTGCCCAGGACAAGGTCAGTTGCCTCCACGCCCTGCCTGACTCTCACTCCCTTTCCTTCATCCTCAATCCTCCCTACCCCCAGCCGCCAAGCAGCCCAAGGGGAGGGTCAAGCATCTCAAGGAGTAGGTGATAAGGGCCTGGGGCTTCTTGGGGATGAGGACTGCCCTGGAAGGGCCCTGGCCTGGCAGCTGGGGTCCAGAAATATGGGCCTCCCCTTCCCCGCCAAGCGCCACTGTCAGGTGGAGAGCCGATCCATGCTTCTTCCAGGAAGCCCTCCCCGCGCCAGACTAGGCCCTCTGTAAATCCTCTTCTTAGCACTCATCTCACCTGTAATTTACCTCTTTACTCTCGTGTCCCCGCCAGCCTGTAAGCCACCCTCTCACGGGCACAGCACTTGGCACCTAGCAGGAACTCAGTCAGTGTGGGCTACGTTGGCATTAGCCAGGAGCCAGGGCGGGTGAATTGGGGTAGAAAGAGGGACTTTCCCCTAGCCCCGATTCTTCTCTGCCTTCTCCCACAGCACGAATGATCTGACAGCCTGACCGCTTTCTCAAAGCCACAATCTGCAAGTAACTGAAAAACCATCCCCGTTGTCTAGACCGCACTCCCACTTACCTCCTAATTATTATCCCTTCACACAAATCCCACTGAGCAGCTGTCTGCCCCCTTCCTGAGGGGGTCACCCAGGGACGGCACCCAGCCAAGCCTGCTCCTCCAGGGCCAGCCCCTCACACAGGACAGGACGGCTGGTTCAGTAGGGCAGAGGGGGCGCGGGGGCTCACCCTCTTCCCCATCAGGGCCGGAAGCGCCCGTGGTAATAGGTTGGAGGCCACCCCGCTGGGGCAGGCCATCGAGGCTGAATGGAGCGTGGCCAGACCCCACAGAGAGGAGCGGGGCTGGAGCTGTCAGATTAGTCAGCGGCCGTTTGCTTTCACTGAAGGCCCCTCGCTCATGCACTGCAGCCTCGGATGCCAGGGCGATTAACTGCTCACAGCGAAAAGTTCCAGGGAGAAGTTTGTCTCGGCTCCTTGTGGCATAGCCTAGGGATTGGCCTGGCATCCCAGAACCCCAGACTCCCAGGGTGGAAGGCCTCTGAGGTCCAGCCACATGGGTTAGGGCTGGAAGGAGGCAGGCTGAGCCCCAGCCCCAGAAGGCTCCGGAGTCAGCAGCTGTGAAAACCCCTTAACCCCTCTTTGGGTTTTTTCTCTGCTGTCACCTCGTCCCCTTTCCTCCCATCTCCTCATAGCCCTGGGCACTGTCACCTGGCATTGCCGGGCCCTCCTCAAGGCTGTGCAAAGACCCATTTCAACACACTTTGAGATCGATGATGACTGCAATCGGGCCGGCAGCCAAGCACCACAGCTGCCCCGAGCCCAGCTCTCCACCTGCCGGGGAGGAGGGTGGGTGCCGCTTCCAGAGGCAGCCAGGGTCCTCCGCACAAACCTCCCCATTGGCCTTGCCAGAGAGGACCGTAGATCCCCCTTCCTCTCCCTGGGATTATGTCAGTTTCCAAGCATTCCAGAGACGGATGGGACCAGATGTGAGGTCAGGGTGGAGTGGAGTTTACTGACCTCTCTGTTGTTTTCTCACTGTGATTGCCAAGCTCCCCAGATTGGCATCTGCCCGCCGGGCACTGTAAAAGGTGACACAACAGGATGAGAGCAAGCCCTGGTCCCAGCTGACAACTGCTCGGCCCCAGTGGGCCATGTTCACTGCTCCCTTGGCCTTGACACAGGCAGGCAGGCCCACCGCACCACCCATGGCGTGGCCAAGGAAGACGAGGGCAGCCTGGCAGCTGGTCGGGGATGGCAAGTTTGCACGGGCATCTGTGAAGAAAGAAAGCTGAGGGAGGCACGTGACTGCAGCCCTCCTGCTGGGACCAGACCCCCCCCCCCCCCAGAGCAGACCCCGACCTGCCACCTGCGCCTCTCACACACCCTCCTCTGGTCCTCAGACTGCAAGAAAGAGCAAGGCTCTCTTACCTCCTCCTTCCCCAGAGATTTCTAAACACCTGGGGGGGGACTACCCTGGTGCTCCTGTGCTTAGGACTCCGTGCTCTCCCTCCGTGCACTGCCAAGGGTCCAGGGGGGTTCAAGCCCTGGCTGGGGAACTAAGATCCCACAAGCCGTACGGAGCGGCCCAAAAATAATAATAATAAATAAATAAACACCTGGGGAATAAACATTCCCCCTCCTCAAATAGAGTCGGGAGTGGGGAGCATCATGGGGGGAAGGAAGCACCAGTGGGTGTGTATCCAACACCCCGTGGAGCACCCAGCAAACAGTGCACCCAGATGTGGCTACGTGGGTCCCCCTCCAGCAGGAGGGGCTGCCTTGCCTAAGGCCAGAGACTCAAAGGCTCAGAAAAGTGAGTGACGCCACCAAGACTCACGGACTGGGCCTGCTGTTCGTGGCTCCAAGCAGGGGTGCAGGGAAGAAGGGTGCACACCAGGCCTCATGTCTCCCGGTCCCGGCCGGGGCCCCAACCCCTCCCCACCTCCTGCGATCGCCCAGGAGCCCAACCAGTCTGAACAATCTGACTTGAGAGCTGGGGCCGTCTCAGCACCTAAAGGTCAGCCAGGTGCTGCCCAGGGAAGGGTGATCCCACGGGGGCTCCTGAGCCTGGGAGAGACCTGAAATGGGATAGTTTCAGGGACAAGAGCTCAGGTGGCTCCCACCAGCGCTGCCACCGCAGTTCTGATGAAGAGTCCCCCGCCCGGTCCAGAGACCCCAGGGCGCTGAGAGCAGGACGCTGCCGCAGCGCTTCTCAGACTTTATGGTGCATGCGAGTCACCGCAAGTTCTTGTTAAAAGAAAGATTCTGATTCACGGTATGTCTGAGGTGGAACCCAAGATCTGCATTTCTAACAAGTTCTCACGTGGTGCTGCTGCGGCTTTGAGTAGCAAGGGGCTAGAGGACTGGGGCCAAGTTCACTGTCAGTCCCTCCGTAAAGAGCAAGATGTGATTTGAATGAGACTTAAGACTGTTTCTGCTTATCACCCTTTCTAAGGAGCACGGGGTTTCACGGATCCTCCAAATCTTCCCAGCATCTTCTCTTGTTCAGAAGTCCTGATGCCCAAGCTTCCTTCCAGAAAGTCCCTCGCTCCTTCCTTCATTCCATTTCACAAGGCAGCCCCAGGCCTGGACCCTTTTGGTGGGGAAGCAGGGAGAGGCCCCAAAGTACAGATTATGCCTTGGAGCCAAGTATGGAACAAAAAATAGGACAAAGGAGGGAGACAAAGCAGAGAACAGAGCCCAGGAGCCTGACAGAGGACCTGCCAGCCTCTGGGGCCTGGATTCTCTAGGACAGCCAGCATCTCATAGACGGTACACGGGGAGGACAGAGTAGCCCAGAGACAGTTGGCCATTTCCTGGTGGGCGATAGAGGGCAGGATGGTATGGGAGGGGTGGATGGAGTCTTAGGCAAAAAGAGAGGAGATGGAAGGACCAGGCGGGCCAGGATCCAGAGGAGACTCTGCTGAGCCAGGCACCCTGAGAAGCCTCCTTGGCTGTCGGTGAAGGTGGTCCCTACACTGCGAACCTGGGGGAGCCCCCATGTAGCTCTCACAAGCACCCTGGGATCGTTCCAGATGCCAGCACTCCCTGACCACTCACAAACCCTGGGGTACTACTCCCCAGGCCAGGGAGGGGCTAGGGGGCTGCTGGGCCTCCTCTGTCCAGCTGGAGTTGGGGAGCAGAGATCTCGGCTGATCACCTCCTCCCAGTTTATTGGTCCTCCCCAGCTCCTCCTGGCCTCTTCTGGGGTTGCAGCCACCCAGCCAGAAAGACTAGATGCTGGAGATGAGAGATGCAAGGCGATAAGAGTGGGCCTGAGGAGGTAGCCCTGCAGCTCCCTCCCCTCTGGCTGGGCTGCAGTCTCTCAAGCCCTGTTTGTTTTGGGGATTTGTGGGCAGTGTTTCCTAATTGTTTTGCTGCTCTAGGGAGAGAGGGCAGGTCAGCCTGCAGCGTCCTACCACAGCAGAGGCAGGAGGGCAGGAGGGCAGGGACAGGGACGCCTCCACTCCTAGCCGACCTCCTCTCCTGCCAGGGCTCCCCTTCCTTCCTGCATCCCCAGCCCTTTGGCGCTCACACTCCGGAGGGTGGACAGAGAACAGCTCAATTCTTACTCGCAGCCCTCAGTCCTACTCAGCCATCTCTTTGTCCTGGTCTTCTGCCTGGAGATTCCCACACCCACTTCTCCTAATCCCACGGTCCACGCTTTAGCCTTGCCCTGGCCCCCTTCCCCAGTGCCCTGCAGCCAGCAGCTCCCTTCATGCTCCGCCCCTGACATACCCACCAATGAAAGGCTGCCTGCGAGAGGGAGTGTGTGTGAGCACGTGTGTGTATGAGTGCCTGTGCAAGCGTGCATACATGAGTGTATGTGGACGCATGTTAAGCGTATATGCGTGAGAGTGTGAGCGTGTGTGTGACTGTGTGTGTACATGTGAACACGTGTGTGAGTGTGCCTGTAAGTGTGTTGTGTGTATATGTGTGTTGCATACGTGTGCGAGGTGGAGGGCCCTGTGTGTGTGACCGTGTATATGTGAACATGTGTGAGTGTGTATGTGTGAAAGCGTGTGAGTGTGTGTGGGCATGTGTGCATACGTGTGTAGGTGGAGAGGTGTATGTGAGTGCGCATTGATTAAGCGTGTTGTGTGTGTAGTGAGCGCGTGTGTGTGACTATGTGGACGTGTGAGCGTGTCTGAGCGTGTGGAGGCTGTGCGTGAACGTGTGCGTGACTGTGGACATGTATCTATGTGAGCATGTGAGGGCATGTGTGAGCTGAGGGGTGTGCGATCATGTATCTGTAAGTGTGCACGTGAGTGCACGTGTGTGTATGAGCGTGTGTGCATACATGGGGGTGCTGGGAGTGTGTGGATGTATGTGGCTGTGAGCACGTGTGAGCCTGAGTGAGCGTGACTCGCTGTTTCCCCTCCTCTGGCTCTCACCCCTCCCCCCCGCCCCCCTTCTCAGCCCCGCCCTGCCCTAGAGGGAACCGAAGACCTCTAGTCTCTCTCCCTCCTGCTCCCACCAGGGCTCAGCCCCGCCCCAGCTCCAGCTTCTCCTGTCTCACCCCACCCCACGCTGCTCCGCTCCTTCCCACCAGTTTTGGAAAAGTCTTGCCACTGCTTTGCTTCCCTTGCTCCCATCAGCAAGCACTTTCTGGCCAGTTTCCCACCTGACAGCCGAGCCAGCAGCATCCTACTTCCTCCCTCATCCTGGATCCTCTGTCGGACCCCTGTGGCTCGACCCCCATCCCAGCCCCTGCCTCCTGGGACAGCTCTGCCCCCTGTCCCTCCTCCGGGGGCCCTCGTCTCTGTCTGCGAGTGGGTGTGTGTCTCTACGGGATGGGGGAGAGAAAGGAGCAAGAGAAGGAAGGAGGCCAGGCTCAGACGGTGTCATTAGGAGATACTAATGCCCCTCATCAAGGCATATTAATAAACGTTATGTGCCACGCGCTCTGCGCACCCTGGCTGAGCGCAGGCCCAGCAGGACGGGCCCCACGTTTACAGCTGAGTAACTGCCGAGCCCACGGCACAGCCATTAGCCTCATGAGGTTGACCCTGCCAGGAGGATTCCTGGGCCCGTCACAGCTCGCGGGATGGGTTCTGAGGGCGGACTGACGGAGGCTGGGGGCAGTGTCCCCCCACTAGCCTGGGCAGCAGTGGCCTCACGCCTCTCCTTCCTCGCTGAGCCCGGGGAAGGGAACCATCATGACCCTTACCCGCAGATGGCACCATGGGACTTCAGACTATCCCATTTCCTAATTTCATCTTCATGAGTCTGTGAGGAAACCAGGGCAGGTATCATTATCACAGCCACTTTACAGGTATGGAAACTGAGACGCTGGGAAATAGTGTCTTTCTCAAAGTCGTGCAGCTAATTGGTAATGACATTGGACTGAAGCCCAGGTTGCCCTTTGGAACGGCTGTGTTAACAGCTCAGTCACGGATCCAGTGGGGCTGCTTTTAACCAGATGGCAACATTTCCCTGGTTCTTGCAGCGCCAGAAGCCAGACCACGAAGCTCAGCTCCCTCAGCAGGACCGAGGGTCTTCATCCTCCCACTGGTGGTGCTGGCGGCAGGGGTGGGTGTCCTGAGGGTCACCGCAACTTAGTGGGAAATGGGCTGCGAGGCGGGGAGCGGAGTGATCTAACTTGCGTAAAGATGCTGGCGGAGGGCTTCCCTGGTGGCGTAGTGGTTGAGACTCCGCTTGCCGATGCAAGGGACACTGGTTAGTTCCCCGGTCCGGGAAGATCCCACATGCGGCGGAGCGGCTGGGCCCGTGAGCCTTAGCCGCTGAGCCTGCGCGTCCGGAGCCTGTGCTCCGCAACGGGAGAGGCCACAACAGTGAGAGGCCCGCGTACTGCAAAAGAAAAAAAAAAAGGTGCTGGCAGAATGCTTGCCACGTTGTAGGCGCCCCACAAGAGGTGGTTCCCCTTTCTTTATGTACTGACCACTGCGTCAGTATTAAATTATTGAACCCTGAGGAGGTTTGAGCAGGCGGAAGGGTGAATGTATTTGTTTTTGAGCATTGCAGTCCTGTGCTGTCGCAGGGTGCAAAACTGGCTACTCACTGTGACAACCACAATGGTGTTTAAAATTACATAAGGTATTATCTGTGTGTGTGTGTGTGTGTGTGTTGAAGAACATGAGAACTAGTGTTTTAATAAGATCGCTATCCAAAATAGTTAAGATGAAAGGAGTTGGGGAGCTAAAAATATAAGATCCAAGAGATCAGGGAAATGTTCTTATGAAAATATCCAATTCCCTACATGATTCCAGGTAAATGAGCCATTCCGGCAACCTGTTGTTGGTCCTGAAAGCTTCAGCGTTCGTTCCGTGTGTCTGGACATGGCAGTCTTTAGCCTGAGCTGACACTGATACATAATAGTTATATTTAGCTATCACCTCATGATATTTGCTCTCAATCTATCTTAATATTTCTTGGCTATTTCTAAGTGGGACAAGTTTAATAAGACCATACATTGTGTTCTTTATTCCTTTTCTCCTTTCCACCCTCTTCCTAACCCTACCTAGATGCTACGTCCTGAGAATGGGTGACCTGTGACAGGCCAGGGTCAAAGAGGGGTGGGGTCCACCATCTCCTGAGGTCCAACCCAGTCTCTGAGCTTCAGATACTGGGAGTAACTAAGGCACGTTTCCCCAAGCAGATGGGAGTCCGGCCAACGCAGGCCCCAGAAGGGACCAGGGACTCAAAGCTGACACTTGCGTGACGAGAAGCTTTGGGACCCAGATGCAAAGAAGGGAGCCCTGGTGTTCCCAGGGCAGCTATCTCTATGCAGAACGATCCAGGGGATTCTTTTTCTTTCCAGTTATTTTCTTCTGTGTTTTAAGTTTTTTCTACAATGAACATGCTATCCTTTAATGATCTAAAACTGAAAAAGTTACGGTTTGTAAAAGAGATGGGTTGGGGTTCAGGGGTCCCAGGCGCACCTGTTCTGAGTGAGGCCATGGTCGCAGGGTTCAGCTCCATCCAGCCCTGACCTGCCACATATGGGCAGTGTCCCAAAGCTGACCCCACCCAGATTTGTGCTTGACCGGAGAGGCAGCTGACCAACCCCCTTTGATGATGCTCCTGGGATACAGTTGCTGAGCATTTGGAAGACAGAAAGAGTCTTGCCTGGGGTCTGTGGGCCCAAAGTTTGGTTTGCTGATGGCTGCAATTCTCAGAAATCAGAAGCACTGCCTGCCATTCAAGCCTAAACCCAGCCTACATTTCCAGCCTCAACTTGAGCTTCTTCCAGAGCCACCTGTTCTTGTCACACCTTGTTGACATATTTATAGATTGCTTATGCAGTTTCCTCAACGTAAACTGCCCTTCCCCTCCCTATCCTGTCCACCGGAAAACTCTTACATACCCTTCAAAGCCCGGATCGAGTACAGCCCCCTTTCAGTAGCTTTCCCTGATTACTACCCCCAAGCAATTACAATTTCCTTCCTCTCTGCTCCTTCAACATTTCCTATAGACTGCAATTATTTAGACCTATAATACAGTTATTTCTTTATTGATGTATCTGCCCCACTATACCATGAGTTCCTCAATACCATAAAATGTGTCTTAATTCATATTTCTTATTTTCAATTTCACAGGGGTTCTCATTAAGTGATTCATTTATCTACCCATCTCCCCAGCCATCATGCCTCAGGGCTAACCCTATGCTAGATACTGTCACATACACACAGGTGCAAGACACGGTGGCTTATTTGGGAACCACTCATATCTCCATATGGCCTGGAACAAAGGGCTTAGACAACCTGTACTTGTTAGACCACAAGCGACCTTGACCCTGGCCTTGGGAAATCTTGCCTCTTCACCCGCTGTTATGGAGAGTGGTGAAGCTCCTCCCATCTGGGTAACTACTTACGCCAAGAAGCAGACCAGCAACACCCCGCCTCACCCCAACTCATTTTGGCATCTGGAGACCCAGGGAAGTAACTGACTCCAGATCTGAAGCCAAACTAGGAATCAAAACCCAAGGGTCCTGTTGCCAGTTGGTGCCAAATACCAGAATCTCCTGGCCATCCATTGGTGTCTTCTAAAGATGGTGCAGTCCATCTTTAGAAAACGCCATGCAGTCCACCACCCATGAAGGTGCCAGGAGGAGACTGTCAGGTCTTTGATGCTGACACTTCTTGAGGGAAACCAGTGCACAAAGTAATTGGCCATCCTACACCCTGGAGTCTGGAAGCACTTGGCTCCCAGAAGGGCTCATGTCTGTGCCTCCTTCTCACCACTTCCCACGGATGCCACTCCACCCGCCTTGGTGGCCGGCCCCCCCGTTTTCCCAGCCCCAGGGCAAAAAAGCAAGCCATAGTTTTAATTGATCGAAGCCTTTCCCTCGGGGCAGGCACGGTCTCCGGGGCTGGGTCCTCTCCAGGTGGGTGTTAGGCGGCCCGGCAGCCGCAGCCCCTGGAGATCTCAGAGCCCAGGAGCTGTCAGTGCCTTCCACTTACTTACCCCTTGTGAATTGCAGAATCCACAGATTGCTGGGTAGCACTTTCCAATCTTGTGCCTTTTCCTAGATCCTTTGCCACTTGACAGCTTGCAGGCAGCTGTGTAAAACAGCAGGGAGCTCTCTCGTTTGGTGCCAGTGTCAGAGAGCCTGGAACTCTGTCCTATATTCCCCATTTTCCCCCCAAGTTTTGCTCGCTGTTTTGCTCATTTCTCCCTCTGCTCTTCCTCGTCTCCATTACACCCTTCTGCGTCTCACATTTCCAGTTCAGGACTCTCCCGATGCCCCCCACCCCACCCACCCAGAGATCAAAAAGTACAACTTCCCACTCTGGCTGAGGTTTGAAGCCAGGCAGGAGAAGTGATTACATCCTCCCGCCCAGATGGAAAGAGGTGGATGAAGAGATTAAATCATCTCCCTAACACGGAAATGTGCTGCTGACCCTCTGCTTGAGGGGTGAGCAAGCCCGAGTACCTGGGGCCTTCACGTAAGCCCAGGTGGGCGGGCAGTTGCCTGGAGGTAACTGAAGGGAAGTGAAGAAACTGGGCCAGCCTCCCAGCCAGGCCCAGTGCTGAGCCAGGCCCCTTCCCCATCCTCCAGACCTCACAATCCAAATCTTACCTAAGGGGTTCCCCAGCCTGGGGGAGGGACATCTCTGGACGCTTCATTCTCAGGGAATGTAGCTCTCTGGCTGTCCCCAAGGGGACAAGAAACGAAAGATCGAGGTGACTTTCATCTAGTTGGCTCATCTGTTTGTGGTTTTCCAAGGGCTTAATATATCAGGGACCAATTCTGTCAGGGAACTCTAGGGTCTGGCCCGGGAGGGCAGAAGGATCCAGGCCCAGACAGCAGCAGTGAGGTCTCGTCAGAAGAGGCCAGGACCAAGAGTCAGCTGCCTAGGACACCTTGGGCAAAGCCTTTACTCATCTCTCCATTCATCCCACAGATGTTTATTGGATCCTTACTGTCTTAGCTTGGGGTCCCCCAGAAGCAAAGCCTGAGACAAGGATATCAGTACAAGTAGTTTATTTTAAAGGGGACACGCGAGAGCACCAGTAAGGCAGTGGGTAAGACAGGAAAAGGAAGGCACCCAAGGAAGGTTCATGAGCAAACAAGTTTCACTGGGGGTACCTGGAGCACTTACGCACCAGTTCCCATCAGCCATTGGTTAAGAGCTGTTGCCAGGGAACATTAACGCCCCAGCACACCTGTCCTAATGCACAGGGGGTGAAGTGAGCCCTGGGACCAGGAGAAGCAGATTGAAAGTGGAGCTGATGAGCCAGGGGATGGGCCAGGGCATGGATAACATCTACTACCCCTACTATGTGCAAAGCATCCTAAGGGCTACAAAGATGGAGAGGATATAGTCCCTGACCTTGAGAAGCTGAAGCTTCTCTGGGTTTCTCTCCAGTCAAATGGGGAGACCGATCTCTGCCCATCCCACGCAAGGGCTGCTGTGAGATCTATTGGTTGGACAGTGCCCTGGAGAATAAACCCTAAAAGCTCATTACAAATGTAGGAAGAGGGGTCGGGGAGGCAGCTCCCAGCTTCCAGCACTGTGCTCTTTACTTGCTCTGAGACAAGCCACTCAGAACAACTCTGGTGCGACAGTCTGCACCGCCCTGGTCCAAGATTGGAGTTGCTGTGATTCTCTGTTGAACCTCAGCTTTTCTTAAGCATCTCATGTGCCAGTTCCAAACTAGCTTAACAAGACCCAATGGGTTCTTTTATATATATATATTAATATATTTATTTTATTTTTGGCTGTGTTCGTCTTCGTTGCTGCGTGCGGGCTTTCTCTAGTTGCGGTGAGCGGGGGCTACTCTTCCTCGCGGTGCGCGAGCTTCTCACTGCCGTGGCCTCTCTTGCTGCAGAACACAGGCCCTAGGCGCATGGGCTTTGGTAGTTGCAGCGCATGGACTCAGTAGTTGCAGCTCGCGGGCTCTGGAGCTCAGGCTCAGTAGCTGTGGTGCACGGGCTTAGCTGCTCCGTGGCATGTGGGATCTTCCTGGACCAGGGCTCGAACCCGTGTCCCCTGCATTGGCAGGCGGATTCTTAACCACTACACCACCAGGGAAGCCAGCAATGGGTTCTTGAGGTGGGAGAGAGCTGGAAAAGAAATCTCGTGTTCTATAAACCAGGAAGTTCCTGCAAAGGGTCCATAGAGTTGAGATTCTTCTCCGCAATTAGAATAATTTGTGCTAATTCCCATGCCAGGAAGTCCTGGACACACACATGCACATGTACATACACGGATGCACACACGTATGCACACATCGGGCACCAACTTCTAAGAAAAAGGAGAGACTGTCTTATATCCTGAGCATTTAAGGGTCTGATTGAGCAATTTTGTGCCCCTTCCTCCCCTCTCCTCGCTAAGAGGGTGATGGGTATCGGGCTTCCCATTTCCAGAGGATGCTGATAAGGAAAGGAGATACTTTCCCAAGGCCACCGAGTCCCTGTGTCTTAGAAGGGCCCAGGACATCCTCCCAAAACACACTGACCAAACACCTCCAGTGCTTCTGTCCTGATTCCTGAAAAACCCATCCTGGGCTTCTCAGTGGTCTTGAGGATTAGAAATCCAACTATTTTTATACCGTTTGTCATTTAGGTCATTATTTCCTTTTTTAAATCAGCATTTAGACAAGTTCCTTTTGAAAATGTCCACCTGTCTTAGCTATAGTAAGGGAAAGGAAGTTTTGTCTGTGCCTGGTGCCCAAGAGGAACAGCGTACCTGGGGGCTGGGGAGGGGGTGGAGGTGAGGCAGCCCCTCCCCTCCTGAGGCTCTCCTGCTAAAGCTCTGCTCTGCTTAGACTTGACAGGTATGGGGTCTGGTCCTCAAATGCTGGGCTCATAGCCACCCTCAGGGCACTTCCCTCAGCCCAGTCTCCCTGGGAAGTGCTCTGAACGATAGATTTCCCCCTCTTGCCTTCAAAATGTCCCTGAATCTCTCCCGTCCCCAGAGGCTTCCAGTTTTCTAAGGTTACTTCAGGCTACATGTGACACACCAAGCCACGAAGATGTTTTAGGAGACCTCACGTTTTCACATGGGGTGAGGGGAAAGGTAGGTCACTTCCACAGCAGCCCCAGACCTCTGGGTAATATCTGTGTACGTTAATAATGGTCTTCCCCAGAACACCTCCTAGAGGAGGGATGGGATGGTCATGATGTCCTAGAAGAGGCACAGGTCAGCACTGCAGGTCCAAGGTCGAAGGGCCTGGGGCCCCCTCCTCCTGGAACATTCTGGGATTCTCCCACTCACTGCTCGTAAGTCTCTGGACAAGTCGTCTGACCTTGGGGACTCAACTTTCTCACCCTTTGGCTTTAGTTTCCTGAGTCCCCCACCAGGTATTGATTCTGCGGTAGAAATTTTAGGCCCCCAAGGACGGACCAAGGAGGGAAGATTTATGGCCCAGAGGGAGCTTCGCCAATATTCAGCCCAACGCGGGTACGTACCAGCCGTGCTGACCACACTCAGGGAGCCCTTCTACGGCCTGGGCCTTCCCCAGAGCCTTCCCTCCGTGCTCTTCCTTCCAGCAAGGACCAGCACCTGTCCATGGGACAAGCTCCGGAGAGACCCTAAAGGCTCTCAAAGCCATCAGTGCCCTCTGCTCGGGGCCCAGCGGCAGCTGCCTCAGCTGAGCTCAGGGGCAGCGGGCAGGGGAAGGCAGGCAGGCAGGGCCGCCAGCTCTACTGATGAGTCCAAGGGTTTGCGTGTGTCTTTGCCAAGCTGGCCCCAGTCGGGGAGAAAAGACTCCCCAGAGTGAAAGGGAGGGACGGAGAGCCTCCCCACCCTGACCAAGGCTGTCATCAGACTTTCCACACTGCTCTGACCTCAGGGGCCCAGGGCCCATCCGCACCCTCAAACCCTCCCTGCGCTCACACCAGGAGAGAGGCCTCTTTATCACTCTGGGTGGGACGCGAGCCTGTGGGGAATTGAAAAGAAACAGGCAGCTTAGGTTGCTATTGTTTTGTTTAAACAAACCGCTGGCCGGGATGACTTGGAAAGGAATGAGGGGGAGGCTGGGAGCGCAGAGGAGGCCCGGCCGGGCTGGGCTGGGCTTCACAGACCTATTTGGGGAGAGTGGCTGCAAGGCCTAGGGCCCTCCCCGCCTCTCCTGGGAGAGAAGGGTATCCAGGGGAGGGGCCTCCGCACCCCCGCCCCGCCCCGTCCTGGCACCCCAGTGCCCCCTGGCCACACCCCGGCCTGATACTGAGGGGAAGGGGGCTGTGCTGGGAAGGCCAGGCAGAGGGAGCATGCTCTGCTGCGTCTGACGGGCTCCTGGATGCTCCTGAGCAGGGGGAGGGAAGGGGCAGGGATGTCAAAGGACGTGAAGGAAACAGAGGGAGGGGGGCTCAAAGTGGGGGGGGGGGTCCGTCCTTCTGCAGTCTCCTGCCCCTCCTCCGACCAAAGGTAACCTAGATGGACACAGAGGAGCCTGGGGGAGAGGGACGTTCTGGAAAAAAAGGCCCGAAGGGGGCTTCCCTGGTGGCGCAGTGGTTGAGAGTCCACCTGCCGATGCAGGGGACACGGGTTCGTGCCCCGGTCCGGGAGGATCCCACATGCCGCGGAGCGGCTGGGCCCGTGAGCCATGGCCGCTGAGCCTGCGCATCCGGAGCAAAAAAAAAAAAAAAAAGGCCCGAAGTGAGAACAGCCGGAGGGCAGACTGCAGCCTAAAGGGGAGAATGGTGGGGGAGAGGCTCTGGAATGAGGGGAGGGGCTTACATTTGGTAAAAAGTCAACCACACTAGGGTTTGGGTCACCCAGGTGACTCTGAGAATCTCCACAGAGAACTGAGAAGAAACCTCATGCTCCCCCATCCCCATCGCCCCCCACCTCCACCCTTAACACCTCTCTCGAGGGGAAGGAACAGGGGCTGCACCACAAGGGCTCAGTGTAAAGGTGGCCAGGGCACACTTAGGTGTTGGCAGAATCAGTGAAGAGCCATGCTAATCACCATCATTAAGGCTATGAAACCGCACACCGAGGGGCCGCAGGACTCCCTGGCATGGCGCCCTGAGCTGTGGCACAAAACCAGGGCCCCAGCTCCAGTGCCTTTCATCTGAGCATCTCTGGGTCCTGCACAAACAGTAATTAGCACCCGTGTCCCCCCGCCCACGCCCCGGGATCACCTCATGATCCCACAGACACTGAGCAGAGTGGAGAAGGGAGGGAAGGGGGAGGAAGAGAAAGAGGGAAACTGAAGCTGTCCCACCGGCCCAGGGTGCTGGGCTGAGTCCGGTCGAGGCTGGGGGAAGTAGCTGCCTCCGAATCAGGGAGTCCGGCCTCCTCCGGCCCTTCCTTGCCCTTCTGGCTGCTCAGGCAGCCGTTGGCCGAGTATTCTGGAGGCCCCAAAGAGAACCCGAGAGGATGGGCAAGCAGCGGGGATGGTCAGCCCCGCCCTAGATCTCACCAGACCCCACAGGCCCCAGAGGTGCGGCCTGGGCCCAGCCTGGGGGCACAGATGGTGAGAGTGGGGCAGCCCTTCTGGAAGGGTCCTGTCAGGCTCTCCAGAGATCAGGGGTCCATCCCTTGCCACCACCTCAGCAATGTTTGCATCTGTCCTCTCTCCCCAGACCCGCAAGGTACCATACCAAACCCCACGGCCCGTTCTGGCAGCGTCCCCCAGGACAGCCAGACAGCTTCCTCCTCTTCCAGCCTACTCCCTCCGAGAGAAAGAACTCAGCAGGGCCCACCTGGACTAAGTGTGATCGCATGGCCTCCTGCTGCCCCAGGAGTAACCCTCGCCTGTGCCTGTCTCTTATTTTCAGGGCGCTGACGTGAAGAAAGGGAAGATTCAGGGCCAGGAGTTATCACGTGAGTAAGACCCTCCAGCGCCCCTTCCCCCCAGCCAGGGCAGTGAGGGTGATCACAAGAATCACAGCGATACAACTTTATGAGGACTCTTCACAGTGTGCAAAGCGCTCAGCCAATAGTTTACTTGGACGTTCTGATCTTATCTTCGCAACTGCCTTTTAAGGTCGCTGCCATCAATATCTCCATTTTAAAGAGAAGGAAACTGAGGCACAGAACCACCTGCCCCATGTCACACAACCAGTAAGGAATGGAGCCCACAGTAACCTGCAGGGCTCCGCTGGGAGAGAACCCAGAACTAGAACCGCCCCCCACTCCATGGGATTGGCAGGTAGCTCTCTTCCCTCTGCCCCCGCTCTCTTTCCCCTGCCCCAGTCCCACCGTGTGGCTGCGAGTGGCTGCGTGGACCTCCCTTTTCTCTGATGCCCTCCTCTTCCCACCCCCATTCTCACCATCAGCTCCCCACCTCCCCTCCCTCTGGGATCCGGCCAGCAAGGGCATGCCCTCCACTCAACTTGAAGGGGATGCTCAGGTGGTGAGCTGGCCTCTGGCAAAGGGTTGAGCAAGAAAAACCAACCGAGCCTCATGGTTCTGTAAAGCAACGCGGACTCGGGCACAAGATGGGCCTGGGTTCAAAGCCCAGCTCCACCACTGACCGTCGGCCTGACCTCACCTCTCAGAGCCTCAGTTTCCTCATCCAGAAAATGGCCGTGACACCCACCTTACCAAGTTGTGGTGAAGATTAGGGAGCTGTCACAGGGAAAGCACTTAGCCAGGACCTGGTCCTGAGACGTGGCTGAGCAAGTGTGTCCCCCTTCCCTTTCTCCTCATCCCTACTTTTGGAGGGAGACCTCTTCAGGAAAGCCCTACTACGACGGGGTTGCGTCTCTATCTCCCCCGAGGATAAATTCTCAGCTGCATAGAACCACACACTGGTTGGCAGTGTTTGTGAAAAAGCATCAGTTTACCCACATGTACACACACGCTGACAGAGACCCTCCAAAACAGCCTCAGTTCCCATGCCCATCGGCTCCGCCAACACCTGCACCCGCCCCAGCGGAGACCCCAATTCACACAAATTCACATGGCTCCTGGCACACCCTGTGCTGTTCTTATTCTGCGGGCGTGCACGCGCACACACACACACACACACACACACACACACATCTGCTCTGCAATGCAAAAACCCAGGGAGAAATGAACAGTCAGGAATTCCCCTGGCTGTGGGCACTCCGGAGGCCCCAGTGGCCAGAAATGCACCACGAGGAACGCTTCCACAGCTTTGAGCAGCAAGTGGTTCTTGTCTAACGGTCAGGAGAGGGAGGGGGCCACAGTGTACCGGTACTCCCTCCTCCCAGCATCCTCCTTGCAAACACTTCATCCCCACCCACCCCCAGGAAGATGCTTGGCTCCTTGGAAAGGGAGATGAAGGGAGCAAAGGGGGGGGGGGAGGAAGAGGCCCACGCTCTTGGAAGGAGGCCCAGCTGGAATGGCCCGCGAAAGTCGGCCTGCAAAACCCCAAGGCCCTGCCTAGACTTGGGGGAAGGATGAGAGATGTCCCCACCCCGCATCTCCCCCGAAAAAGAGTACCTCCCGCACAAAGAGCGAAAGGAAGGGAGATAGGCATTCTCCTCCGGAAGAGCCTGCGTCGGCTCCCGGTGCCCCGAGCACCCAGATCCTACAGCTTCCATGATCAAACCTTTGAAACGAGTCCCACCCACCCCCGTAACCACTTCCAGATCCTCCGGATCCAGCCAAGAAATTGGCTTCTTTGGGGATTGAGTTCATAAGGAAATGCTGAAAAAATAAATAAAAATCCCCTGCCAAAAACACTCGCAGAGGAAGATGAGTTTCTCTTGAGGGAGGACATCCATCAGGACACACTAAAGCAAAAAGAGGACAACGCCAACACCCGCTGGCCCAGAAAGGCCCAAGAGCCCGGCCAGCACCCAAGACCTTCAACCAGCCCACACTTCCTCCTCCCGCCACCCCAGATAATGTGCTTCTTAAATGAAGTTGCTGAAGATGAGATCCTGCCAAAGATAAATCCTAGTGGTTTGCAGTGGGTGGGACCCCAGGAGGGGTCCATGAAAAGGACCAAGAATGATTCTCTTTCCCCCTGCCCAGAATAGCCAGGAACCCCTGGGTACTGTGGGATGTGGAGCGGTGGGCTCCATTTTTCTGGATACCCTGGATACCCATGAGGGTGCTCTCTCATTTTTTCTACCCACAGCCTACCAGCCTCCTTCCCCACCAGCACAAAGTGGCTTCCATCGCTACCAGTTCTTCGTCTATCTTCAGGAAGGAAAGACCATCTCTCTCCTTCCTAAAGAAAACAAAACTCGAGGTAAGGCCTTCCCATCCTTCAAAGCCAGGATGAATTCTGGGGTGGAAGTGAATGCTTCGTGCATTCATGGGGAAGTCAGGACCTTGACCATACCCATGAGCCTTGGAGGTGGAGTCAAAGGGTGGTGTTTCTTGAGAATAAACGAGGATGAGTGTCTTCAAAGAGATGTTGGCATCAGATATGGTCTCCCCCTAGAAGCAAGTTCCATCGTCCTAGATGGTGGCTTCAGCGGGGTGGGTGGATCTATAAGGCAGAGTCCTAAAGGGAGTAACTGGAGCCTAAGAGAGAAGCATCTCCCCCAGTAGTTTCTTTTTTTTTTTTAATTACTTAACTTATTTTTGGTTGCATTGGGTCTTCTTGCTGCGAGCGGGCTTTCTCTAGTTGCGCAAGCGGGGGCTACTCTTCATTGCAGGGCGTGGGCTTCTCATTGCGGTGGCTTCTTTTGTTGCGGAGCACGGGCTCTAGGCGCACAGGCTTCACTAGTTGTGGTACGTGGGCTCAGTAGTTGTGGCATGAGGGCCTAGCCGCTCTGTGGCATGTGGGATCTTCCCAGACCAGGGCTCGAACCCGTGTCCCCTGCATTGGCAGGCGGATTCTTAACCACTGCACCACCAGGGAAGCCCTCCCCCAGTAGTTTCAAATGGCATGTGCAGGCAGCTACCCCACACCACTTCTGCAGGTAATTGTACCCTATAGTTGAGTCTGATCTGGGCAAGAGGGCCATGGAATGCCACCCTGCCGGTCTGTCTTCATTGGTCGTTAATTGCTCTGTGCCATCTCAGTGGTGGAGTGAAAACTTCCCCGGCCATGCCCCCTCCATTGGCTTCTCTGAACAGCCCTCCCGGCACTCTTCAGAGGACCCATTTCCCATAGCTTCCCAATGGCTAACCCAGGCTGCTTGGCCTTGGTCCTCCTACCACCAGAGCTGGGGAGCTGTGGAGCCCAGGACACCTGGCTCCTGCAATGCCGATGCCACAGGTGACTCACCTGACCCCGTGTGGGTCCCCTCTCTGAGCCTTAGGTTTCTCTTCAAGAAAGTGGGAAACATAGTAATCCCTGTGCACTCTATGACCCACCCCACCTCCCTCCCCACAGATAAGGGAAGGAAGAGAATGCGGAATGCACAAATGCCAACTTGGGAGCACAAAGGGCACATCCCGCAGCCTGACAGGAGGGTGGGCGGGTGTCATCAGCCATTTCCTCTTACCCAGTGACCCTAACCAACCTCCACCCACTGGGAAGCCGGAGAAGGTACTGTTACAAGCCTACTGCCCCAGGCCCCGGAGGAGAGGAGGGGAGCATAGAGCCCTTCAGATGTGCTGAGCAGGGGCCACCAATCACAGGGGGCTCTGGACTGCCCTAGAAGCGGAGTTGGTGCAACATTTCCACTGCTGAACCTTTCCCCAGGTGCCCCCCCCAGCACCTTGCCAATCTGTAAATCTGTTTAAATAGCTCTGCCAAAGACACCCTTTCAAGTCTGGATACAAAGAGAGAAAGGAAAGAAAAACATATCTTGCCCAGGCAAAGATCAATTTCTCCAGTTCCCTGGGTCCCCGTCTCATCATGAAGCCCCTTCCGACAGTCCAAGCACTGTGATCTCCGGGGACTGGAAACTAGCACCTCAGCCCACGATGCTTCCCCACACGTGTGGGAGTCGCATAAACTAGGGCAGTACCTCCCATCACCACGTTAAATGTCAGGGTCACAACAGTCCCCTGAAGGCGCCTCCACAGGACCGAGTGCTCCCCGAGGGCGGGATGGAGGGGGAAGGAGCGTTAGGTGATGCCTGGAGGAGCAGTGAAAGGGGCAGAGGAGGAAAAGGGGTGTGTGCACCAGAAACCTTTTCCACCCCTGCCATGGCTCGTCCCGAGCCATGGGTGCTTTTCCTATATCAACAGCAGGCAGGGAAGCTGGAAACCCATCGGGCCTGAAACTCATTATTAGTCCCCGTGGATCTTCGCCCAAACTACGGTTTGTCGTGCGCTCCCATGGCCACCCCCCTTCCATCTACGTGAAAACTTAGGAACCGGACTTGACCCTGGGCAGAGTCCCTTTGGCTTCCATGCTGTTTCATTTGCTGCCAGAAATGGAGATGATAAAATTATTCTCACGGATGAAAGCTCTGGCCGGGGGTCCAGCCATACCACGTGATGCCTTCCACGCACCCCGTACTGAGGGCTTTGGAGAGAACACAATCCAGGGCACAGGGAAAGCTCCCTGCCTTCAAGGGGCTTACAATCTCCATTGGAAACACTTAAATATTGATGCAGAGCAGCGTATAATTAAGCACTTAATTGTGTTTCTGGCTGTACGGACAACTGGAGATCACGTGGACTTAGGGACAGTCCTGTCCCTTCCCAGGACCCCTTTCCCTCCAGGATGACACACCCTCTTCAGCCAGGAGGAGTGAAAGGTATTTTACTGCAAGGTGAGGATATGTTGATTTCCAGTCTCTAGCTAGTGATTTGACTTTTAAGCAAGTCAGCTAATGTCTCTGGGCCTCAGGTTCCTCTGAGGGGTTGGATCTAGATGATCTACAAATCCATATGATCCTGAGGCTACTTGGAGGAGGCCGGGCGTGGGCCAGGAAGAGACTGAAGGAAAAAGGGAGCTCTGGGCTGGCACTGTTTTAAAAAGTGAGAAGGAGGCCCCCTGTGATGGTTATGAAAGGAGAAAGTGGGAGAAGGCTGTGGAGGATCTCAGAAGCTCGGCACAGCTGTGACTTTGGTGGGTGCCCTGGAGAGCTGCTGGAGATTGCTCGCGGGAGAAGTAACATGCAAAAGCCACTCTTTAGAGATGATGGTGCTGGAGTGGTAGGCAGGATGGACCAGAGCGAGAGGACAGGAGGCCTCCAGAGGCCTAGAGACGTGTGGTGTGGATGAACCCAAGGGGCAACTGTAACAGCAGAAGCAGCCTATGCGCAATGGCGGAATTCCAAAGGCCTTGGCGGTCTCTGAAGCACCTGCATGGTGCTGGGGGGTCTCCAGGTGCGCCAGGCTGGACCAGCACTCAGGAGGCCAGGATGAGGAGCCCTGAAAAGAAATGTGGACCCTGGGGCTTACTTTGACCTAGTTTTCTTTTTTTTTTTTTTTTTTTTGCGGTGCACGGGCCTCTCACTGTTGGGGCCCCTCCTGTTGCGGAGCACAGGCTCCGGACGCGCAGGCTCAGCGGCCATGGCTCACGGGCCCAGCCGCTCCGCGGCATGTGGGATCTTCCCGGACCAGGGCACGAACCCGTGTCCCCTGCATCAGTAGGCGGACTCTCAACCACTGCGCCGCCAGGAAAGCCCTGATCTAGTTTTCTTTCCATGGAGGGAGGTGGGGAGTCCCAGGGTATGCGTGCCATAGCCAGCCTTGGTTAGGTGACCCCTGGATGAACGAGCAGGAACAACATCCGGAGGTTGCAGGCGAGAGGTCAGTATGCAGGAGCCCAGCTAGAAGGGCACCCATGGAGGGTGGTTAACTTCACCCAGTCCTGTGGGGTTGCCTCTCTCTCTGGGACTTAGTCGTGTATGACAAGTTTAGGATGAGAAGGGAGCATGAGATTATTCTCAATGAACTTGTATGACTGTGTTGGGGGTCGGGGTGGGGGAGGTGGAATTGCTCAGAACCGGGGACTGAAACCCTCTCCAGGATTCCTCTTTGTTCTGTGACCCCAGGATGACATACAAGGTGTCAGCAAATGGAAGATCTTGACATTCAAACTCTCACCATGTGACCTTGGACAAGCCACCTCACATCTCTGGGCCTCAATTTCTCCATCATCAAGACTAGGGGTTGGACTACTTGGTCTACCAGTGAATGACCCTGAACAGATTTGCTCCCAGCTCACCGAACTCTCCCACCTTCGAGTTCTGCCAGACAAATTAGGGTGTGACTCACCCTACCAACCCCACACGCTTTTGAGTAGAGGTCTTCGATCAGATACGGGGCCACCGGGACCGCAGCAGGGACCTTGGAAGCAGATTTGGAGCTACCTCGCTCCTAGTTTATAAAATCCTGCCTTTCAAATCCACAGCTCCTTCCTCCTCATGCTGTTTTCCCCACCACGCTTGGCATGCTTCACCAATGCCCTCTGCGTTCATTCAGATGACGCTAAGTGTCAAGTATGTGTGAGGCCCCGTTCTAGGTGCTATGGGTACAGAAATACATCCCTGCTGCCATGGATGTATCGAGTCACCTGGTGTAGCTCTGCAGATACTAGGAGCTCACAGAGAGAGTGGAGGGAGATAGTCACATAGCTCAAGCATGACCACATCCCAAATGGGGGAGAACACTGAAGCCGACAGAACCTGAACTGGTGCCCTCTGACAAGGGCTGGCCCAGTTTCACTATTTGTCCCAAAGGCGACACTTCACCTTCCCAAATTTGGAGCTGTGGCATTATCTCGGGCCTGTAATACACTGGACTTGCACCCTCGACCTCCAAGTTAACTCCCCTCCCCCACACCCAATCCCCCCGCTCCCACCCTCCACACCCAAAGCCTAGAATCAGGCCTCTGGGCTCATCTGGGATTCATGATGGTTTCTCTACACATCTTCCTCACAGCAGCCTTGGATTTGTCCTCCAGACTTCCAGGTTCTAGAGGAACCAGCCGAATGCTTTGAGGGGCCATGTCTGAAGAGGGCCCACACTCACTGCGTTGGTTCACACCCTTCTGGACCACAGGCTGCCAGGATGCCCACTGACTCCTGTTTCTTCATTCACGTCAACCTGCCCACCTTCTCACTTAACAGTTGATTTGCTTCTGCCGGCCGACCCGGGCAGAACATTTTCCCCCTTCCCCCAAACCGGAACCGCCTTCCCACCTTCAGGACACCAGTCCGTGGCGCCTTTCAAAACTACGCCACAGGGCCACCTTCTCTTAGTCGGTGACCCTACCCTGCCATCTCCTGCTCCTCTCACAGGCTCACAAAACACCCTGTTGTACGCCCTCAGTCACCTGCTTTTCTCTCTTCTGTATTTCTTTACATTTTTCTCTTGCCCGGTTCCCACTTCCACCATGAGACTAGAGAGATTCCTTGAGGGAAGAGCTCACCTCTATCTTTTCTTTTGTTGTTTTTTAGTATTTATTTATTTATTTATTTATTTTGGCTGTGTCGAGCGTTAGTTGTGGCACGTGGAATCTTTCATTGCGGCATGTAAGCTCTTCGTTGCGGCGCGGGGGCTTCTCTCTAGTTGTGGCACGCGGGCTCCCTGACCAGGGATCGAACCCGCGTCCCCTGCCCTGGAAGGTGGATTCTTTACCACTGGACCACCAGGGAAGTCCCCGAGCTCACCTCTGGTCTTACATTCCCTCTCTTGCCACCTGTTTCTGGGCTCAGCCCACTGTGGACTTATTTTTTATTTTTTTTAAAGACTTTTTTGATGCGGACCATTTTTAAAGTCTGTATTGAATTTGTTACAATATTGCTTCTGTTTTGTTTTCTGGTTTTTTGGCCCCGAGGCACGTGGGATCTTAGCTCCCCGACCAGGGATCGAACCTGCACCCCCTGCACTAGAAGGCGATGTCTTAACCACTGAACCGCCAGGGAAGTCCCCACTGTGGACTTTGAATCAATGAGTGTTTGTATAGGGGACACACCCACGTGTGCCCATTCAAACACACACACACACACACACACACACACACACGGATCTGCACATTCTCACACCCCACATTCACAAACACACCTCACGGTCAAGTTCCTTTAACACCTGCACAGGCAGCCGCTTCTGTGAGCACCGTGCCCGCAAATGACGATTTCAGGGTCCACACCCTCCCTGTCCCAACACCGAGCCAGCGGGGCCGCACACGCCCAGCCTCTCCGCCAGCCTGCCCTGCCCCTCCTGGACCTGCCCCTTGCCCGACCGTATGGGGTGGGCAGCACAGCGGCCACTGTTCCCCAGGGCAAAGGAGGAGACCGGAACCCAGAACAGTGAGTGGCTTGGCTGACCGAGGGTCTGCAGTTAATAGCAAGTTCACTTCCGTCTGCTTTCCGGGGCAAGGCTCTTTGCAGCCATTCACCCACATTCCCTCTCCCCCAACCCCGACCACCAGACCTCTGGGCCCTGGTGTGGGGACGGAGAGGGAGCAAAGCCATCCCGCTGCCTTGGGTGGCCTCGGCGACGCACACACACACCCCTCCCCTGGAGGAGGGCTGTGGCCCAGCGCCGCATGGGGGCCACGAGTCCCGGGAGCTGTGGCCTGTGCCATGCCTCACCTCAGCGCCTCGCCCAGGGGGGTCACGAGCCCGCGTCGCGCTCCTCAAGGGTGAGCCAGGGGAATGCCCTCCGTGCCACAGCTCAATCCAGAAGCCTCTCCAAGGCCATGAGTGAGCCCAGAACCGTGCCACAGAGCCAGGGGAGCTAACAGGCCACGCCAGGCTCGGGCTCGCCTCCATAGGCTGGCCTCGGGGACCTGCAGAGGGACCGCTCCTTGCAGAATGGGATGGGGCGGGGGTGGGCAGAGGAGGGTCCCTGGGCTCCGGACCAGGCAGCGAGAATCTGCTCCCCAGCACCACAGGCAGCTGAGCTGAACAGCTTCTGGGCGAGCCACCCACCCACAGGGGTCAGAGAGGAGGGACAGGTGGAGACTTGCCATGCAGTGGGGTTGAAGTCCTTCTTGTGGCATCTAAAGGCCTGCGGGGCACCGTGGGTGATTGAGATAAGGGGCGCCGTGGGGAAATGTTTGAAAGCACGGGCCGAGGGCATGAAGGCAGCCGAGCTCCAAGCAGCGTCAACAGTAGGAGACATCACGCGGAGGGACCAAGGCTGGGAGGAAATCCACCAGGCCTGGGGGCAGTGAGGGGAGACACAGTGCAGGCCAAGCAGCAGGGAAGGGGGCCCCGCCTGGAGACCAGCCCAACCCAAACGCACACAACACACACAGACACAAACACACGCAGCCCACTGCCAAACAGCCCCTCTCCCACCCCCCATGACCTCCCATGGTGGTTCACCTGGCCAGGCCCCAGGAGCCCCCGGGGCCCAGCCCCTGAGTCACCGTGTGGGCTTGTGTCAGGCAGCCCTCTTCTGCCTCCGAAGGGCCCTACCCACCTGGCAGAGCGGGTAGGACTCCGGGCCTGGCAGCGGCCCAGATGGGGACAGCTGTCAGACAGGCGCCCTGGCTAGGAACCGCCTGCCATCTCCACAGGCCCCAGGCAGCCCTCTTCCAGAACATGCCCCAGTCGAGCCCAACATCAACTGCCCAAATCCGTATTGAACAGATCATCGGGAAACCACAGAGAATCCCCAAATTTCACCTGCAACTCCAGCCAGCCATCACCACCACCAAATGCTGGAATTGATAACTGGGGGCTAAATGGACCGTTTTGAGTCTCCACTCTTCTCGCTCCCTTCCCCGCCCCTGCCCCCAGCCAAAGGGCAGAGGGAGGAGGCCTGGGTGATCCACTTACTGGATAGTTAGGAATTGCACTTCCGCTCTCCAGCTCTCCTGGGTTCTCCTCTCCAGAGGAGCTGGGGATAACCCCTCCACCTCGGAAAATCCCCCTGGCATCCCCCCCCAACCTCACTCCCGCCAAAGTCAAAGTGGTCCCCTCGGCCCCAAGCCTCTCAAGCCAGCGGGATCAGCCCCTCAGCAAATATTCTCCAGAAGTAATTGGATGTGATGGAACGAGGGCTTTTCAGCTCCTGAGTGGAAGTCTCTGGATGTCATTTAATGGCACAAAAAATAAAAGGCTCGGGCCTCCCGCCCACCACCACCAGGACATCATTAATATCAGCAGAAAGGCATCGGCACTCCCATCACTGCAGCCACAGCCCCACGATGCGCCGGACAAATTACAGACCTGAGGCGGGCGCGCAGCTGTTCAATTTTTATCTTTTCTTCAGGGCCACTGTCCCCTGCCAGGAAGCGCTTGTGTCCCTGCACAGGGGGAGGGCTGGGGGAGGACAGGGGGAGGCCAGGGAAGAGCGTGGCTGCCTTGGTTAGACACAACTCCCGGCCTGGGGTGACAGGGCGGCTCCAGGCCAGGTGCCGGGCACCGTGAGTCCCAGCAGAGGCTGAGGGGGCCCATCCGAAGGCTTAGAACCCCACCCCTTGTTCCCAGCCCACCCAAATGGGGGCCTCCCTCCCAGCGAGAGGGGGACACTCGAGGGCCCACCGAGGACCAGATGACAAGTCAGGTGGGAGCAAGGACACAAGGGAACGCTGTCCTGCGCTGTTGGAAGTCTTAAGGGCAGGACTGCTGGAGAGACTCCAGGGCCACTGCTGGGTTAGGACCTCGTCTGCCAGGGTTGCTCGCCGTGCTGCTGGCTGAGGCCGCCCTGCGAAGGCCTAGCTTCTTATTAGTCCATTGTTAACTGTCCGATATTATAAACTCGTAGAGGGCAGGAGTGGCGCCTGGATAAAGCCACCCTCCCCATGCCCGGCAGACCCCGGAAGCAGCTGTCAGTGTTGGGGGGCCTGGATCCCAGGGTCTGAGATTTCCCTCCAGCTCAGAGCTTCTGAATTCTAGCCCTGGTGCTGTCTACCCAGCTCTCCCGAATCCTGGGGTGGCTGGGGGTTGCTAGACTGGGTGTAGCATCCCCTTCTCAGTCTCTTGGATGCCTCTTAACCTTGATAGGCCTGATGGGGTTGGTCTAGCCCATGTGATGAGCCACTCCCAAGCAGTGGTAAGCCAGCCCCACAGATCTGGGAGGCCGGGGGTGAAGAGATGAACTGTTCAGGAGCTGCCCCAGGGCCATTCCTGAACATTCCAGCCTTGCAGTCCCCAGGACTCAAACTCAGAGGATGAGTCTCTATGAAGCCCCCCTCCCAGTTGTTGATGACAGGGGTCATTCACCCCCTCCCAGTGTCTCGTAGAGATCAGGCTCAGAACACCCCCTCCCCACGGCTTTAGATGAGGTGACCTAACTTTCCCTGCTCCCCGCCTCCGGGCCCCGGTCTGGAACATCTCTAACCTCTAACATCTTCCCCATCAGTACCGACCAGTAAGTGAGCAAATGGCCTCTGCGTATGGTTTAGCTGGATGGAAGCAGCACCCCCTAGGGTTGTGCAGGGACCCACCTGAACATCATATGCGGTAACCCCGCCCTGAAGAGCCCAGGCCTCTGTGTTCCAGCCACTGGCTCAGGAGACACCCTCCTCCTTCCTCCCTGTGGCCGGAGGCCTCCTGCCACAGAGGCCTTTGAAGTATACTCACCACCCCTGCCCTCATCCCAGGAAGAGCCCATCCAGGGTGGGTCCAGGGTACAAGGGGAGTGGCCCGAGCACAGGCAGTAGTGCCGCCCTCTTCCTGCATGGCAGCAGCCCCCTGCAGTTCAGGGACCCGAGCAGTGCCATACAGGATGGGGCTTTCCACAGAAAGCGGTGACCGCAAAAGCCACAGCCTCCAAACTCCTCATCTCTCCCCACACAGCCCTGAGGGCCTGACTCACCCCTCTTCCTTCTAGAACTTGCACAGGGTCAGTTCCTCTTGCCCTCTGTGGCAGGAAACGGAGGCGTAAGGAGTCACAGCCAAGCCAGGGGAGGAGGCCGCAGAGGCTAGCAGCCAGGCGGCACTTGGGCCCCCTCTCCTGAGCGATGGGGTGGGTTTGTGGAGCTGCCCGATAAGCCCAAGGACCCCAGCGTTGTTGGAAATGGGACCCGGAAGGAGCTGCAAGCCCCCCCGGGCACTCCTAGCTCAATCAAGAGAGCAGACTGCTGGGAGAGGGGAGCAAGGTCTCCCTGGGTGCAGGGGATTTCTTTCCGTCAACTTGCTCTGATCTCGTGATGAGTTTCAATTCCCTCCCTGCCACCAGGTTCCTTCCTGCCCTGCTCCGTGGGGAAGGCCCCCTTGTCCCCGTGCCCGCCATGCACCAGTTCACCCATGACATTTTCCCTGGCGTGCAGGCACACACACACACGCACATATACAAGCATGCACACACGTGTGCACACACATACACACACACACACTTTCTCAGGGTCATGTTACTACAATTCTTTTCCAGCCCGCTGGGTGCCCTGGGTGCAAAGGCCACAGCCAGGCAAGTACCTGCTCCCTCCTTTCTCCCTCCCTCCCTCCTCCCATCCTACTGGAAAATCCCCAGCATTGGGTCCTACAGCCCAGCAGCAGCCCATCCCATGCAGCCCTTCCCCCAAGAGAACTCCCAAAGCACCTATTTTCTAGGCCCTCAAAGGCCCAATTTGAATGCACAACCACATTCACAATTACAGCCAGATAAGACCTGAGGGAACCCGTAGAGGCCCTCTCCCCCATCTGTGCCCCTGAGAAGCTTCCACACTGGAACCTGGTCTTGTTTCCCAAACCCTGGGCCTCAGGCACCCTCAGCACCACCATCCCGTCTGTGCACTAGGAATAAATATAGTCTCCCCTTGTGAGGATTAAGTGAATATGTGTGGAGTTCCTAGAACTGTGCCTGGCACATAGGAAGCACTATATCAGTGTTATTGCTCTTATTATTATCACTGTTTTGTTTCTTTAGTTTAAAAATTGTCCTCTCCTTGAGACCATCTTTGAAATGCAAACAGCTGGGGTGTGGGGGGGTGGCAGGTAGAGGGGACTTGCCTTCTTCATTGCTAAAAATGGAGGTGGGTGTAGACCAAGGACCACAGGTGGGTAAAGGGGCGGCTCAGGGAGGAATCTAGCCTGCCAGCCCCTCACTTCCTGCTCTCCGTGTGTTAGAGATTACTGTTCTCCATTGGTTCAGGCTATATCAGCCACTGTCTAGCTCTACTCCAGGCAGGCTCTACCCCTAGTACTGCCTCCAGCCAGGGAAGGCTGCTAGATTTTAGAGGAAAAAAACCCAGGGGGCGGGCAGTGATGGTGATAAATAAATAAATAAATAAATAAAT
The DNA here is from genome assembly GCF_059928025.1 of Delphinapterus leucas. Classification (NCBI taxonomy): domain Eukaryota; kingdom Metazoa; phylum Chordata; class Mammalia; order Artiodactyla; family Monodontidae; genus Delphinapterus; species Delphinapterus leucas. Next base: position 23,114,074 of record NC_143134.1, read on the forward strand.
ACAGGATGTCCAATTCAATTTGCTAGTATAAGTATGGCCCAGGCAATATGTGGGACATACTTACACTAACAGAGTATTCGTTGCTCCTCTGAAATTCAAGTTGAACTGGGCAACCTGTATTTTATCTGGCAACCATCCACCGAGGGTGCCTGAGGCCCAGGGTTTGGGAAACAAGAGCATGGGAATATGCCTCTGACCACCTCCCTCAGCCTCTCCCCCGTGCCTGGGGCCTCGCTCTCCTTGCCCTGCTGCTAGGTCTGTTCACACTTGTCCCAGAAGCTGCACCTCCCCCTATGCCCCTGTGTTCTCTCCCCCTGGGGAGGCCCCCTCTGACCTGGGCACCCACTGGACTTCCCCAGGGTCCAGGCCGGGAATGTCTCGCCCACACTCCGCTCCCCTCCGGGATCCAGGTCTTCAGGGCAGGGAGAAGCAGCCTGGCCCTATGCCCTGCCTCTCACCTCTGCCACAGCCAGGGAAGGAACCCTGTTGCACGAGGTCTCCTGGGACTCCGGGGGAGGTAGCCGGGCTTCTGGGGAAGAGATTGGAAGAACAGCATAGACGCTTCTGCCAAGCTCAGCCCCGGCAACTGGGCTGACCAGGTATGAAGAAAAGAAGCATTCAGGCCTCAGTCAGGAGAGCCTGCAGGAAAAGAGGGGTGGGTGGAGAAAATGGGCAGCCAACCTGACTGGGCATTTCCTTTCTGCGTACGAGTGAGAAGGCAGAGTTCTGCCAAATAAAGTCCTGGAGAAACCGACCAAAGGCCATCCCCGTTGTCCTCCAGGAAGCGTCCTTCCCAGACGCTGCTAACATCCAGAGACTGCCCCTGCAGCCAGGAGCCAGAGGGCACCCCTCAGACCAATGACCACGGCCTCCTCCTTCTCTCTCCTCTCCCCACAGCTGGCCTCCCTCTCAGGCCCCTTCCAGCTCTAAAGTCCACGGTTCTCTCTCACTACTTCCCTGTGGTCTGTTTGTCCTTCCAGGCTCTTGGAATATGGACAGATTTCTGAGCCGCTTCCACCTGGGCGAACCTGAAGCCAGCACCCAGTTCATGACCCAGAATTACCAGGACACGCTACATCACCAGGCTCCGGGAGGAAGCAGTGAGCCGAAGGACAAACCTGAACCGAGATAACTGCCCACCAGACCTCAGGCTTCACGTTGCAGGTGTGTGCATAGTACTCACCACCCGTGGTCTGTGTATGGAACCCACTCCGGGTATGAAACCCTTTCTCTTCCGAATAAAAAAAAAAAAATCATCCAGGGCTTAATGGTTGGATGTTCTGTTTCCAAACCTGTCCTCCCTCTAAAACCAAGAGGAGGAAATCAATTGATGTTCAGCACTGGGGCCTGGGGCATTCCTGTAAATGCAAGTAGTGGTGGGGGGAAGTGGGGTGGGAAGGATGGACAGGCGGGCGGGGGGGATCTCTAGCCCTGAACGATCACTGAGGCACCGTGTGACCTTGAGCAAGTCACTTATCCTCTCTAAAATTCTGCTTCCTCAGGTGTGAAATTGAGGAAGAAGAGGCAGGGGGTGGTTGGTTTATCACCATGGTCCTTTCTAGCTCCGACATTCATTTAACAAACATCGTCAGCACCTGGTATGTGCCTGACCTCCTGCCAGGTGCTGGGGTGACATGTATGACCAGGGCAGGCCCAACAGGAGGCTTGCTTCTTGGAGCTTCCAGACTACTACAGGAGGGCAAACTTTATCAGATGACCACAAGCAAATTCCAGCAAATGTGGCAAGTGTTCTAAGATGTAAAGGCGACGAGCTTTGTGATGGGGGGTGGGGGGTGGTAAAGGCTCAAAAAGCCCTCTTCTTGGGCTTCCCTGGTGGCGCAGGGGTTAAGAATCCGCCTGCCAATACAAGGGACACGCGTTCGAGCCCTGGTCTGGGAAGATCCCACATGCCGCGGAGCAACTAAGCCCGTGCACCACAACTACTGAGCCTGCGCTCTAGAGCCCGCGAGCCACAACTACTGAAGCTCCTGCGCCTAGAGCCCGTGCTCCACAACAAGAGAAGCCACAGCAATGAGAAGCCCGCTCGCCACAACTAGAGAAAGCCAGCACGCAGCAACGAAGACCCAGGGCAGCCAAAAATAAATAAATAAAAAATAAAAATAAATAAAAGAAAGCTGCCTGCTGACTGAAAAAACAAAAGCTCTCTTCTTCCTGAGGAAGTGATGTTTAACTTCAAGGCTGAGAAGTGGGGTAGGGGTTAATGATGAGTGGGGACAGGGGACAAAGAGGAGAAATGACACCTCCAAGCCCCCGTGGCTGATGGGGGCAATGAAAGGCCAAAATCATGGCCACCTGGACAGATAGACAAAGACCAGAACAAGCCAGGCCTTGCAGCCATGTTCACGTTTTGGACTCTACCCTGAAAGCGCTGGGGAATCGTGGAATAAGTAGACTGGAGGGGAGAGGGGGCGTCATCTGATTTATGCTTTTAGAAAGCTGTGAAGAAACACCTTGGTGTCTGCAAGGAAGGGATTTTCAGCGTCTTGACTGCCCCTGGACGTTCTCTGAAGGTCACTTGGCTTTCCCACCCAAAACCCCCTTGGAGGCACCTCTCTGCTACGGTCTCATTCATAGGCTAAACTCCCCTACCCTCAACTCCAGTCCCCTCAGCCCCACCCCTACCCCCTCAACAAGCCCCTCTGCTCAGTTTCCCTCCGAGAGTTAATTACTCCCCACCTCCTTGGCTAGAAAACAGCAAGATGGGTGACTCATGCATGCAAAGTGCCTGAGATCCCCAGATGAAAGGGGCAGGCCGCACCTGGGCCCAGGGTTATTACCTACCTAGAGGCATGCCCCGCATTAGCTGGAAGGCAAGGGGCCCAGGCCAACCCCTCAGCCCAGCCCAGCACACTCTTGACTAGTGGGAAGATTTTAGTGACGGGCATCTGAAGAACACCAGGAGGTGGGAGATGGAGTTTGTGATGGGAGGGGATTGGATGGTGCAGCCGCCCCCCTACTGCCCCACACCGATAGATTCAGCTCCCCGCCCAGGTGATGGACAGCAAGTTCTTGTGCTATAGAAGGGCCTTTGACGCCAGTCCAGGCAGCAGGAACTCCCTACTCCCTTCTACGCCACCAGGCAGGCTTGTCGGCAGAGCTACAAGAAGAAGCAAAGGAAGTGTCCCTTTGCAGTGTCATGGAAGGCAGCCCTGGAAGGGACTCTCTGAGTGTGTGTGAACCTCCCTCTCTCTGGGCCCTTCTCCCCGCAGCACCCACCCCACCAGGCCCGGAGTGTAATTGGCAGCTCCGGTCGGTGCCCAAGGCCAGCATAAATAGCAGGTCAGCTTCCTAGAGCAGCCCCAAATCGAGACACATCCTCCTCTCTTCTGCTTTTAATTCCTTGTGGCTAGCATGTTTATTTTGGGTGAGGAAAAAAAATCGGATGTTTATCCTTCGAGGAAATTATCGGCTTGCTTTCCTTCCCTTTCCCCCCCCTCCTTCCTTTCTTTTCCCCCGGTGTTTTGGGCTTTTAGTTCAGCTGCCAGAGAGACCCCCACCCTCCTGGCCTCCAAACTTGAAAAAAGAACAAAACTAGCCCGGGCTCTAGGCTGAAGCCAGCCCTGTCAGACGTCCCTGGAAGCCACAGAGAAGGAGCTCCCAGTGGCCGGGAGGGGAAGCCTGGAGGCCAGGAGACCTTGGGGAAGCCCCCCTGAGTCAGCTGTCTGCCTGCAGAAGGCTTTGGGCCTCGTGCCCCTTTTCTTTCGCTGCCTCCTCCAGGAAGAAACAAAATGAGCATGTAGATTGCTTCAAGACTGCGAACAAAGCAGCTAAGAAAGGGAGTGTCAGTGACCCCTTTACAGGGGTGCAGAGAATTGATAGAATTACCATCATCATCACATACCATTTGTTGGGCGCTACCTGCACACCAGGCACCGTGCCAAATGCCTGACATGTGGCATCTCAGTTAGTGCCTTCCTGCCCAGCGTTACAGCCTACCGGCGCCTTCATACATATTCTCTCATCCGATTGTCACAACCATCGAATAATGTAGGTGTCATGGCTCTCATCTTATAGATGAGGAAACTGACATTCCGATAAGTTAATCTTAAGATAAGATAAGAACCTTATCCCTGTTCTGTAACTAGTAGTGGTAGAATCTGGAGTTAACTCAAGCCTTCCCACTCTCAGTACTCACAGGTAAAGGGTACTCTAATTTTACTCTCCGGGTTACATAAAATAAACGTCAGACCTTCTATTTATTCAGAAGCCAGGTAGGCCAAGAAGGAAGGCTGGAGGTTCCAAAAGAACTTAAAGGGAGTCTCCCCCACGTGTCTTCCCTGAACCCAGCTTCAGCTATTCTAGACCAAGTACGATTTGTGGGGAGGGCCAGCTCCTGGACACTCACAGCAGTGGCCTGGCCCAGCTCAAGGCCATTACCACCCAACTCAACCTGCTCAAGGCAAATACCCCAACAGTTTACCACCCTCAATCCTTTGAATCCCCCCTCTCCCTCCCAGAACCTTGCCTGTGTAATAATTGCTAAAAAAAGAGATGGAAAACGATATATAGGAAGATTCCTGGTGATGATGGTGGTGGTGGTGATGGTGATGATGGTGGTGGTGGTGATGGTGATGGTGATGATGGTGGTGGTGATGGTGGTGGTGATGGTGATGATGGTGGTGGTGATGGTGGTGGTGATGGTGATGATGGTGATGATGGTGGTGGTGATGGTGGTGGTGGTGATGGTGATGATGGTGGTGGTGGTGATGATGGTGGTGGTGATGGTGATGGTGATGATGGTGGTGGTGATGGTGGTGGTGATGGTGATGATGGTGGTGGTGATGGTGGTGATGGTGATGATGGTGATGATGGTGGTGGTGATGGTGGTGGTGATGGTGGTGGTGGTGATGGTGATGATGGTGGTGGTGATGGTGGTGGTGATGGTGATGATGGTGGTGGTGATGGTGGTGATGGTGATGATGGTGATGATGGTGGTGGTGATGGTGGTGGTGATGGTGGTGATGATGGTGGTGGTGATGGTGATGGTGATGATGGTGGTGGTGATGGTGGTGGTGATGGTGATGATGGTGGTGGTGATGGTGGTGATGGTGATGATGGTGATGATGGTGATGGTGATGGTGGTGGTGATGGTGATGATGGTGATGGTGGTGATGATGATGGTGATGATGGTGATGATGATGGTGGTGGTGATGGTGATGATGGTGGTGGTGATGATGGTGATGGTGATGATGGTGATGATGGTGGTGGTGATGGTGGTGATGATGGTGGTGGTGATGGTGATGGTGATGATGGTGATGATGATGGTGATGATGGTGATGATGGTGATGGTGGTGATGATGGTGGTGGTGATGGTGATGATGGTGATGGTGGTGGTGATGGTGATGATGGTGATGGTGATGGTGGTGATGATGGTGATGGTGGTGATGATGGTGGTGATGATGGTGATGATGGTGGTGGTGGTGATGGTGGTGATGATGGTGGTGGTGATGATGGTGGTGACGATGGTGATGATGGTGGTGGTGGTGATGGTGATGGTGATGATGGTGGTGGTGATGGTGATGGTGATGGTGGTGGTGATGATGGTGATGGTGGTGATGATGGTGGTGGTGATGGTGATGATGGTGGTGGTGATGGTGGTGATGGTGATGATGGTGATGATGGTGGTGGTGATGGTGGTGATGATGGTGATGGTGGTGATGATGGTGGTGATGATGGTGATCGTGATGATGGTGGTGGTGATGGTGATGGTGATGATGGTGATGGTGGTGGTGGTGGTGGTGGTGATGGTGGTGATGGTGATGATGGTGGTGGTGGTGATGGTGATGGTGATGATGGTGGTGGTGATGGTGATGGTGATGGTGATGGTGATGGTGGTGATGATGGTGATGGTGATGATGGTGATGGTGGTGGTGGTGGTGGTGGTGATGGTGGTGATGGTGATGATGGTGGTGGTGGTGATGATTATGGTGATGATGGTGGTGGTGATGGTGATGGTGATGGTGGTGGTGATGATGGTGATGGTGGTGATGATGGTGGTGGTGATGATGGTGGTGGTGATGGTGGTGATGGTGATGATGGTGATGATGGTGGTGGTGATGGTGGTGATGATGATGATGGTGATGATGATGGTGGTGATGATGGTGATGATGGTGATGGTGATGATGGTGGTGGTGATGGTGATGGTGATGATGGTGATGGTGGTGGTGATGGTGGTGGTGATGGTGGTGGTGATGGTGATGATGGTGATGGTGGTGGTGATGGTGGTGGTGGTGATGATGGTGATGATGGTGATGGTGATGGTGGTGGTGGTGATGGTGATGATGATGGTGGTGGTGGTGATGATGGTGGTGATGGTGATGATGGTGGTGGTGATGGTGATGGTGATGGTGGTGGTGATGGTGGTGGTGGTGATGGTGATGATGATGGTGGTGGTGGTGATGATGGTGGTGATGGTGATGATGGTGGTGGTGATGGTGATGGTGATGGTGATGGTGATGATGGTGGTGGTGATGGTGGTGGTGGTGATGATGGTGATGATGGTGATGGTGATGGTGGTGGTGGTGATGGTGATGATGATGGTGGTGATGGTGATGATGGTGGTGGTGATGGTGATGGTGATGGTGGTGGTGATGGTGGTGGTGGTGATGGTGGTGGTGATGGTGATGGTGATGATGGTGAGTGGTGGTGGTGGTGGTGGTGGTGGTGGTGATGGTGATGATGGTGGTGGTGATGGTGGTGGTGGTGATGGTGGTGGTGGTGATGATGCTGCTGATGATGGTGGTGGTGGTGGTGATGGTGATGATGGTGATGGTGGTGATGATGGTGATGGTGGTGATGATGGTGGTGATGGTGATGATGGTGATGGTGATGGTGATGATGGTGGTGGTGATGGTGATGGTGATGATGGTGATGGTGGTGATGATGGTGATGATGGTGGTGGTGGTGATGGTGATGGTGATGATGGTGATGGTGGTGGTGATGGTGGTGGTGGCGATGGTGGTGATGGTGATGATGGTGGTGGTGATTGGTGGTGGTGATGGTGGTGGTGGTGATGGTGGTGGTGGTGATGATGGTGATGATGATGGTGGTGGTGGTGGTGATGGTGATGATGGTGGTGGTGATGATGGTAGTGATGATGGTGATGATGGTGATGGTGGTGATGATGGTGATGGTGGTGATGATGGTGGTGATGGTGATGATGGTGATGGTGGTGGTGATGGTGATGGTGATGATGGTGGTGGTGGTGATGATGGTGATGATGATGATGGTGGTGATGGTGGTGGTGGTGATGATGGTGGTGGTGGTGATGGTGATGGTGGGTTCAAGTGTTAGGCCTGAGCGCCCATGGGATAAGAAGAAAGCTGGCTAGATGCACGAGGTGTTAAAATTTTTTTTAATTTATTTATTTTTGGATGCATTGGGTCTTCATTGCTGCGTGCGGGCTTTCTCTACTTGCGGCGAGCAGGGGGCTACTCTTTGTTGCAGAGCACAGGCTCTAGGCGTGCGGGCTTCAGTAGTTGTGGCACAGGGACTTAGTTGCTCCGCGGCATGTGGGATCCTCCCGGACCAGGGATCAAACCCGTGTCCCCTGCATTGACAGGCAGATTCTTAACCACTGCACCACAAGGGAAGCCCAAGAGGTGGTAAAATTTAAAAAGCACAACTTTTCTTACTTAGCACACCTAAGATCACGGAGTCTCTACCCCTTGATAGCTCTTTGACCGCAGGCAACTTACTCAACTGTTCTGGACCTGTGTTTCAACTGCAAAAACAAAACAGCATAATGGGGGGGGAAATGTAAATAAGTGCCTTCCTTAAAGATCTGTTGCAACGGTTAAATGAGATGGCATGGAAGGCACCCGGCACAGTGCCTGGTGTGCAGGCTGTTCAGTACGTGTGTGTTTTCCTCTCCTTCCCTGCCTGCACCTCACCTGCTCTGCTCCCCAGCTCAGCTGGAGCAAGCAGTGAGGCCGAGGGTAATGGGTGCACTCACCCTCCCCAGACAAGAGTCCTTCCCAAGAGACCCATCCGAGTGTCAGCAGCCCCAGAGAAAGGGCCACCTGCCAAGGGAGCCTCTAGCCCCAGCCCAGCATGCCCCACCCAAGCTCAGCAAAAAACTGGGTGGCTTGGATCAGGAAAGACAACCCAGTTCCTTAGCAACTAACAAGCACTTCCCTGTAAAGACAAAGACCATTCACTCAGAATGCCCCCTTCCCCCACTCCTCTCCAGGTATCTGATCTGTTTTCAGGAGTGGGGCTACGGGCTGCCCACCACCCCCAGGAGGTCTGAGGGCCTTTAGCCCCACCCTCCTGGCTGTCCTGATATTACCTGCAATTACCCCATAGCACCTTTCATCCTGGCACTAATTAACTTTCCCATTACCCCCAGGAGCTGCTGGGAGACACAAGAGGTGCACATACACACACATGCACACACATACACACCTGCATGCACACACATACACAAATCCCCATAGTTCCCCTGCAGAGACCCTCGCTCCATTTTAGAGACCAGGAAACTAAGGTTAGAGAAAGAAGAAAATTCCTTGAGGGTTCTCATCTGCCTCCTGGGTACTTGGAAGGAGAAATAGGAGCTGAAGAGGCTGGCTTGGGGAGAGGAGGGGACAGGGTCCCTGGCAGTCCTTTGGGGATGAGGGACCAGGAAGGAGAAAAACCTTTGGAGAGGACGGATGAAAACCATGCCAGGACTGACGTCTTGGGTCTGAGTACCACCTTGGTACCACCAAATGCAAGCCATCTCGCTTAACACAGAGAGGGCATTTCAGAGAGAAAAAAAGGAAATATTTCAGTCGAAAAGTCGAAAGGAAGAGAAACAGTCAGAAAGAGAAGGAAATAGGAAAGAAGAACATGGCCAGCTGGTCTGATGTAGCTGAAAGAACCACTGACCAGGAGTCAAGACCTGATTTTAGCACCAGGGCTACCATTCACTGCTGTGTGACCCTGGGCATGTCAGCTGCCATCTCTGGGCCTCAGCTTTCTCATCTATAAAATAGTTTGGGTTGGGTGCTCTCAGAGGCCCCCTCCAGCTGAATGTTCTACAGTTCTATATGGTTATTTGGGGGCATGGTAGAGAAACCATTCAGGGATCCTAGTAGAGGGACCACGGAGGGGCACATGGGCACTCAGGCACAGAGGGTAGAAATATGACTCGAGAACCTCCTGACCCGCCCTGAATGAGGGCAGGACACAGAAGCGCCCTCTTTATTCCTCAGGAGCTGGAGTCCACCCCACTGGCATAAGTCAGCTGTGCAGGAAGCAGAGGGCTCAAAGGAGAGAGGCTGAGCCTGTCAGAAAGGCAGGTGTAGCAGGGCCCTAGTGCAACTTCCATTTCCAGTCTCGTGAAGTAAGCAGACAGTGGGCTCAGGGGGCTTCCTTTAGGGCCTGGGCAGAAGAGCAAGCCTAGGTAGTGCCCGAAAGGAGTCCAAACACCTCCACCCACACTCACGCTCACACACAGCCACACAAACTCAGACGTCCCATGCTCACACTCACATACTCACACACTTGCGCACTCATTCACTCACACGCACATAGACACAGCTGGATGTGTATACTCAAGCCACCACAAGGCAACAGATTCCTTCTCTCCTTGCTGTGGCTGTGAAGCCAGCGCCCAGTCAGCTCTTCCCCAGGGTTGATGGAGGCTCAGCTGAGTGCTAAGAATTGAAAGGACTACAAAAGAAACCTAGAAGGTCTCTACTCACCCCCACCTCCCCAGGGAGGAAGCTGAATTTGCCCATGAGAACGCTGGTCACCCCTGTCCAGAGCTCACCTGGCTTCCTTCCCCCATACCCCAAGAACCAGACCCTGCCGGTTCACACGTATACAAACGTGTGCATGCACACTTACACACACCTCTACTACACGCATCCTGCACACATACTGTAAATACACCAGCCCACACAAAATCACACGGTGTACGCACCCGCTAGACACTGCAGGGTTTCACCTCTGCCAGGCTCTTTCTAGACATCCATGCAAGCTGCATGGGTGTGCACTGTCCAGCCCAGGCGGTGGCAAACGTCGGATTTGCATGCACACACAGTGTCCATGGATGCACGCCCACTTCATTCACAACCCACAGCACACCGGCCCGCCAGTGACACAGGCACACCATCCTTTCGATTAAACTGAGGACCAGACCAGCCCTAACCCCACAGCTCTCACTTTGCAGACTCCTGATGCAGCAAGTGGATTTGTGGCGGCGGCGGTGGAGGTTGTGTGTGTGTGTGTGTGTGTGTGTGTGTGTGTGTACGTGCGTGCTCGTGTGTGCAGTACATGCAGTTTGGGGAGTGTTGGAGAGGGGTGAGGAGGAGGTTCTGGCAGAGGGTGGGAAGCAGGCCTTCCCCTGAAGTCCACAAGGAAGGCACTCAGACACACCCTCCTCCCAGCAGCCCTACCTCTGGGCTCTCGCCTGCTGCCAGGCCAGGGAAAGGAGAAGCTAAAAATGTGGCCAGTCTGACTTGCTAAATTGGTCTTCGGTGGAGAAGGGGAAACGCGTCAGTTCCCTGGGGAAGTGGCCGAGCCCAGGGTGGCCACAGGCCCCTGGGCTTCTACTCCGATGGAAAAAAAAGTTGCTCAAATAGATCTGACGCTTTGTTTTCGAGCCCAAAATACCCTGTGGCGGCTGCCGGAAGTGTGACCGCGGGAGGGAAGTGGGGCAAAAGGGAAGGTTAGCTCGAGTTTCCACTGCAGCAACTTTTTCTTTCATTTGGGGTCTAGAAAGCTCTCCTGCCCATCCAAGAGAGGGTTTGTGTGAGAGGCAGTGCAGCTCTGGGATTCGGGGCTGGGGTAGCCACAGCCATAGTCACCCTTGGCCCGCTGACACCTCTTCCCCAGAGGCCTCTGAAGAGTCCTCAGGCACTGTCAGAGTTTTCTCTCAGGCCACCTGGTGGCAGGCAGGAAAGCCCGTCTAGGGAAGAGGGGCTGTTCCAGGGGCAAGGGGCCAAGTCACAGGTGACTTTGCCTTCAGAGGCCTGAATTTCCTTAGTGAACTGTGATGTAATTTTTTGACAAAGATCTTATTTACATAAAAATTTTCAAAGAGCATCCAATAAATTAGCTGGACTAACAGCACAGACCCACATCTTCTGATTCAGTACTTTAGTCAGTGGCACTAACGCTAGCTCCAAATGCAAGGATTGGGGAAGAATGACTACATACAACAGGATCTCAACGTGCACTCCCCATCACTCTCCCTCCCCTTATCCTCATTTCTTTTTTCTCATATCACTTACCACCACCTCGTAGGTATCTCCTTATTGCCCACCCTCACCCCGAACGCTCATTAGGTCTTGAGTCTCCCCACAGACTCTTTTCGTCACAGCTGTATTTCCAGTGCCAGACACACAGTAGGTGCACAAGTGATAACTATCAAATGTTAAAGACAATCAGGTGCAGGGGCAGTCAGCAAACAGTTCTCTTGCCTCATGAGGACTTGTTAATTCAACAATGCTGAGTCCTGCGATACCCCAGACACTAGCGCTAGGTGGGGATGGGGTGGGTTGAGAGGAGGCCGTATCGTGGGAATACGATGCAAAATCAGAAGTGGCTCCTGCCCTTCTAGAACTTGGGGCAGGAGGATGGGAGGCAGGCATCCATCAAAGGATTACACAGATAAATGTAAAAAGGTAGGTAGGACCATGGCAAACTAGGAGTGGTGTTTGGTGCATCACCTGGACCAGGGGTATCAGAGGAAAGCCTTTTCCGGTTGTGTGGTGACTGAACTGAAGGAGGAATGCCCTCAGGGACATCGTGGTCCAGAGAAAAAGTCACGCTAGATGCAGGATGGTGTTGGGGCCGCGCAGATGGTTCGAACTGGTGGCCGGGGAGGCGGACCCCGGCTGCAGTTAGAGACGGCTGCGCGCCCTCGGTCCCTGGGTGATATTTACGGACTCTTAATGACGGCAGGGTAATCACCTTAATGAAAAACTCCCTCAGGGCGATGAGGAAACCGGGAGGCATATCGGAGGCGACGGTGACTCAGGCTGAGTGTGCCGCGCGCGGCCTGGCCACTGGACACGAAGGACTAGCGAGTCCCCTCCCCTGCTCCGCGCGCCCCTCCAGCGCCGCCCCCGGAGCGCGGGGAGCCGAAGCCCCGGCAGGCTCTCCGTCGGCCAAGCCACGGGCAAAACCGATGGCCCACTGCCACGCTCGCCAGGCCCGCGGCTGAGACTTCTTTCTCTGCTCCGGTGCGGGTCTCCGGCGCCCCCTCCCCACTCACGACCTCGGCTCCCCAGCTGCCTGGCTTTGGGAGGGGGCTGCGCTCTGGAGTGCTCACGGCACCCCTGCAGAGGCCGGGCTCTGCTGGCCTTTGCATCCACTCTCCTAACGGCCCTTCCTCCGCCAGTGCCTCAGTTTCCCCAACTGAGCAGCAACAGCTCAAGATTCTCCACACCACCTCCACCCTGCCCCCGGGTGGCGGGAGCATTAATTACAGCTTGTTCCTGGCTTTGAAGATGAAAAATGCCAAGGATCATTGCCACTCAATTAACGGGGCTATTACCACTTAAGTTTATGCCTGATGAATCCTACCCCACCCCCAACTTGGGGTCCATGTTGCCTTGGACTCCCCGAGTCCTGCTTTCTCCTGGAGTTCACACCTGGAGTTAGCCCCCTTTCCTGCTCCTGCGTCCCGAACCAGACCTGGTAGAGCGTCTGGCACATTCATTCTCCCACAAATACTGACGGAGCACCCACTGTCCCCTCCATAAGCCAGGTTCTAGCTGGGGATACAGCAGTGCAGGTCCAGACCCAGGCCATTGCCTTCCTGGAGCCTACGTTCTAGTAGATGTCCAAATGTCTGCTGGCATCTTGCAGATCCAGCCTCAGTGCTATCTCCCTTCTCTCCCTCTAGGATTCCTCACTCATCCACAAGCAAACCATAATCAGGCCAGAGAAGTCCTGGAAGGACAATGCTAATGGGCTCTAGGTAGTTCCAGAGATGAAAATAAATAAATTTAACATGAAAATGAGGGGGGAAAGCACAGCTCCTTACACTGAATACCTCCTGCCCTTGTCTCCCCCTTCCCTCCCCTCTTCATACCTCCCCTCCTCACTTATGGGTCTTAGCCCATCCTCAAGGCCTTGATCAACACCACCCCTCCCAATCAGGCTTTTGCCTGTCCCTGAACATGTCCTCTTGCAAGTCCTTCCCCCTCTGAACTTCCTGCCTGCACTTCCTTTCAGAACTGATCATGTCTTGTGTGTGATGGCTTCTACCTCAGCCTCATTCCTCACTTCCCTTTAAATCACCTGCTCCCCGACAGACCGCAGGATCCCAGCCTCAAGTCTGATTCCCTCCACAGGAAGTGCGCCCTGGATGTTTGTCTCATTGAAACAAGAGAGCTAAGTCCCAGACCCAGGAGCCTCCCCCTCCACCCCAGTGGGGAATGAATTTTGGTGGACAAGGGGCCCCCCATCCTGTATAGTGGGCGCTGGGTGGTAGAAATGCAAGGACAAAGTGGGAAGGACGCAGTCTACCCTGCGCTCCTCAAATCGGCCATGTTTCAGAATTACCCATGTGGACACTTGGGTCAACAACCTCTTATGGAGCACCTGCTGGGGACAGGCAGGGGGAGTGCTGGGGAGACTGAGGAATAAGGCTCAGTCCCTGTCCCCAGGGAGCTCAGATACCATCTCTTGTCATCCAGTAACTTTCTTGGTGATCTGGGGCCAAATAATTCTGAATAGCCCAAATATTTCTGCAAAAAGAGAAAGAAGGGGGGAGAGAGAGAAATCTGTCATGTCCCTTCTCCTTTGCCCATCTGCCCTGAGCCCTGGCAGAAAAGCTCATGCCATCAGTCAGGCTGATGGGCAGACTTCCACTGGGTTCCAGCTGGCCTGTATTGTTCAGCCCTCAGAGTGATGGGATGGGCCAAGGGCAGTGTTTGTTAGTTCTTTACTCCAGTGGTTGTAAAGAGTCTCATTTTCTAGCAGAGCTATGGCATAACAAAAGTCAGGAAGCCCTGCCTAGGCCATCTGGTGAAAGAGGATGCTGACAGTACAGAGGACCTCGAATTAGGGGCCCAAAAGAGTCATTAACTGCTTTTCCCCACATCCCAGGCTTTTGGACTGCATAGAGCAGCAAAGAAGAAGCCAAAGGTCGGCCCCCAACTGCTCACCTTGGTGGACGAGGCGAAGGGCCCACTTGTTTTAGGCTGAGGAGGGTCCTGAGACTGGGAGCTAAGAGACACAAGGATCTAGAGACCACAGCTCTCTCTGACTCCCCAAAGGTTTTCCTTCCAGGGCAGGGAGGAGAGGAACCTGTCAGCCTCTTGGATCCTCGACCTGTCCCATGGGCGAAGCCTGTAGCCAGCAGGAGGCTGGCTGCGTGGGGAGCAGTGGGGGGAAATCCTCTCTCCTCTCCGCTCTCGCCACTCTCTCCCTCCTTTTCTCTCTCTCACCCCCTCTTTGCTCCCCCTGACTGCCTCCCCAACGGCCCCCCACACTCACACCTTTTCTGGTTCATCTCAGATGACAAAGTTCCTCTTTCCAAAAAGCCTCGTCCCCCAAGAGTTTTCTCTGCAGAGACACCATCCCTCCCAGCTGAGACGGGGCTGTCCCACAGTGGGCCCCAGGGGCCATGAGAGGCCCCCTGAGCACATGACTCCACTTACCCTCCAGGCACCGCTGAACTAAGACAGCAAAGTTCCCATTACAAGCCCTCATGCCCTGACCCATCCCTTCTCCTCCTCAAGGGTCCCAGGAGCCCAAACTTGACTGGGAACACTAACACGTCTCCTCCCAACCTTTTCCGCAATAGAATCCAAAATTCATGGATCAAAGGAGCTGGGAGGAATTTAGTGGTAGGTTATCCACTCCAGCCCCACCAGAAGCCCAGGAACCAGAGGGTGGCCCAAAGTTACACAGATAATTAATGGTGGAACCCAGAAGTCCTGATTCCCAGGCCAGGGCCTTTTCTTCCCATTTACCCGTACAGCACACTTTTTCCAAGTCTTGCCTTCTATCTAAGACCTGCCTTCTCTCCCTGCCCCAGCCCAGCCCAGCCCTGAACTCTCAACCTCTGGACCCCCATGGCAGTTACTCACTGCCTTGGACTTGTGTCTGAGGAGGGGTCTCCACCTCACCGGCCAGCAAACGTTACTTTGTAACAAGACTTTCTCCCTTTGGTCACCAGGTTCTCCCTGAAATTGCTTGAAGAGTAATCCAAAACACCCGGATTCAACATGATTATAATGAGTTCGTTGGAATGTAGGCACAAGCAGATGTTTCAAATGCAAGTGTGTGACTGGCTTGGCGAGGAGCCTGTGACCTCTGTGACAACCTAGGGCAGTGGGACCTTTGCTCAGAGTGGCACAGATGCTACTCCACCTACCGGGAGCCCTGGCAGAAATGCTGCTCCCCCCTGACGTCCCTGTGAGCTGTACCCCCTCCCCTCCCCTAGGCAGGGGCTCCTCCCCTACCTGAATGCTGGGTCCCAGGGGTGCTGGGAAGCAGATCCAGCTAGTCTTTCTTCTATTCATTGCCTTCTCCACAGTTTTTATACCTCTCCTTCCTCTTACGCACACCTGCCATCTCCTTTCTTTTCCCTAACAGCCAGAATGGGGACAAAGGCTGAAATTAAGAGCAGCAGCTTTGGAGTCACAAGGCCCTGAGTTCAAATCTCCGCTCAGCCACTTCCTGGCCAAGGGTCCTCCAACTAACTACTCAGACTCTTTCCAACACCTTAGATCTTTCATTTAAAACAAACAAACAGGGCTTCCCTGGTGGCGCAGTGGTTAAGAGTCCGCCTGCCAATGCGGGGGACACGGGTTCGAGCCCTGGTCCAGGAAGATCCCACATGCCGCGGAGCAACTAAGCCCGTGTGCCACAACTAATGAGCCTGCGCTCTAGAGCCTGCAAGCCACAACTACTGAGCCCTCGTGCCACATCTACTGAAGTCCACACACCTAGAGCCTGTGCTCGGCAGCAAGAGAAGCCACCGCAGTGAGAAGCCCGTGCACCGCAACCAAGAGTAGCCCCCGCTCACCGCAGCAAGAGAAAGCCCGTGCGCAGCAACAAAGACCCAACGCAGCCAAAAATAAATAAATAAATTTTTAAAAATTAAAAAAAATTAAAAAAAAAAAACTATTGGAGGGCAGCCCTAAAAGCCTCCTCACAGGATTGTTGTAAAAAATGAAGGAGATGTATCTCCACAGGCCCCAATCTTTTGTGGGTACAGAAGGTCGGCGAGCCCGAAGCCTCCAGCAGTCCCCAAACAATGCTCTTAACTGTGACCACCACCCCCAAAGTTGTCGTGGCTGTCAAATTCCTTCCACGAGCTTCTAGGCCAAACCCACCCCACCTCAGAGTTGTCTGTCATTACCGAAGGAATGGCAATGACCTCTAGAATGCCAGGGAGAGCTGACCAGAGAGATTCCACCAACGACCTGTCCGTCTCCTGTGGGACACCCAAAATGGAAAGCAACTGAAAGCCCTTGAGGGAGCTATCATTCAGGAGCAATCCCACCAGGGTGGGCCCTCTACATGGGTGCTTGGTGTGACTTGAGGAACCCCAGACGCTCTCTGCACCCCAAAACTCCTACTCCTTGTCACTGGGCCTCACATCCCACCATTAGACCTCAGCCCACCAGCATATATGAGTTCCTACCATTTTCCAGGCACCATGCTTAATGGTAGGCTTAATTCCTTTAGGTTATATATGACCCTCTTCTAAGCATTTTCTGTTAAAAAGGCAAATACCCGCTGAGATGGGTAATGCATTAAGTCGCCAGCACCCCAGTTTGAACTAATTGGGGGCTTCTTGCTTGTAAGACAGCAGAGAAGGACTGGATATCTTTAGCAAAAGGGAGCTCAAGTTCAGAGGGCAGAGGTGACTAAGGAGCAAGACGGAGCAACAACCTGGTCTTTTTCTGTGGTGGGTTTGTAGGGCACGTCCCCTCCTTCCTCTACCCTTTCACCCAGACAAACACACCCATTGCCCCCAGAGGTAAGCAGCGGGGGCTGGGCAGCCTTGGCTCTGCTGCAGAGGGGCGGGGCCTGCCCTTCACCATCTCCAGGGTAAGGACGCCCTGAACCAGTGCCTACTCGCTCTCCAACAAGTCCAGGGCCTGCAGTTCAGGTAATCTCACCCGAGCCCGCCAGTAAAAGTGAGACCTCACCCTCAGCCCCTGTTCAGGAGGGAGAGAGGAAAGAAAGAGGGAGGGAAGGAAAAAAGCTTTTTTCTATGATGAATTCAAGACTTGGCCAGCAGAAGGGAGAATGCTGTTAGTCTGCAAGGGGCCACTCCAAACCCCCCACCCCTACTCTATACCCAGGGTTGTCCCCACCCGCCACAGAACCCTGGCCTCCATCTGCCACCATCATCCAGGTTGACAGGGGACACCTGTGCGGGCTGCAACCCGACCAGCAACCAGGCAGTGAGAACCTATGCTTGTAGAGGCAGGCCTTCCCCAGCATGGCTCCTTCCAGGGCAGAGGAGGGGAGGAAGGGCACCTGAGTCCCCCACCCCATCTTGGAGCCATAGCCACCCTCCATAAAAAGTCTAGAAGGATGCTCCAGAGTGTTAAAGAGCAACTGAGTGACTTCTTGGTACCCTACTTTATGTCACCACCAGCTATTGAGGGCCCTCTGTTCTCGCACAGTGGGGACAATTCCTTCACCATCTCTACGATGACATAGTGCCCAGCAGGTACCCGGCACACAAATAGGACTTCCTGTATATGATCACACTGGTATGGGATGCAGTGTCATACCTGGCCCTTTTTACTCCCTATACCAACTGCACTCACTCCTAAGACACACAAGGGGAAAGGGCTTTTCAGTCACATGGTAGGGTTGGGGAAAATATAGTTTACCAATAATAATTGCCATTTACTGAGTGCTGGCTAGGGGTCTGGCAAAAGTACTCCATGAGGATTATCAAAGGGATAGGTACTATTATTATCCCAATTTACAGACAAGAAAACTGAGGCCAAGAAAGAGATTCAGAAATTTGCCCAACATCACACTGAAGTTTGAATGAATACTTGTTTGAATTGAAGGCTCCCGTTCTAGGTCATCGACAAGTAGGAAGGAGGGGGCAGACATCTTGCCCCAAAAGGCTCCTATCCATTCTCACCAACAGGCATAAAGGCTTGGGGCAGGCCTGCAAAACCCTGCTACTTGTTCTGCTTGGATGCAACAGGTCCAGCTCTCCTAAAAGTGTTTGCAGGTCATCTCTGGAATGGCTACACTCCTCCATGGTCTTTGGGGCCCTGGAAGCTTTCAAGGATCCGAAATGCTCCCACTGCCTCTGCCTTTCCTAATGTAGGCCCCTATCAAACAGGATTGGGGCTTGCAGCTCCTCAATCTCCTCCTCTCCGGGAAGAGGTCTCAACAGGTGGGAGGGGGGTGCATCACGGTAGGGTCCTCCAGAGTTGAGCTGGGCGGCCGGGAGGGCTCTCACTTCCTCCCCGCCACCCCCGCAGGCTGAGCTGTGCCTCGCGCTGGGAAACATGGGCACTGCAGTCACTACTGGGGCCTGCGGCTCGCCTAAAGGCCTTGGACCTCGCGGCGTCTCTTGGTCCTGGGCCGGAACCCGCAGAGACCCTCCGGGTGCACTCGCAGCAGGAAGCGCCGCGGAGAGGCCAGGACTGGGACTGGAGCGGCCGAAGCTCTCTGGTGGCCGCGGCTCCCCGCCTCTCCCCGCCTCCCCCCAGCTGCCAAGCTCCAAGGCCAGAGGCCGGAGCCGCTGGCTAATTTTTCACGCCCCCCAGACCGCCTCCCTAGGTGACGCTACAGCCTGTGCGGTTCCTTTAAAGGCTGCGGGTTCCGTTCTTCTTTCCTTTTCCACTGGATGCCAAAATATGCAAATCCGGGGACCGGAATCAGCAGCCAAATAGAGAAGGAGAAGGGGCGCGGCCGGCGCGTCACCGGATCCGCTCCTTGTATGGCTCTTCCCGGCTTGGCCCGCCGCCCCGCGACCCTCCCTGCAGCCGCCAGGGCCCCTCCCGCGCCCAGCCTGGCTCACACTGCCGCCCACGCCCCCGGGCCGGCCAATCGCCCCCCCTTGGGAGGGAGCCGGGGGCGGGAGGCGCTGCATGCCCTGATTCCGGCCGGAGCTGGGGACCGCTGCAGAGCGCTCCCTCCCCGCGCCGCGCGGGCGGAGGAGAGCCCAGGGGCGCAGAGCCTCCCCGGTATAGGTGTGGGTAGCCTGGCGGGAGCAGCAGCAGGGGCGGGGGAGAGGGGGCCCGCGGCGGCGGGAATCCCTCCTTTCCTAAGAACCAGAGGAGATCCGGGGGAGGCCGGGCCCTCCCACCCCTCGTTCTCCACCGAGTGAAGTGGAGGGGAGGAGAGAGAGGTTGTCATCCACCCCCACGACGATGTGCAGCTCGGGAGTTCCTCCCACACGTCCCCGGCCCGCGTGGCCCTCCCACGGAGTGAGGCCCGGGGATCCTCTCCTCCTCCTTGTCAATACTCCCACTCCCCCTGAGAAATGCACGTTCCCCCAACCCCGACTCCCCAGCGAGGAACGCGGGATCCACTGCGCCCACACGGCCAACGAGGAGGGACTCCTCCCACGCTGAGCCGGTGTGATCCGGGGTCGCTCCCCCACGCCCCCCTCCTCTCCTTTCCCTCTCCCGCGGCCCGGCCGCGCGCGCTCCGAAAACAGGCCTCGGGGAACATAGCCGCCCCCGGGATCTACCGCCTCTCTGGGAGGTGACAGCGCTCGGGGTCGGCAAACAGGCAGCCCTTGACTGCAGGGCGCCGGCAGTCAGCAATGGGGACAGCCCTGTGGAAGGCGAGGGGGAGGGTAGAGAGCAGGGGAGGTCGCCGTGGTGGCTCAGAGACTGTGGTTCGGCAGGCTGCTGCCGCAACTCAGTGGCGGGCCCTTCTCAGGCAGCAACAGACAGCGACTGCGCCTGGGCCTGCTGGGCCCTCCTGCCATCCCGTGGCCAAAGGGGTGCTTTGGAACCATTAGGGAATTTATGGAGGGTTTGGTGCACGTGTTCCCTATCCCCTCAACTTCATTCCTTCTCCTTCACCACCAAAACTGCACATCCTCGACTCCCAAGGTGAGGAGTTCTCGCCTCCCGCGCGGCCGCTATGCAGCTACGAAATCTCCCAGCCACTGCGCTCAGCCGGGTGTCAGCACAGGGTCAGGGGCCCAGGGAGCAGCAGGGCTGTGGGCGGCGCATCGGAGGGAGGGCGGCACAAAAGTTCCCGGGATACTGGACCAGAGATCCCTGACCCGCTGGAATCCTCCTCAGAGGGACTTTGTCCCAGTGCCAGGCAGGATCCTGTACGCGAGAAGAGCGGCCGGGGCAGGGTCGGAGCGCACACCTTCCGGGTTCCCCAGAAGTTCCCAGGCTGCAAAGGGACCCCGCCGAGTGTTTTCAATTCTCTTTCTTCCTGCTGGGGGTCTGTTAGAGGCCACTTGCGAACGACCCCACCCCACGGCGCCCTGTCCTACAAGCGCGCTCTCCTAGTGCAGACATCAAATAAACACACAAGCGATTATTGCTCTTTCCCCCCCGCGCTGCGTGCTTTACGCCGCACGTTCAGTTACACCCCTCTTTCCTCTCTCCTCTCGAATTTTCTTTCCTTCTTCTCTTCTGTTTCTCTCTTTCTCTCTCTCTTTTTTTTAAGATCCGCGAGCGGTGCGGGCGCCGCACGTTGGCTGCGGCCCGCTTCCTGCTTTCTAATGTTCCATTGTGAGGAGCTTCCATTGTGACGTCGCGCCCCTTCGGCTGGGCTTTGTCTGTCCATATATGGGCAGCTACGTCACGGAGCTTTCCCGGGGCTCAGATAAATAGGCTGGTGGAGTTCCCTGGCTGGGAGCTTTTGGGCAGCAGTGAGCTTGCTAGGAAGCTGCGGGGCTGGTGGTGGTGGTAGCAGCGGCAGCAGCAGCGGCAGAGGCGGCGGCGGCAGTGGCGGCGGTGGCGGCGGTGGCGGTGGCGGATCGGGGGGCGGGGGGGCCGCGGGCGCGCGTCTGTTTGTGATATCAATACTGAGGCCGCGTGCGACCCCCTTGGGCCGAGATCCCCCCCCAGCCCAGCACCCACCCACCCACCCCGCACACGCCCCCCCCCACGCCACGACCCAGCCTCTTACGGCACCAGCTGAGGCGCCCAAGAGGATTACCCTCCTTTGCCCTCTCTCCCACCCACCCCCCAAAAAGAGAAGATCCCCTCCCCAGGCCCACCCCTTCCCCTCTTCCCTCCCCCCTCCTCCCGAACTTTCCCTCTCGCATGCTTTTCCCCTGCACCACGGATCGCCTCTCCGATGCCGCTTGCCTGGAAGCTGCGTTAAGAGCGAGCGGCGGCGGTGGCGGCGGCGGCGGCGGCGGCAGCTCGGGAGTGCTATGACCGGCAAACTCGCCGAGAAGCTGCCGGTGACCATGAGCAGTTTGCTAAACCAACTGCCTGACAATCTGTACCCCGAGGAGATCCCCAGCGCGCTCAACCTCTTTTCTGGCAGCAGCGACTCGGTAGCCCATTACAATCAGATGGCTACAGGTAAGGGCGGCGGGGAGGCGGCGAGGAAGGAAAGGGAGAGAGGAAGAGGAGGAGGGAACGAGCTAGCGATGATGGATGGATGGATGGATGGATGGATGGATGGATGGATGGATGGATGGATAGGTGGATGGATGGATGGATGGATGGATGGATGGAGATATGGGGGGCGCGCTGGGAATTTTCCGGGGGGCGAGTTGCTTTTCCCACCCACTCCTCCCGCCCTCCCCGATCGGGAAGGCTCGGTTGGCGACGCCACGGTAGAGGCTTCGGTTCTCCCGGGTGGGGGCAGCCGCCGACCGAAGGGAGGTAGGTGCAAGCGGCTCTGGGGTTCTCCACTTAGGGGGCGCGATCGCCGGGCTGCGCGCAAGGCGTAATGCTGTCGCCTCCTTTCCCAGGAGGAGCCCAACGTCCCTTTTCACCCGCGCTCTCCCCCCTTACTCCCTCAGCCTCCCACCCGGGATGGAGCCATGTGCGGCGTGGAGTCCCCGCGGTGGGAGAGGTACTGCGACGCTGCCTTTCCAGGGCTTTCAGCAAAGCCGTGGGGGTGTGGGGACGGCGGGGAGGGGAGAAGGTGGGGGCCCACCCGCGCGGGGGCTGCCACAGGGGACGATCCCCGGACCGAGGAGCTTGGGAAGAGCGGCCACTCCCGCCATGGAGACACCGGCCGGTTTTCCGCCGCCCTCCACTCTCGCTAAGCTGAGGCTGGGCTTTCCCCCTCCAGCAAAAGCCGAAAGCTCCCTCAGGCCCGGAGGAGGCTGGGGCTGGGGGAGGCGGCGGGAGAGCTCCCTTTGCGGACAGCACCCCTCTACGCGCCGCGGACAAAGCGTCGGAGCACTCCGGGTCAGCTCCCCGGGCGCAGTGCGCACCGGGGGCTTCGTCGGGGCAGGAGAGGCGCGGGGTCCGGCGCGGACAGCGCTAGGGGAAGAGGCCGAGTTGTGTACGCTGGAGAGCGAGAGCCCGGCGCGCTTCGGGTCTGAAACTACCTGTAGCCGCAGCTACCTGCCCGCCTCCCCTCGGGAATAACAACAATGCTTCTCGCGCTCGCGCCTGTGTGTGTGTGTGTGTGTGTGTGTGTACGGCGTGTGCGGTGTGTGTGCAGCAGCCACTCCACACCCCGATCAGTAGTATTTTCCTGTATCCAGGTTGCGCCCGGGAGCGCGGCACCGCCCGCTTTGCGCCTGGCGCAGCCTACCCCATACGCTGCGCACTCCACCCGGCCGCACCTCCACACCTGGGCAAGGACCTGGGCGCCCCTGCCTGGGAGCCGACTCGGCTTCACTCACCCCTCCCCTCTCTCCCCCGCTCTCCGCAGAGAATGTGATGGACATCGGTCTGACCAACGAGAAGCCCAACCCGGAACTCTCTTATTCGGGCTCCTTCCAGCCAGCCCCTGGCAACAAGACCGTGACCTACTTGGGAAAGTTCGCCTTTGACTCCCCTTCCAACTGGTGCCAGGACAACATCATTAGCCTCATGAGCGCCGGCATCTTGGGGGTGCCCCCGGCCTCTGGGGCACTCAGCACGCAAACCTCCACAGCCAGCATGGTGCAGCCGCCGCAGGGGGAAGTGGAGGCCATGTATCCGGCGCTGCCCCCCTATTCTAACTGCAGTGATCTCTACTCGGAGCCTGTGTCTTTCCACGATCCCCAGGGCAACCCCGGGCTCGCCTATTCCCCCCAGGATTACCAATCGGCCAAACCGGCCTTGGACAGCAATCTCTTCCCCATGATTCCTGACTACAACCTATACCACCACCCCAACGACATGGGCTCCATTCCGGAGCACAAGCCCTTCCAGGGCATGGACCCCATCCGGGTCAACCCGCCCCCTATTACCCCCCTGGAGACCATCAAGGCATTCAAAGACAAGCAGATCCACCCGGGCTTTGGCAGCCTGCCCCAGCCGCCGCTCACGCTCAAGCCCATCCGGCCCCGCAAGTACCCCAACCGACCCAGCAAGACCCCGCTACACGAGCGGCCCCACGCGTGCCCGGCGGAGGGCTGCGACCGCCGTTTCAGCCGCTCGGACGAGCTGACCCGGCATCTGCGCATCCACACGGGCCACAAGCCCTTCCAGTGCCGGATCTGCATGCGGAGCTTCAGCCGCAGCGACCACCTTACCACTCACATCCGCACGCATACGGGCGAGAAGCCCTTTGCCTGCGAATTCTGCGGGCGCAAGTTTGCGCGCAGCGACGAGCGCAAGCGCCACGCCAAAATCCACCTCAAGCAAAAGGAGAAGAAGGCGGAGAAGGGGGGTGCGCCTTCTGCGTCCTCGGCGGCCCCGGTGTCCCTGGCCCCTGTGGTCACCACCTGCGCCTGAGGCTCGGGCCCCCAGATCATACTTTTCCCCTTCAGTGTCTCCCGGCTGCTGGCCTGAATGCAGCCGGAAAGCTAGCCACGGAGGCGCAGGGGCCGCGCCCTGGCCTCTCCATGGACGTAAGGCCCCTTGTTTCCCTTCGCTGTCCCCCGTTTCCACCCTTTCACACCGGCCAACGGTCGGGGGCCAGGGCAGGAGGCGCCTTCCCCTTGCTGCCCCCCATTAGCCAAGGCGTGGGGGCGGAAAGGTGGCGTCTAGCCCGCTTTGTTCAGTTGGGATCGTCTTGATCCAGGGGCCGCCGGGCCGGGCCAAGGACCTGCGGGGGACTGAAGGCTGGGCCCGCCCAAGCCTCGCTGGACCCAAGCACCTCACGGTTCCCCCTACGTCTCCCTCGGTTCCCCATCGAAGACCCGAGAGGGGGAGGGGGTAAGGAGCGCACCAAAGCGCAGAGCTTGCTGCCCGCCGCACGCACGCGCGCCTGCGTGCGGGGATGCGCGCGAGTGTGCGTGCTCGCGTGAGTGTATGTGTGCGTGTGTGTTTCTGTGTGTGTGTGTGTGTGCGCGCGCGCGCGCGCTCGTACGTGTGTGTGCGAGACTCTTGAGCTGAACTGGGCTATGTCCACCCCAAACTCTTCCCCACCTCGGGTCCCCAGGCCGCTGGGGGCCTGCACGTGGCGGGACGAGACGGTCTTCCATCTGCTCCGAAATAATGTTTCTTACAGAAATGCCTCGGGTGCCGCCGCCGCGGTGCTGCTACCGCCGCTTAGGGTTTGGCCCCTCAGAATCCCTCCTTTTCCGAGCGCTTCCCTCTCAAGGCCTCAGGGCAGTTTGATCTTCGGGGAGAAGAAGCAGCCATCACTGAACCTGCCTTTAAAACAAATGTGTTTCCTCGGCCCCAGAGATTTTAAAATCTCTGTTCCTGAGTTTGCCCTCTGCCCTTTTTCCCCCTTCCTCTCCCTTCTCCCCTCTAAGCCTCTTCCCATCTCTTTCCAAATCTTTTTCCAAAAAGGCAGGCCTCAACCAACCACCCCATTTTGCCATCTTTTTGTTCTCTCACTCACATACCCATTTCTCTTCCCACGATTAATGGGAATGCAGCCTTTTTTTCCTCTCTCTCTTTGTCATCACCAACACAACAGGTAGAATTCAAATTTATGAATATGGTGTGTGTGTGTATGTATGTATATATGTGTGTCTACACACACACACACATATATACATTTATATATAACATGCACACAATATGTATTCCTAGTAAAATAAAATCTCTAAGGCACTTGGCTATCCAGTGCAGTGCACCGGAATAAAGAGAATTTGTAGGCATTTACAGCTTTAAATGATTTATTTTTTATGAAAAATTTAACTGATGAGATTATATCTACATGTGTGTATGTGTGTGTGAGTATGTATATATGCATCCATACACACACATATACACACATTTCTGTCCAAATTTTCCTCAAAGCTATGGGGATGTTTGCATTAATCCATGTTGATGAATGAGGCACATCTTCTCCATACCCCAGTCTCACCTTCTCCCCGCCCTACCTCACCTCTTCTCAGGCACCCCCTCTCCCCAGCCTCCTCCACACAGGGGTGACTCTTTGGAAGTGGAGTAGTAGGGAAGGTTACTCTCTGACACAGCTTCCAGCGCAGTCTTGCCTGAATGTACTGTTCCCTGTTAGCGTTATTTCTCCTGTGGTCAGTAAGCTGCCCAGAGAGAAAGAACAAAGGTCTGGAGTTTACAGAATGTCTGTTTTTAAAGTCACTTTATGCATTTCCCACTTTTTTTTTTTTTTAAAGAAGCACCGTTTTTTTTGGTGGCGGATAGATAATACTAAAGGAGTCTAGTGAAAGGGGGGAAAAAATCAAAGAGCAGGGGACTGTGGACTTCCAGGTACTTGGACTTTTTGTAGAAGGAGAGAGAAGTGGATGAAGTTTGCCGGGAGGGCCCATATTTTTTCAGCTGAAGGGTAAAATCTTTCTTTGCAGAGACAGTATTTTGCTGAATACTTTTTATAATGTGATGATTATTAAAAACAAAAATTTTGGTCACTTCAAAGCTGGAAGGAGGAATCAGATATCCTTTAATATTTTTTCCTTACTCCTTCTGGTATATGCATGTCACTGCATGATAACTCTGAGTTTTCCTTTGTTTTAATAAAACTGTTCTCAGACATTTAAGCTAAACTAAGAGAAAAATAGCTTTGTTGCCAAAAGGTTGTGCTATCCAGATTTTTTATATGTCTGCATGTTTTAAGAAAAAAACAGCAAAAGAAAATGCACTCTAACTTATGTGAACTGAGAGAAAAAAATCAGGTTTTAAACAGGAAAACCTATGGGGAATGATATTTTTTGAAAGACTTTTGTATAAAGTTGAGTACTTAGAAAAAGACAAACCAGATGTAATATATTTTGTGGATGTTTTTATTTCTTGGATTTATAGTACCTTATACTAAGGTTAAAAAAATATGCTTGTTATCGTGAAAAGGTGAAATTCTTCACCAACATTTCATTTGCTCCTTTGTCACATTGTTATGCCAATATAATATAGTTAATGAAAACAGCATTTTTAAAAACTGAAATATTGAAATGGTGTAATGTTGTACCATTTGCACTGTGAGCAAATGCTAATACAGTAAATATATTGTGTTTGCTGACAATCAGCCGGCCTATAAATCTCCTTATTTTATTTCTTGTTTTCATAGCATAAAGTTTTGGTTTGGCCTGTTTTTTGTCTTGTTTTGTTTCTGGCTGGTGGTTGGTTTGATAGGTTGTTACGCCTGGTTTTTGTGGTTCTTGCTCTGAAACCCCTCACCGTGGAAACATGGAGTCTGGTGTTCTTAGAAGTTGGTTAGAATTTCGTGTGGGTTCTGGCGTTTCAAACTCAATGTTGAGTGTTTACTCTGGTTCTCAGAGAATTCTACTGTGGTTCTAGGGATTCTCCTCCACCCTTCTGGGAGCCTCAAACTGCCAGAGAGATTAGGTGAACAGATTAGATAAGCTCATGGGAGCCGGGGCTGATGACTGGAACCTTCTAGAATCTTTCTCTCTGGTTTCCAATGGGTATTTGAGAGTAGAAGGGAGGGGATCTCCTGGCTTATGAACTATTTCTCTGGTGGCTTCAGGGAGCACCAGAATAGGACCTGCGGTGGTCTCTGTGGCCACACTGAGTAATACTCTGGCTAGAGCTTTTGAAGCCTGAGAAACAGATGGAGATTTGAGAGGGGGTTCTTCATTGTTGGCAAGATAACCAGAAAGATTGAAAGCTTTTTGGTGGTCAGATAATTGGGAAAAATCAGGTTTAAAAGCATTACAACGCAGTCGCACTTGGACAGGATACTCCAGGCCTCATTATTTGTAGCTGCCTGTCCTAGCTCTTATGAGCTACCCAAGGATCCGATGCTTAGAAGAGAAGAAAGAACACAGGAATTTGGAGAAATACAGGGAATGTCTTATAGAGCAGTAATCCCTCCCATCTTACCACTTCTATCACCCATAGAAGTGATGCTTCCCTACCCTATGAGCTTTCTTCTCCAGAACCTTCCCTTTCCTTAACTGATTTGATTTGCCAGCCCTAGAGCTTTCTCCGTTTCTCTTGAAGAGATATGTACCCTCCACTTCCTTCCCGTGTCCATATCTCCATCCTGCTCCCTTCACCTTATTTCCCATCGCTTTTAGAATCCTTTATCATTGGGAGGCTTGTTCTAGAACAGTCTTTGGACAGATCAATCCTCTCTCTCCTGCCTGCCCTCTTGCTTGGGTTTCTCAGCCATGCATTTTGCATATTATCTGCCTCAGCAACATTTAGGGGCTTGGTGTCTGATACAGAGCTATGTCAATGTAGCATGACATTATGAATGGGGGACAGTGTCTCAACCCCTGGGGTGCCATTCAGGCCAGCCATACAGTGACAGAACTATACTATGGTGTCCCTGCTCAGAAACTGCTCTTATCACCGCCCCCCCCGCCCCCACACCCCACCCCCACCCCACCCCTGCATCCTGCCCTCCATGTAGGCCCATCACAGTGAAAAATGTGGGTGGTATTTCTGGTTGGCTATAGTTACTAAGACGTTGAAGGCAGACCTGGGTGGAGGAGGTGGGCTCTGGCCTTAGAAAAGAATGTTTTTGAAGTAAGAGATCAATAACAAGAACGCAATATGCAGTCTTAAATTTTCTCACCCACACAGTTCTAGGTCACTGGCTGCCATCTTGAATTCCCTTCTCTCACCTCATGAAACTTTGAAACTTCCAAGCTGCAACTTTGTGTACAGCCACAAGGAGGTATCCTTCTTTTTTAACAGAGGGAATCCAAGATGGCCGAAAAGTCCTAATGATGGAGCATATAATCCATCTCTTTGCTAAACTGGATGAATCCTTCCAGATTTCTATGTGTTTTTCAAGTGAACATCGTCAGAGGAAGATAGCTTACTGGGTGTCATCACAGTTAGCATTCAGCCCCACCTGCACCTTCTCCAATCAAGCCAGGCCTTCAGAGTGATACTTTCGTCAACAGTGTACTATGTGGCATGATTAATAAACTCGCTTCCCATTGGTGCATATTGCTCAACCCATCCCTGTTCAACCACTGGGTTACTTGGCAATATGGCAGCCTGCCTGGCTGGCACCAGCCCTGTGTGGTGTAATCTCTGATTCACACCTTGTAGCTAGATAAGGCTGCCCCAGATAGCATCACACCAGCAACCCAACCTGCCTGGGTTTTGTAAATATGGGGAGAGGAGATTCAACCCTGAAACTTAGGGGTGAAGTGGGGGGTATGGTAGAGGAAAGGCTTGGATGGGGCTATCATGAGAAGGAATCAAGGGAGGCTTTGCAAAGAAGAGGCCTAGGAACAAAATCAGGCATAAAAGTGTGGAAACCCTAAGTTGTTTGGGGGTGAATGAAAAGATGCCCTCCCCCCATGCACATACCCCTCCAGAGTGGCCTATGGAAGGTGATGACTCTTTGCAAAATTGTACTCAGTTAAATGGATACAAATGAGAAGATACTTTGTGAGAACTGGGGGCAAGGAATAGCTTACTTATATTTTTATATGGTGGTGGTTGTGGTGGTGGTGGTGAGGTGGTGGTGAGTGAGTGTGTATGTGTGTGTGTGTGTGTGTGTGTATGTGTGTGTTTATGTATTATTCACAAGTATATTAAAAGGAATAGGAAGATGGATTCCGGTGAATGTAGGCAGTAGCTATGGCCAATCGTTACTGATCCCCTTTTGCTAGTCCAGAATTTGCTTGCCGTAGATGAGGGGGTTGTGAGCTGTCTTTTCCCAGCCTTGATCAGCTCCCCTTGTGTCCTGGAATAATAAACCCAGGGAAAGTAGGAGACCTCTGTGTGTCCCAAAGACTAGAAATCATACTGGCAGAAACCTTAACGACTAGGGGAAAATGACTTTCTAAAAGGTGCCATGGGGTTTTAAAAATAGGTCAGAATCCTAAATCTATCTCAAGTGGTTCTTTTTAGAAAACCCACTCTTTGTGTGGAGAGGAATGAGGTCTCCAGAAGAAGGGGGAAGATCTGAGTGATGCTTGGAACCCCTTGGTCACAGCAGTCCCTGGGACAGCCCTGAGGACATGATCACTCCCCCATCAGTCATCTAAGAAGGCCTGGAACATGTCTGGCCTCATCAACTTCTCCCAGCATCCCAGGTCTTGAAATTTCACCACTCCTTTTGCTTGAAGTTTACCATCCATGCCACCTCTAATATTTTCCACGATGATCATTTTCGCAACCCTCTACAAGAACAGAGGTGGGCCAGGGTTGGGGGCAGTGTCACGGGGCTTTCCCCAACTTGTGCTAAAGTCTCTGACGTGTCCATGCCCAAGCAGGAAGGGACCAGGCCCCGACTCTCCTGCCTGGGATCCTCATTCCCCATCTTCATCACGACTGCTTCATCTGGGCTCTGGAATTGGGGCCGTCCCTGCCGCTGCCCCTGCTGGCTACCAGGGGCACAGCGCTCCTCTGCCCACTGACCTGGGCATGAAAAACCTAT